>NC_090265.1:91624365-91934087 GCF_040414725.1 Anabrus simplex | reverse complement strand
GGAGTGAGATGTCAGTCTTGAATAAGCAAACGTTCAGAACGGATATGCTGAGTGAGTGCTGCGGAATGGGGCCTTGCAACAATATAGAGCTGCGATAGGAAGTTTGCTGAGCAGAGGAAGAGCAAGGAGATAAAGGATAAGAAGAAGAAGGATTCGAAAGAGGGGTTAATGGCAGCGCTGTTTGTAGCAGTAATGGTGGCAGTGTTGCTAATGATGGGGAATTGGAGACGAACCCAGGACCAGGTCCAGGTAATGTGGGCGCTCTTGTATGGGAAGAAATTGAGGCAATAAAGGAGCTGGTGAAGGAGGCTTGTCAGGCAGACCAAGTAAGGGAACTGATAACGATCCAGGCTGTGGATATTAAGCAATGCATCAAGGAGGAGATGAAATAAAGGGGAAGGTGGAAAATAACAGAGAAGAGGTAGAAATACTGCGGAAGAAGATCAAAAGCCTGGAAGAGGAGCTGGTAAATGTGAAGATGTAAAGAATTAATGGTGAGCAGGAAAGAAGAAGGAAAAACGTCTTTATTTTTGGAATTCAAGAAGGGGTCAGAGAAAATAAAGTGGACTTAGTGTATAAGGTGCAGAACAAAATGAAGATCAACTTAAGCGAGGTTGACATTGATGATATGTATAGAGTGGGGGGAAGGAAGGGAAATAGGCCTATTAAATTGTTGCTATTATCCACCCTGATGGCGGATACTGTGTTAAGGAGCGCAGAAAATTTAAAAGGGGAGGAATTGTGGTTTAAGAGTGATATAGGCAGTGAAGTAATCCAAGATCTGAGAATTTTTAGGAAACATCTTTGGATAGCGAGAAAACAAGGTTTGAGAGCACATATTAGAGGTCGGCAGTTGGTGGTTGGAAACGGCCGGTGGTCACGTGTGTGTAGAGTGAACAAGCTTCAGGAAATGGATGGCAAACATCAGCAGGTTAGAGAAAAATTGGCGAGTGAAGGTGAAAGGAATGCCGAAGCAAGTGTTGAGTGCGCTGACGTAGTAGTGAATAACTGTGACGAAGTGACCGAAGTTCGGAGTCCAGAGGAGGAAGGAGCATCGGGAAGGTCACCGAGGGAGGAGGGATTGGTGCTGTCACTCGCAAGCGGAGCAGTGGAAGGAGAAGAAAGAAGACGCCAAGGAGGTCTGGGTAGGGGAAGGAGTATAAGTTTAAAAGACCTCTGGGGTAAGATAAGCAAAGGGCAGGATGACAAAGCTAATAAGGAGAGTGCCAAAATGAATAAAATGGAAGAAGGGGGCTGATAGAGAAGGAGGGAGGGTAACGAGAAATAGAACGGTCAACACTACAGAAAGAAATAAATTGAAGGGAGGAAGGGTAGAGGATGGAGAGGGGAATAGATAGCTGTATTGGAAAATAGGATTTGTAAGTATTGAAGGGGTACTAAGTAAATTGGGTTTCGGGGGGATAAAAGTAGTGGAGAATCTTGATATTGTGGCCCTTTTGGAGAGATGGTTAGGAGAAGGAATGAGTCTGACATGGAAAAGGTATGTGGTAAGGAACATAACGAAGTAAAGACTGGGGAGGAGGTGAAGATACCCAGGCGGAATAGCATTGCTAAAGAGTAAGAAATGTGCGATGTGATTGAAGTTTTAGAAATTCAGATGGGGAGGGTTATATGGATGAGGGTTAAGCTAGGTGGGGGCGAGCCTAAAGAGGTATGCATGGCCTTTTTATACAACCACCGTAGTGGCTCAGTATATGCAAATGATAGTTTCTTTGAGGAGCTGATAGTGGAAATTAGTTGGATCAAAGAAGCGTGGATGATATTGATGGGCGACTGGAATGCGAGAACAGCGAACTTAAGTCGCATATACAATAAAGAGGCGAAAGGAATTAGGAGGAGTGAAAGAAAGAGTAAAGATAGTGGAATAAATGGGTATGGGCAGAAACTGCTTGAATTATGTTCGGCAGGTAATTTATACATTCTGAATGGATGGTGGACTGGGGATATCGAGGGGGAGTTGACATACATTACTGAGCAAGGAGGGAGTGTTATCGACTTGATAATCAGCTCGGAGGAGATGTTGGCCAGTATAAATAAAATGGAGGTTGTTAACTGGGCTCAATCTCATCACGCCCCGATAAGTATAAACTTGAGGAGATTGGAGATTGGGTGGGAAATGTAAAGAGTGATAGAGAAAAGGGTATGAGACTCTTTAAATATAAATGGACAGAGGAGATTAAAGCAAGACTTCATGAGTTGAATTCCAAATTATTAATGTAGGGTGCGAAGTAGCATTGAGATGTAATAATATGGATAGGGCCTTAGAGCTAGTAGAATACCCCATAAAGAAGGTAGCAGAGGCGATACGTCATAGAGGGAAATGTTTGGAAGAGACAGAGGGGCGGTTCGATAATGAGTGTAAGGGATTGAGGAGAGTAGTCCTAAGGGCGCTGAAAGACTTTAGGGAGCAGGGAGGGGGAGAAGAGAGGGAAAGGTTTTGTAGACTGAGGAGGAAGTACAAGGCTAAGATAATAGAAAGGAAAAAGTTATGGAAGAAGGAACACGTGAAGGCGATCAATAGCGAATGCAAAAGCAAGGAAAGTGAAAAGGTATGGGAGAGAATCAATAAAATTATATAAGGGAGACGGGAGGTATAGTTAATCTAAAATTGATTATGAAACATATGGAATATTTCCGTAAACTGTTAGGAGGGAAGGATAGGTGGAAGGGAGATAGAGGGCGGAGGTGATTGGGAGGGGGTTGACAGTAGGGAATTGTGAGTTGGATAAAAAATAACAGGGGAAGTGGTATTGGAAGTGTTAGGCAAAGCCAAAAATAGGACAGCTGGTGTGGGAACGGAATAACAAATGCATTTTGGAAAGAAGCGAAAAAGAATAGTACGATGAGGAAGTGTGTAGTGAAGTTATTTAATAAGGTGTTCGAAGGTAACAATTTCCCGAAGGAGTGCAAAAAGGTATCATATGCACTATTTACAAAAAGAAAGGAGCGAGGAGCAACCCTAGCAACTACAGGGCATAACTCTTTTAGATGCTTTGAGTAAGGTGTACACGGGTGTATTAGCGAATAAGTTGAGAAAATGGGCGGAAGAGTTTTGTATATTATCGATCTATCAGTGTGGGTTCAGGAAGGGACGCAGAACGATGGATAATGTGATGATAGTGAAGACAATAATTGATAAGTATGTGAGGAAGGAAGTAAGGTGTATATAGCAGCGGTCGATTTTGAAATGGCCTTCGACACAGTGAGTAGGAAGGCTCTGCTTGAGGGATTGGATAGGGTGGTAATTTCTGAAAAGATAAGATGTGCTATTGAGGCCATATATGAGGAAGTGTACTGTAGTATAAGATTAGAGGAAGGGGTTGTAAGTGGTCTAATCGAATCAAATATAGGTTTAAAACTGGGCTGCAAATTTTCTCCCATTCTTTTTTGTTTTTTTTATCAATTCCATATTAGAAGAGCATGGGAGGGAGTGGGCGCGTCCGGTATTACGTGATATAGAAAACTCTGGTCTGATATTCTTTTGGAGATTATTGGATTTAGAAAGTGAAAAATATCATTGAGAGATTGGGTTTAGGAAATCATTGGGGGAGGGATTGGGAAATAAGGAATGCAGTTTGTTGGAGGAATGCGTTAAAAAGGATTAAAGATATTCAATCACAGGAGCTGGAGGCTGAACGTGGGAGGAGGACGTCCCTAAACATGTTTATTAGAATCAAACAAGTTATAAGAATAGATAATGTGAACAGATTAAAAAGAAGAGCAATAACTTGGTGGATGTTGCATATTTATAGAAATAAAGGGTGGACAAGAATAAGCGACAACTCGATCTGTTTATTGTGTGGGGAGACAAGAGAGGAGTTCCACTTGTTAACAGCATGTAAGGCAACTCGTGCGGAGAGAGAAAAATTCATGAGTGAGGGGCACTTGGAATCTTTGAAACTGCCAGGCAATGAACAGAAGATTGTGAACTGGATAGCGAGAGAGTGGAAAGAAGCTGGGAACTTAAACACGTTTTTAGAAGTTGCCAGAAAACGCTGCATAAAGAGGTTAAAGTAAGCTGAAGTTAGAATGCAGTAGTGGGCCAGATATATATTGTTCTCCTGTCGTAGTTATTGTGCTGCTGTGGATATAGGGCAGCAGGGAGTGATGTAGATAAGCAGCAGACAATTAAGATCTTCTCACACTGCTGGTTAGCAGAGTGGGGGCAGATAACGGGTGTGTACGAACGGTGTCCTAGATCAGAGCTCAACTGCCTGACTCAGCGGGATGAGTCGGACAACTGACTGAGGGTACACCCGCTCTGATGCACGCCCATTGTAAGTAGACTGTCACAGAGCGAGATGTTGTTAGATCTTAGACATCTACCTGAGAACCATGCTGAGATTATTCGGAGGTTGTGTCAGTATTTTCCCGATGTATTTTCGGAAACCCTTGGTGTAACTGACCTAAGTGAATACAAGATTGAAATAACTGATTCAATCCCTGTAGGGTTTCCTCTATATAGGCTATATCCACCTAAAATGAAGGCTCGTTAGCAGATCATCGGTCAAATATTGAAGGATGGCATTATTCGACCTTCAAAGTCGGCGTATTCATTACCCATCTTTCTTCTACCGAAACCCCAATGTGGTTTCAGTTCTGTCATTGATTACAGAGCTTTAAACCGTAAGGTCGTATTGCAGTCAGTGCTCCTTCCTGATCTTCATTCGTGTTTCTCATGGTTTCGTAAGGATAAGTTCTTCACCACCTTAGATCTCCAAGCGTATAATCAGATTCCTCTGGCGGAATGCTCCTAACATCTGACTGCTTTCTCTACTGATTAGAAATTTTACGAATAAAAACGCGTGCCTTTCGGAATTCCCACGGGCGAGACTGTTCTTACTAGACTGCTGGATGGGATATTCTCCGACATCAAATTTGAATATCTTTACCATAAACTTGACGATGTCGTCGTGTTTTCGGAAACCTTTGAAGAACACCTAGATCATCTTAAGGAAGTCAATATTTAGTTTCTTATAATGCTAAGGCATTCACATCTAATTTGTTCTCCAAATTTTGATTTTTTATTTATCCATATCCCATGACACTACTTCTGCTTATTATGTACTAGCATGTGTCAGCGGCTTTGCCCGCGTTTAGTAATTCAACCGTTAGATGTTTCTAAACTCTTTATATAAAGCAAATTAAAGCATTATATTTATTAACTAACATCTTTTTGACGTAAATTGCATGAAATACATTATTTTATTTTTATTATATTGTTACTTTCAATGCTTAAGATACCGGGTTGATGGATGGTACAAATAATATTAAAACCATGTAAAAGACCATGTTATATAATACAAAATATATTGTTTCCTTAGAGCTTCGGAATAAACTATATTAATGTCCTTCCATTGGAGGTAAGATGTATACTGTATTGTGTTTGCCTTTCGAACTCTTGAACAATCCACGTACAGTTGACAATGGCAAAAGCACTGTTTTCGAAGATGGAGTCCTCCAACTTTAAGCGATTGTCCTATGTCAAAATTTCAGATCTCTGTGTGTCGTAGATTTGACTGGGCTTCGCATACATACACACAAACACTTTCGAATATATGCGGGCTGATGGTTTCTCGTGTCGAGAGCCGAAAATGGCTTCCTAATGAATGGCAGTCCGAGGAATACTACTTCGCCCGCGGCATGATCAGTCATGATGGTGGCTTCAATAATATTCGTCATCAGTTTCAGAGCCGTGTTCATTGCAGAGGGAAGGATTCATATTCCTGGGAAGGATAATCGGTGCCACAATCGTCCACCCCAAGATGTTCGAGGGTACTCCAGATGACTCCAAATTGTTCAAAATCTCTGTCGTGTAGTTAACAGCCTCATCTGCATGACGTGTCGTGTCGATAGATTTTTCAATTTTTAGGAAACCGGATAATTCTTGTGAGTGTTGCTTGTTGATGACGTTGACAGCTTCATGTCTTGGTGCAAGAATTGCTCTCAGACACAACCATGCGTCTTAGGTGAAAACCTGTGCCCACCTATGACAAACATTTTAGGAATTTTTGCCGTGGATTTGGCTGGTCATCGCACACATGAACACAGACAGATAAACAGACAGACATCATGGATTGAAGGAAAATGGCTTGCTATTCCACGGACTTACAATGGCATCCTGACTGATATATGTATTATTCCTTGTTTATTATTATCGTCTATATTGTGTCATATATGCTCCCTCTAAATGTATAAGTGTCCAACCCTTGCCCTCTTTCTCTACGGGGTTTGGGTATGAAGTGAGATGAATCTTTGTAGCGAATTTTTACGACCGAATGACTTTCATGACGTGAGTTAATGAGATGAAATGAATGACATTACATATGATAGTAAGAATGAAGAGGATGAAACCCGGCTCCGGCACATAGCCCACTCCTCTCGAATAGCTCAAGACTACGTCCCGATCCGACGGACGAATCATCATCAACAGCGTCATATACCCTCACACCATATAAGACCAAGAGCGGTTTCCTACGCCCTGGACGTAAACTGGCTCTTTGAATATTGTGTTCTCTACCTATCTTATGTGTGTTACCTAGCAACAGTGACTCTATGCATTTAATCTTGGTGACAGCACGTTGGACTGTCATATTCCAATGCACGTTTTCCGATGGTTTTTCGTTCATAACTCACCAACGAAAGCGAAAATGAAAATTCCGGCTTCGAGGTGCCTTCGGACCCCTTTCTATCTGCCTATGTGCAAAATTTCAGATCGCTGCGTGCTGTAGATTTTGCTGGGCATCACGCACAGACACACAGACACACAGACAGACAAACACTTCATTTTATAATTATAGACAACCATCTCTGGTTGAGCGGATTAACCGTAATCTCCGATCGCCTTTGATCGTTTTACATCATGACGAGCACTCTAGGTGGGATACTTCTCGGCATTGGTTATCTTTTGCGCTAAATTCGGCTGTTCATGAGCCCCATAAGTTTACACCTGCCTTTCTCATGTTTATGTTTGTACCTAATACGCCGCTGTCTAATCTATTACCCATCAATGAAATATTGCCAGAGACAGTAGATCCTGATAATATCATGGGCCTGTGGAAGAAGGCTAAAAGCAACCTTAAGGCTTCTCACGAGAAGGTCAGAAGGGTGGACGGAGACGCACCAATTTAAATGTTGGAGATCAGGTGATGGTGAAGAATTTTGTACCTGCAGGCAAGACTTCCCCCAAATTTCATGGACCGTGTATTATCTTGGATTTCTTAACACCGGTCACCCTTTTGTTAAGCCATCTAGCCACTGAAATAACTTTTAGGGTTCATTTGTCACAAATAAAACCCGTGAGAAATCCCTGTTTTTCAGTTTAGGCCGCTAAATCATGGCAGTGAGAACGTAATTATACTTCATTCCTTAACTGCTTAGTATCTTAAAATTCAAACCTTAGTTTGTAAGTTGAATCTTGAGGCCTTCTGCTCTGTGGAAACACATCTATGGTATTACCTTGTTTATGTACCACTTTGTAGAAAACCTTCCCCTTTGGAAACATTTGCCTTTCTTCCATTGCTCGTTCGTCATTACCTTGGCCCTGCTTCCAAAACCGAGCCTGCATTCCTCACACTCATCCTCGATGTCACCCGCCTTATCTGCACCCCTAACACAAATACAAAGAAACTCTCTCTCCGTTAAAACAGTCACTGTCGCCCAGAAAATTATTGTTTCAGTGCCCTAATTGTCTTCGGCGGCCGGGTGACAACAACTGGCGAGTGATGTTGCCGCGGGGTAAGGACCCACCTCACTCTGGTCCATTCTCCTTCACGACGGCGAACTTGAGCACCATCTTTAGCGGCAAGGGCTGAGGTGCGGTGTCACAGCCACCTACTTCATCATGGGGCAGTGCTTCAATATCTGGTCCTTGGCGACCATCACCAAGACTTATATGGTTCATAATAACTTGCAAATGAACTTTCCATCAAGAAATTTCCTGACTTCAATCTACAAATTCAACATTTTTCTAAAAATAAAAATTTCAAGACTATGTCAACGGGGGAAGGACTTAAGGGGGTATCCTCTTAAGGTAGCAGGATAGATGTGTCTGTTGGTACTTGGAGGGGTCCGGGGGACCCCATTCTGGCATCGGCAGTGGCGGCCGCTCTTGCCGTCAAACTTGGACGTTATTTACCTGACTTCCACTGCTTCGTAAACACTTCAAGACTTATATGGTTCATAATAACTTGCAAATGAACTTTCCATCAAGAAATTTCCTGACTTCAATCTACAAATTCAACATTTTTCTAAAAATAAAAATTTCAAGACTATGTCAACGGGGGAAGGACTTAAGGGGGTGGAGGTCTGTACCGGAGGTACATCCCCCCGTGAATTTAAATTAAGCGCCCTTTGGAAAGCCATCTATACTTAAAGTGCTAAACTGCTAGTGGACGAGGTTGAAACGGTTTTCGACAGAGGTCTCTACTGTCAACCTAGGTTCTCCCTCTTTTGAGAGGATGAACAATTAAAATTCAAGATAAATTTAGTATTTATTAGTTGGTAAAACTGAATTGTTCGTAAACTGTTTTTGGTGTTCTAAAGTTATCAACATTTCTATCTCTTCCCGCCAACTTAATATTTCAACCAATAGGAAATTTTGTACATTTATTTAAGTAACCAATTATATTTTTTGCTATTTATTTGATTGTCCAATGTAAATTGGGTGTGTGTTTGGGTTTCGGCCCAGAGAAATCTGGAACCTACCTCTCCGCTATAAAAGCTGGGGCCGTTCGGGCCATGTTGTCGTTGTAATCGCTCCAGTCAAGAGTTTAGAGTGTGTTTGTAACGGAGGCAAGGGAAGGGCTACCTTGTCCACCCCCGGGTGGTCCACCCGCTCAAGGTAATGACAGACTCGGTATAAACATGTAATAGTCTCAGAAAGATACTTTGAGGGGAAGGTTTCAAATTTTCTTTGTAATGTAACGTTTATTTTCTCAATGTAAGTTTCAAATTTTAATTGTAAATTTTAAATTAGTTTGAGAACTCTAGTCTAACTAAGGGAATAAAGAGGACTACACTCTTTTATTCCCCTTCAACTTGGTATTGAGGTGACCATGTTTTCGTAAAACTTGAAACTGATCTCGTAATTTTGTAACATTTTATTTCATCTAGTCACCTCCGTAGTATAGGCATAGCCTCTGTATAGTCGGACCATAAGCCGAAATAGAGTTTTAAGTATTTTTGGTGTGAATTCCAAGGAGTGCAAGATTTCGCCTCCTAACATTCTGATATTCGGCCAGAAACTTAAACCTTTTGTTTTTAGATAAGGCCACATAGTATGGGTACTTATGCCCCTGTTAAAGTCAGTTTCTATTTTTTTTTCATTTAATACCTTGGTAAATCAGACTGTTGAGTGATTAAGACAGTGTCTACTGTTTAGTTTTGTTAAATGTAGGTACGTGCCTTAATGGGCCTGGGGGCCGATGACCTAGATGTTAGGCCCCTTAAAACAACAAGCATCATGGGGGGCCTGGAACATGCAATTTTGGAGGATAGCCTACTAGGATGTAATTGTGTAGCAAGGACGCTCTTCCTATTGATGTAGATTTTGAGCTCCGTCTCCTTCGTGTGGCGGTCGAAGGGAGCAGCAGTGCTCTTGTTAAAGTTGTAACTACTGAGTTTCAAGCTCAGGTTTTTAAGTGGTTATCTGATTATTTAGGATTTTTCTAATGTTGTTATTCATGCTCACGAGCTAGACCTTGTACCTGATTTTGGTATTTGCTTAGAAGATGGTAAAGTTTGAAAGGAAAAGAATGAAAAAAGAGGAAAGAAATATATCCCAAACTTTTAAAGTTTTGAAATGTTATTGTCTCTATCTACCCGTTCATGCCCGCACCTTCTTTCACCTCTGCGTTCCGCAGAATCCCCGGATCAGTTACAAAGACTGAGCTCGGTAAATTCTGTGAAGCAGGATGCTACCCTTACTTACACATAGTCCATGTGAGGATCTCTCCTCCAACGGGTTAGGGACTGCGGTGGATTTTATAGTCCTAGCCACCTGAGCACAAGGAGGGTCATGACTCAGAATATGCCCGAGATGCCCACTCCCATTCCTTAGCAACTGGTTTCCCGACTCTCAGGATCACTTACTAGGCCATTCAGCCGTTTCCCATGGTTCACGAACTAGGATGTGACCGAAGAAACCCAAACCATTCTGTAAGAAGGAAGTCAGCTTCCGGACAAAATTAGCTTTACATCGGTCTGTTTTTAGACCAACTTTGATTTACGGGAGTGAAAGCTGGGTGGACTCAGGATATATTATTCATACGTTAGAAGTAAGAGACATAAAAGTAGCGAGAATGATCGCTGGTACAAACAGGTGGGAAAATGGAAGGAGGGTACTCGGAATGAGGAGATAAATGCCAAGTTAAGAATGAACTCGATGGATGAAGCTGTACGCTTAAATCGCCTTCCGTGATGTGGTTATGCGAAGCGAATGGAGGAAGATAGGTTACTTAGGAGAATAATGGACTCTGTTATGGAGGGTAAGAGAAGTAGAGGGAGATCAAGACGACGATGGTTAGACT
This sequence comes from Anabrus simplex, assembly GCF_040414725.1. Lineage (NCBI taxonomy): Eukaryota > Metazoa > Arthropoda > Insecta > Orthoptera > Tettigoniidae > Anabrus > Anabrus simplex. The sequence continues at coordinate 91,923,537 of NC_090265.1, read as the reverse complement.
CAGTTTGTAGCGATTTGAAGATAAGGGGTATTTAATGAGGCCACATCACTAGTTGCAAATAGAGGATTGTGGCGACTTTTCGTAAATTCACAGTGGCTTGCAGACTGAATGCTGAAAGGCATAACGGTCTATAATGATGATATATGTATGTTGTTAAAAACACTTCGCTCCATACATACGTTCTAATATCAATACTGTTTAAAAAATGGTCTTATTAGAAAGTTAAGATGAAAGTAATAGATATCACACTTCTTGTACGGATATTTCCACACCTCTATCTTTTCCAGTACCCTCACTGCCTACTGAGCTCTAATTAAATGTCTCCTAACTAGTGACCTTCAATTTATGTTTGTAAACCGTTCGGTAGTGAGTTTTATACACAAGCGCGGAGTCATTACATCAGTAACTAGTTCTCCTAGTACAAATATAGCTAGTTGCATGCGTTATGGCGGTCATCTTTATGTAAATTCTTACTCAAGGTTATTTTAGTAGAGCCCCGGTATATGAAAATGCAATTTACAACCTTGGTCTCATTAACCGCGTCAACACCCAAGTAGTCGTAAACTTAATCCTTACACCTGATATCACTCAGAAGAAAACACAAAGTAATAATGGTTTGGCATTTATATTGCTATTTATGAACAGTAAAGTTACTGTAATGGATATATTATGTGAAAAGAATGAAATTCATATTTATTCCTCTTGGAATTGACTGACTTGTCTTAATTCCTGTTGTTCCTTGTGGAACATAGGGCATCAACAAAGCATCTCCATCTGATCCTGTTGCCAGCCAACCTCTTCACCTCTCTCCAGGTCTTGCCTTCTTCCATTGCCTCCATGTGTACAGATCTTCGCCACGATTGTTTGGGCCTTCCTCTCCTCCAAGACCAAGGCCCTAAGGATGAACACCAAAAGACTAGACCCATTTGTCTTCAGTGATGAACTTATAGAGGATGTGGATAGTTTCACCTACTTGGGCAGTGTAGTTACCAAAGATGGAGGGGCAGTACAGGATGTTTCTCAACGTATACAATAAGCAAACGGTGCCTTTGTCCGGCTCTATCCGGTATGGAAGAATAAAAAAATATCTACCAGGACCAAACTTCGCATTTTCCGAAGTAATGTCAAAGCTGTTCTACTATATGGGTCCGAGACCTGGAAAGTGACAAAAGTGATTACCTCCAAGTTGCAGACCTTTGTCAACCACTGTTTAAGGAAGATCGTAAACATCTACTGGCCGGAAGTAATCTCCAATCATGAACTATGGAGAAGGACGGGTGAAACCGAGATGGCCATACAGACAAAGCGGCGGAAACGGAAATGGATAGGGCATACGTTGAGGAAAGAGAATGAAGCCATTGAGAGAGAGGCACTGGATTGGAACCCGCAGGGTAAAAGGAGGAGAGGAAGGCCTCTTGGAATTACACTGCCGGAAAAAAATAGTACACCTGGAAAGACGACATCGATTTTGATCCGATGACGGCAGATGCCACCTGGGGGATAGTAGATGTACTGATAATGGTTTCAACGTCGTCCGCCAACAGATAGCGTAGTGACAGGGCTGCCAGAGCGCCATCTGCGTGTACCCTTTAACAGGGAATGCCTACAGCCGTAAGGCTCACTGTGATGTAAATATGTGAAGCAAATAGGCACCATGCCACGGAGACGCACTCGTGATTCCTACAGCAACTGAGCGAGTTTGACAGGATTCAAATTTTGGCCCTCCGAGTGGCAGGATGGTCCTTTCGGAGAATTGCCACAAAAGTTGGACATGCTGCGTCAGTTGTGCAACGATGCTGGTTGTAATGGTCACGTGAACGTTTTCACAAGCGTAGACGAGGTTCTGGACGTCCATGCAGCGCAGACGTCCATCAGATCGTCGTATTGTAAGAGCAGCAGTTGCAGATCGTACAGCTACCACAGCACAGATAAGAGGGTTTGTGAGCCCAGAAGTGTCAACACGAACTGTCGGCAACCGGTTATTGGCAGTGGGACTACGGGCACGCGCACCTTTAGCCCGTCTTCCACTCACGCCGCAGCTCGACTGCTGTCGTGAGAGGATCACGTGGTCTTCAGCGATGAAAGCAGATTCTGCCTGCTCGCAAGTAATGGTCGTTTAGGCGTACGACGTAGACCTGGCGAGCGCTGCCTCCTAGAGCGCATTCGTCCAAGACACACTGGCCCCACCCCACGCCTTATGGTCTGGGGTGCGATAAGCTACAACTCTCGTTCGTCTTTGGTGTTTGTGAGGGGACCAGCGCCAAGTACGTGAAGAATGTTGTAAGACCCGTTCTTTTGCCATTCCTGCAACAGGAAGGAGATGTGTTGTTCCAACAGGATAATGCTCTTCCACACATTGCGCGTGAAACTGAACATGGTCTGCAGGACCTGCAGAAACTTCCCTGGCCTGCACGATCTCCGGAGTTGCCTCCCATCCAGCACGTGTGGAATATGATGCGACGACAACTGACAGGTGTGACTCGTCGACCCCCAACTCTTGAAGAACCACGTGAACAGGCCGGACAGGCGGGGCATAATGTATCCCAAGACAGTATTCCCCATCTGTGTGATCGAATGGATGCCAGAATCAGCGCATGCATTGCCGCCCGTGGAGGATACACCACGTACCGCTTGAGCCATTGATCTGTAAATGTAATCATATGATGTACTCCATATGCACTGTTTCAACAATAAATCTTGAGTGAATTTGTAAACTCTAAGAGGGTGCACAATTATTTTCCATCAGTGTATATACAACCTGCCGAGTGAGTGACTGCTCGGTATGGGACACATGTGTCAGCTTGTATTCTGGACATACTCTAGATGGTTCGAAATCCACTGTGGGCAGCCCTAGATAAGGTTTCCCGTAGTTTCCTATTTTCACACCAGGAAAATGCTGCGTCTGTACCTTACCAAGGCCACGGACGGTCTAGCAATTTCCAGCCCCATCGTCACCATAAGACCTATCGGTGGCGGTGCGACGTTAACAAAATTGTATGTACATCCTTAATTAAAATAGAAAATATTGTTCTCAGCAATCTCCTCAAATTAACGCACGCAATATACTTTTTAATGTTGAAATGAAATGGCGTATGACTTTTAGCGCCGGGACAAGTTCGGTTCGCCAGATACAGGTCTTTTGATTGGACTCCCGTAGGCGACCTGCGCGTTATGATGAGAATGAAATGATGATGAAATCGACACATATACCCAGCCCCCGTGCCAGCGAAATTAACCAATTAAGGTTAAAATCCCCGACCCCGCCGGGAATCGAATCCGGGACTCCTGTGATCAAAGGCCAGTACGCTAACCATTTAGCCATGGAACCTGGCAATTTTGAACACATTTCTTAGCAGACAAGGTTGAGTTCTCAATACTACGATAAATGTAAAATTAAGCAATTTTCTCAAATGTGCCTAAAGTTTAAGGGCTACAGGGTCCAGAAAGGTTTCAAATTATGTGTCTTGGATAGCTCTGTCAAATCAAAAGAATTAATTGAAAATCACTTTCGGCCTAAACGAAGTTACGGAAAAACTGCCTAAAATCGATTGTTTCTTTACTCGTTTTCTTTTTGATTCAAATCATAGCCAAATTAGGTTATTTACGTAATCCCTTTCTGTAATGTGTCCCGTGGTTCAATACCCTCAGGCATTTTTTTGACTTTTTGAAAAATGTCCACACCGAGTGTATACTGCTAATAATAAGAGTTGGTGTGTGACATTTCTTAGAGGGAGGTCCGTTTACTGCCTGACGAGGCAGGATAAAAGGAGTGCCTGTGTGGTTGCCATGGAAACGAGGGTGGGGCGACTGCGGTTGCCATGGAGATAACACTTCAGGGCAGCTCGTCTTGCTGGGAGTTGCCAAACCTGTCACTGTCACTGATAAGAACCTGATTGGTTGTATAAGAGTGATTGCAAATGGGACGACACCGCCTTGCCAGGTAGTCTACAACAGATCACAGCGGTCAGAATGAAGGAGGGAACAAGTGAGCCGGAAGCGAGGGGTAAGAGCATGTAGAAAGGAATGCTGGAGTGTGGCAACATCGTGAAATAGCTCGTGCAGTGCTCCTCCCTCCAACCTCACCTGTCAGACACCAACTTTAGTTAAGTCTAGTATAGTAACAGGGGCTTAAGTGAAACTCTGCATTGACTCACATTAGCGCTCGTAGTGGTAGAAAGAGGCAAACTGCTAATTTAATCGACCGGATAACGATGATTAAGAAAAGGAATGTGATGTTTAGGAATAAATAATGAATACTGTATATGCTCATACTTTATATATTTTAAACTTGAAATTCGTAGCTCATATCTCTAGGATGCCTTCAACATTGAGTTGCTTGCCTGAAGGGCTAATTGTGGATTTTTAAAATCAGTTATTCTCAGAAAACATTCTGAACTGAACCTGTTAGAAACGTCCTTAATTGTGTTCCTGAGTTTCAAGATCAAAATGTGGCGAAAAATAATTAAATGTTATCGAATCTTCTTTCAACAAGAACAAATTTGCTTTCTCTTTTCGTTTTTGCTATTTTTATTACTTTTAGGCCACATGGAATTTCTAAAATCGAACAAACATTACATTCAAAATCATTCACATTCCTCAGCACCTCAACTGAAGTTGGAACGGGGAACAGCATCCAACCATATATAGCATATCATTTAATTTCATCCACCTCATCCCCTACTCTATATTAGGATACAGAATTGAGGAGTAGACATACATGAATATTGCTTTTTTTTTTTTTAAACGAGAACCCATAGCGCAATAACCCCGAAGAGCCATGGCCTCCCAAGCGACCGCTGCTCAGCGCGAAGGTCTGCAGATTACGAGGTGTCATGTGGTCGCCACGACGAATCCTCTCGGCCACTTTTCTTCGCTTTCTAGACCGAGGCCGCTATCTCAGTGTCAGATATCTCCTCATTGTAATCAATTAGGCAGAGTAGACCTTCAACGACCTCTCAGATCCAGGTAAAAATCCCTGACCTGGCCGGGAATCGAACCCGAGACCTTCGGGTAACAGGCTGAAACGCTCACCCTACACCAGTGAATTTTACTTTCCACTATCATAATATTCATGATTCCCCAACAGCAACTTGCCTTTTCTCACGTCCCTTTATGGACTTCGAACTTCACATGTTCCTCACACGTGTTACTCTACTTCTAATCAGTCCGAATAATACACAATTTAGAGAAAAGGTTATATCACTTGTATAAAAATCCTTTCCTCGAATATTGTTCTGCGTCTGTTTGAGTGGAAACTGGAATGATTGTGCGTCCCATCTTCACAACCACGTCTAATGATATGAAAGAAGAAGGATATTAAGGGTGAAGGCTTATCGACCTTGGTAATATTAACATACACGCCCACCCTTCTTGTACGGATATTTCCACACCTCTGCCTCTTCCAGTATCCTCACAGGCTAATTAGTTCTAATAAAATATCTCCTAACCAATAACCTTCAGTGTATGTTTGTACACCGTTGTCTAGCCATAAAATCTCGAACTGGAAAATACTCGAGGACGAAAACTTTACCTATTCTATTCTCCAGAATATAACTGTCTTCACAATCAATAGGTATAAGCAGATGGTTCACTTCTAGGAATGTTCCTGAGCATAACAGTTCCAACTAGACAACGAGACTGTACTCAGTATTTAAAAAATCTCAATGATAAATTCGCTGTAAAACGACAGGATAGTGGTATTTCGCAATTGATTTAATATTTCGATTTTCTGGCCCCATTTCATGATATGTCGCATTCTTTTATCCGCATATTGCCCAGCTACTGGGCTAAATAATTACAGGGTTGGTCTTTGGTACAAGGGGTCCCTATTTCGATTCTAGGGATTTTTGTTAATTCAGAAGTCTCGGGAGCTCTGGGTGTATGTGTGCAATTTTCAGAATTAGAGAATTAACAGACAGATAGAAAAAAACAATAAACCAAACCCCATCGCACTACAGTCCTTGAAGGGCCTGACCTACCATGCGACCGCTGCTCAGCCCGAAAGCCTACAGATTACGGCCGTTATTTTTGGTTTTCTAGACAGGAGCCGATATATCACCATCAGATAGCTCCTCAATTCTAATCACATAGGCTGAGTGGACCTCGAACCAGCCCTCAGGTCCAGGTAAAATCCCTGACCTGGTCGGGAATCGAACCCGGGGCCCCTGGGTAAGAGGCACGCACGCTACCCCTACACCACGGGGCCGGCTCCCTGTCCCTTCCTGTTAGCATATATCACGTCATTCATTTCATCTCATTAACTGCTCTGATGAGATTCGCTACGAAGATTCATCTCCCTTTTTACCACACACCGTAGAGAAACGGTACAGGGGTTGGACAAGGATTGTTATTATTATTATTATTATTATTATTATTATTATTATTATTATTATTATTATTATTATTATTATTATTATTATTATTATTATTATTATCCACATAGCCCCTTGCATGGAGAACATTAGAAAGACTCAGTTCTAAACCGCGATATCCACAAATCCCTGACCCTGTTCGTGTGTTTATTTTGGAAAATTATTTGTCAATCATTTGAGAGTCCGACTCGTTGGCTGAATGATCAGCATACTGGCCTTCGGTTCAGAGTGTCTGGGGGTTCGATTCCCGGCTGGGTCGGAGATTTTAATCGCTTCCGATTAATTCTTCTGGCTCGGGGACTGGGTTTTTGTATCCGTCCAAACACTCTCCTCATCATGTTCAGACAACATACCACACTACCAACCCTTACAGAAATACGCAATAGTGATTACACCCCTCCATATAGGTTTGGCGTCAGGAAGGACATCCGGCCGTAAAACAGGGCCAGATTCACATTTGCTACGCAGTTCACATCCGCGAACCCACAGGTGTGGGAAAAGCGGTAGGAAAAGATTTGTCAATCATTTGAGAATTTCATTAACAAGTTGTTTTTGGCGAGAACCACAACGGAAATTTCAGCATAGAAAGATAGTACATCCCAAGCAGCGTGTGTAGATTCTACGACTCTCAACCACTAATTGGCCTCGTATAAGATCCGTAATAGGTGGAGATCTGACTGCTTCAAACTGTGCGGCGTGTGGCATCTGTAGGAGCACCTCTGTTTACAAAAGCTTCTGGCAACAAGAATATCACTTCGCAGAAGTGGATCGAATGAAAACCACAAATGGATATTTATTTATTTTTGCAATGCATGCTGTTTTCACGGCATACAGAAGAGTTCGTACCTTAAGAGGAGGAGTATGACGTCAAACGTCATGACAGGATCTTCAGGTTCATGTAATATTTGATTGCACTACAGTTTTAGTAATTTTTGTATACTAGAATTGCTTTTGGGTAAATGTAACTGGATAGGAATTACCCATTACACAATGTGTAGTTCATTCACTTTACTGCGTTGGATATTTGTATCGTACTTAAGGGTGCCGTCCTTATCTGCTTCTGGTGTGGAAATCATTTGAACTTACTCCACTCCACAATACATTGCCGAGACGATGAGAAAGGTGTGACATTTTGCAACATCGTATGTTGCGCCTTTCTTGTGATGCTTCGATGTACTTTACAATGGAACTGTTTCAAAAACAATGTAAAAGTGACACGAACCGAGAACCACATATTGTGTGTATTTTCACACGTACATATTTAGCTTTCAGTTCCTTACAAAACATGCATAGTGCTGCTAATAGTGTTTTTAAATGGAACTTGCATGTATTGCGAGTGCACCCTCTACCCTACTTCATAATTTATACATTGGTCAAAAAGGAGACCAGTGATACGGCAATTTACATTTATCAGTCACACTTGTTGGAAAATTAGGTTTTTCTGATAAAATAACAGATTGCTATCATCTGTTAATACAGATTTCTCTCTATCGTTTTTGTTGCGGATCTTCCTCATCTGTCTAAACCGATAATAGGTCCGTTAGAATAACAATCATAACCAAACAATCGTACCCTCACGAATTTGGCAAACTTCGTATAATTTCTTTTATAAACGATCACCTTGTTTCATTTGGATTAAACTTAATGGATTTGTTCACTATGTGGTGTGTTGAGTTCCACAAATTGAAATGAATCATAGTTATGCAAGATTTATATCATTAGAAATATTTCTGTCCGACTCGTTGGCTGAATGGTCAGCGTACTGGCCTTCGGTTCAGAGGGTACCGAATTCGATTTCCGACCGAGTCGCGGATTTTAACCATCATTGGTTAATTCCACTGGCCCGGGGCTGGGTGTTTGTGCTGTCCCCAACATCCCTGGAACTCACACACCACACATAACACTATCCTCCACTACAATAACACGCAGTTACCTACACATGGCAGATGCCGCCCACCCTCAACGGAGGGTCTGCTTTACAAGGGCTGCACTTTGCTAGAAATAGCCACACGAAATGAATTAATAACCAGGGAAATGCCAGGATGGTACCTAACTTAAGGCCATGCCGCCTCTTTCCTTGTTCCTTGTCTATACCTTCCAATCATTCCATCCCCACAAGGCCCCTGTTCAGAAAAGCAGGTGAGGCCGCCTGGGAGTGGTATTAGTCCTCCTTCCCAGTAATATTCCCGAGAAAACGTCTCATGCTCTAGAACACTGCCTTTGAGGGGGTAGAGGGATCCCTCGCCGAGTCCAGGGACAAAACCAAATCTGGACGGCTAACTGGTTGAACAAAAATTACAGTCATCCCACCTTCGTGGTCTAGAGGTACATAATGAGATTTTAGTCCCAAAGATCTCGAGTTCAATCTTTGACTTGGACAGTCGTAGGGGTAGGCCCTAGGGTTTTTTTTTTTGGTTTCTTTTTTTTTTACGATTGGCTTAACATCGCACCGACACAGATAGGTCTTATGGCGACGATGGGACAGGAAATGTCTAGGAGAGGGAAGGAAGCGGCCATGGCGTTAATTAAGCCCCAGCATTTGCTTGGTGTGCAAGTGAGAAATTACGGAAAACCATCTTCAGGACTGCCGACAGCGGGGTTCGAACCAACTATCTCCTGGATGCAAGCTCATAGTTGCGCGGCCCTAACCGCACGGCCAAATCACCCGGTCTAGTGGTACGTGGTGTCACCTCAAGGGGTACCTGCTCAAATTTATCGCAGCTTCTGTTTTCAGTGAGTAGTTTAGAAAAGAGTCGAACCTGCTCATTATCAATAGGATATTGCTTTGATTTAGTGTTTTTTGTCTACCATTACACAGAGTGCCCTTTCAGAAATATTCACTCTAAAATTCTTGTCAGTTTGTACCCTATATTCACTTGGTACGTTACATGCACTCTTATGCTAAATTTCCCTTGTTTTAATATTTTTAATTTCGAAATCCTCTCATTCATTTACATTTCTTCAGTAGAAGTGCCTATAGTAAAATAGTAATTGTTTCATTAATAATACTCCAATGGTCCAATGAATGGTCTAAGTCAGGGCCTCTCAGGGTGCATGCACGAGTGCAAAATACGACTTCGCTTGGTTGACCGGAGTGCAGACCCCCACTCCTCGATTTGGAGCAATAGCGCTGTCTCTCACTTTCCCCCACGCCTGTCTCGCTCGCTCCGCCTGTCTCCCTCTTCTTCACTTGCTCCGTAGCGCTCCAAATCGGAGCCGAGTTCAGCCGAGCTTAGCCGAGCTTAGCCGAGTCGCCCAGAGACGAAATGTTGGTCCGAGCCGAGCCGAGTAGGATCGATGCATTGTGTACAGGAACTTTAAGCCTGAGTTTGCACGCGTGAGACTTTAGGTGTTTGAGAGGCCCTGGTCTAAGTTATCATTAAACAATGAAAATGCCAGGAACACTTCTCTGGATATTTCTGACTGCTTAGTTTTGGGCTTCTTCTGTAGACTTTACTCCAGAGAAATAACGAGGTTTCTTCTGCCTAGCGACGATTATATGCAATGCATTATTGTTATTATTGAGTAACAGTGTGGTATAGCGACTTAGCTGCTTGCCTGTCATCCCGAGGACCGTGTTTTGATTCGTGGTGTTGCTGGGGTGGGATTTTCAGTTGAAAATCTCCTGGTGTCAGGAAGGACATGCAACGTTAAGCTCCCAGACACAACCATTTCATGCCTCAGTTCGTGCTAAAACTCTGAGCAAGCGAGATAAGCTGCGAATAACGATGATGATTATTATTATTGTATGTATGTTCAGTCTTCAGTCCTAAGGTTGGTTGGATCCTCAACAGCTCCGCCATCAGCTGTCATAGTTCGCCTAGGCATTACTGAAGAGGCGTACTAGAGAAATGAGGAGAGATGTAGTTTCCCGTTGCTTTCCTCACCGAGTCAGAAGTTGCAATTACATATCAGCCTGCCAAGCCCACTGAAATGCATGCACCAACCGACCCTATGAGCAACATTTTCACACCATTCAAAGCAGGGACTGGCTGCAGAAGTAATGGCATTACTAGAATCGCTCATTCCACAGTCACTTTCATATTGTCAAAGTCAAGAATAAGATAGAGACAGACCAATGAAAGTAACAAAATTGCTTTAGCCCATACCAAAAGACATAGTGCACTGTAAACACTAGGCCCTGCGAGCAAAGACATATTATTAATTATACATCTATTTAGGAAGGCTCGGCTTCTGCCGATTATTATCAATATTATTATTGCTATTTACAATCACTTTTATTTCTGGTATAATCGCAGAATACTCGTACTTTGAGGGTATGAAGGTAAAACAATTGGATTTTGGGGGTACACCGACCAAGAAGTTTGAATACCACTGCACTAGATAATATAGGGAAACAGAGTCATTCTTCGAAACATCCCTTTGAATTGTATAATTAAATATTACATTGATCGAAAAGTCCTTGAACTCTCCACATTTCTTTCCATGAGAATGAGATGTCCATGATCACTAAGGAGTGAAGGCCGTGCTCATTAAAGTTTCTAATTAAGGAATTATACTTGCTCGGTTGAAAGACGTGAATCAGGACAAGGGAAGTGAGATGTAGGTCGTCACGTATATTTATCAAATATTCTCACATCAATGTAGTTAACGTACTGACATCCTGTGTCATTAAATCTGCTAGAGATGAATATTTCCTTAATTTGCATCGGATTCACCTACTTAGTCTCCGAGATTATCACGCATCAGAGCATTTTCAATGATGTCAGTAGGAATGAAGTTAGACTAGGTTTTTGACATAAACATGTCTTAGAGTTGGCGGTCATCCGAAAATTTGTGTAATGAAATAGTGAAATCTAACGCAATGTGTGACGTGCAGCAGTGCCTTGAGAGCTGTACAGACCGTGGGTCTCTACGTTATGGTCATCCATCAATACTTCACATCACAGCCTGCACGGCTTCTAGGTAACGTCACGTCACACATTTTATTGAAAGACATACAGTATTTATGATGAATTTATTTTCCCGAAGTGAAATATAATAGCCTTCTTCAATGTACCATAACTAGATTTAAATCAGAGTAATTTGGTTAAATGCCGTTATATTTGCGTTGAAGGAGTGCATGGGGAATGAGTGAATGACAACCCTTTTTTCCTCTCTTCGCCCGAATCTCTGCCTTTAAGAGCTTTAATTGGTGCTCCGAAAAGCTATGGATATCTCCGTCAAATGATGTCAAGAACTTGCCACTTCTAAAATTTCACTTATACAAAATGAAAATGTCATTTAATGGAACTGCTGCATGTGTCTCTGAGTAGATGGGGGTGGAATGAGTGAAAGGAAATATGGGAGGACAGAAATGATGAATGAATGAGTGATTAGCCGACTGTCGATAGAAGGAATGAATGAGCAGTGAGAAATTATGTGTACATGTACCGTATATTTTAAACAGTATTGTTTAAGTATTTTTAAGACCAATAAAGTATTGAAAACAATAAATAAATGAAATGGTGTATGACTTTTAGTGCCGAGTATCCGAGGACATGTTAGGCCCGCCAGGTGCAGGTCTTTTGATTTGACCCCCTTAGGCGACCTGCGCGTTATGATGAGGATGAAATGATGATGAAGACGACACATACACCCAGACCCCTGCCAGCGAAATTATGTTTAAAATTCCAGACCCTGCCGGAAATCGAACCCGGAGCCCCTGTGACCAAAGGCCAGCATGGTAACCATTTAGCTATGAAACCGGACATTGAAAACAATATCACATGTCAGGACAGGTGTAGGGAACATTTTATGTGTACATGAGGCTAACCCCTTTTCTCTACACCTTCCATATTTCTGCTCAGAATTGTGGTAAATTGACAATACTAACACTAATGCCCAAACGTATAAAATACGTATGTAATATGAAAACTGTTTCATGGTACTACTAATAATTTAATTTTATTGATTTACGGCGAAGTGCCGGAATTTTGTCCCATAGGATATATTTTACGTGCCAGTCAATCTAACGACACGAGGCTGAGATATTTGAGCACCTTCAAATACCACCTGACTGAACTAGGATCGAACCTGCCAAGTTGGGGTCAGAAGGCCAGCGCCTCAATGGTCTGAGCCACTCAGCCGGGCCCAAAGTACTATCGTCACCCCAACACTGCAAAATGAAGGGAAGATTTATCATGAAAATAAATGTCTGAATGTATATTATATGCAATAAGTATCTGACAATTTTTAAGGAGGACGTTCATTATCCCATTGTCCGACTCGTTGGCTGAATGGTCAGCGTACTGGCCTTCGGATCAGAGGGTCCCGGGTTCGATTCCCGGCCGGGACGGGTATTTTAACCTTAATTGGTTAATTCCAATGGCCCGGGGGCTGGGTGTTTGTGCTGTCCCCAATATCCCTGCAACTCACACACCACACAAAACACTATCCTCCACCACAATAACATGCAGTTACCTACAAATGGCAGATGCCACCCACCCTCATCGGAGGGTCTGCCTTACAAGGGCTGCACTCGGCTAGAAATAGCCACACGAAATTATATTATTATCCCATTCACACTAAGCGTCCATTACAATTGGTACGTCTCGTATTCTGTTGTTATTCACCTTACTTTTCGTGCGAGTTGGCATGTGGTTAGATTCGCGTAGCTGTGAGCTTGCATTCGGGAGATGTTGGATTCGTATCCCACCGTCTTCAGCCCTGAAGATGGTTTTTCATCGTTTCGCATTTTCACAAGAGGTAAATGCTGGAGCTGTACCTTACATAAGGCCACGAACGATACATTCCAATTCCTAGCCCTTTCCGATCCATGCGTCGCTGAAAACCTTCGATATGTTAATACGTTAAACCACTAGCCAAGAAAAAAGAAATCTTTGTAACTTCTGAAGCGGCTTGCACTTTTTGGATGGAATTTTCCTCTTCGTTTTGAAGTAGAATCTGTCTATAACTTCGGAACCATACTCGAGCTGGTGAGTGTTAAAATCACTTGAAAGAGAATCGAAATCATTTCCAGACACATGTATGATGCAAATGTCTCATTTCAAAGAGCAAAGGGGCGCGCAGCTGTGAGCTTGCATCCGAGAGATTGTGGGTTCGAATCCCACTGTACGCAGCCCTGAAGATGGTTTTCCGTGGTTTCCCATTTTCACACCAGGCAAATCCTGGGGCTGTACCTTAATTAAGGTCACGGCCGCTTCGTTTCAATTCCTAGGCCTTTCCTCTCCCATCGTCGCCATAAGACCTATCTGTGTCGGTGCGACGTAAAGCAAATAAAAAAAAAAAGAGCAAATATCAATGCATCAAAAAGTCACATGTGGGTTTTATGTAATCGGGAAATACTATAGTGCTGCCATGTTGAGATACTAAAATCGCCGCGCCGCGCGGCTAAAATTATTGTAGCTATGCACACCGGCGTGGTAGTGCACCGTGTGAGATGCCATTCGATTCATCTCAGTAGTTTCTACACGTACATAGCAAAAATTGAAAAATAATCACTAAAGTATGATAAAACTGTGATGCGAACAATGGTGAAAAGTGTCTTTCTTTTGTAAAATATCGTGATAAGTGGGTAGCAGATGGCTTCAGAATTATGGGAAAAGCATTTGCGGCTTATCAGAATGACAAAAAGTTCAGGATCGTTAATGTTGAGCATCTCAAACTTAAGGCGGTCGAGCATTGTGAGTTGACTTACGCTCTGCTGCAGCCCCAGCAGAGCATATTTTTATCCCAGTGGTGGAAAATCCTTAGAATTCATCATTATCTTCAACTTCTGAGGGCTGCAACTATAGTTTCCTGTTACTATCAAGGACTTTTAGCTCCTCATGCGAATTACAACTCATTGCTTCATTTACGGGAGTCTTGAGCGTCCGCTCCTCATTTTAGCTAGAATCTTTCCTTCGAGTATGCAAAACATGAAATGATTGAGCCTTATTATGTGCCCTATTAGTTTGGCCTTCATATTTCGTGCTTCACTAATCAGACATCTTTAGTTCTTTATCAAGGGCTGCATGGCCGAGGCGGCAAAGGCGTGCTTGGTTCGCACGGAAGGACGTGTGTTCGAATTCTCGTCAGGAAGGTTTAAAATTGAAGAAATGAGGTTTCCATATACGGAAGTGCACATAGCCGTGAGGTTCACTTAAAAATGAGTATCAAGTTAATTCCTGGGGTCAAAGGGCTCCGAGCGTAGAGCTAACTACTCTACCCCATCAAGGGCCGATGGTACGGATAGTGGAAGCCTGTACCTTCCACCTCCCCCAGGTTCTTCCTGGATTGTACGGAGATGACTTGCCAGTTCTTAGTTCTCTTTCTTATGAGTAGAACGGGTTCTCCGACCGGCTAACCCAGCAAAGGAGGGGTGGCCACGACTCTACCGTGGCTCTGCGCCTCTGTATTTGGAGACGGGAAAGGGCTAGGCCTCACAGCTGGTCCCCACCGTTGGCTGTTCTGAGAATGGTTTTACACTCTCCTGCACTAAGGCGAATGCCAGGACAGTTCCTAGTAAAGGCGACGGTCGCCAGCCCCCTCATCTTCTCCGAGCATTTCCTTCCCCGTAACAAATCTCCCGGCCTGAGAGACGGCGTCACCGTCTAAGAGGCCCGCCTCCCCCTTCAGGGAGGAATGAAAACATTTTATTAGTTATTCTAGACCGATCAGAATAGGTTTTCGGCTTAACGGTGGCCACGGTTTTCCATGGCTCTACAGCTCTTCATTCGGGAGATGGTAGACTGCTCCCACTATCGGCAGTTCTGAGAATAGTTTTCCACTCTCCTGCACTAAGGCGAATGCCAGGACAGTTCCTAGTAAAGGCGACGGTCGCCAGCCCCCTCACCTTCTCCGAGCATTTCCTTCCCCGTAACAAATCTCCCGGCCCGAGAGACGGCGTCACCGTCTAAGAGGCCCGCCTCCCCCTTCAGGGAGGAATGAAAACATTTTATTAGTTATTCTAGACCGATCAGATTAGGCTTCGGCTTAACGGTGGCCACGGTTTTCCATGGCTCTACAATTCTTCATTCGGGGGATAATAGACTGCTCCCACCATCGGCTGTCCTGAGAATGGTTTTCCGTGGTTTTCCATTCTCCTGACTAAGGCGAATGGTGGGGCAGTTCCTAGTATAGGCCACGGCTGCTCTCCTCTCACCCTTCCCCGCACCGCAAATCACCACCACTCATCTCCTTGCCGTGAGAAAGGGTGTCACCCTATAGGAGACTCTCCGAGTGTACGGAATGAAAGCTAAAAGCTCTTCCAGAACCATATTTGGCTAGTTCCAGCTTCTTTCCTTGTGCACGGAAGGTCCACTTCAAACACAGAACTGTCTTCGTAATTTAATATTCAGATTCATGTTATTTACAAGAGACTTTAGAATTAAGAAAAAAATTGTCGAACTTAAAATCGCGGGAATAGAACCAGCTTTTGGGTGGTTAGGCCTTGTGCATTTGCAGAGTTTAGCCCAGACGTGCCATTTGGGCTCATCAGTTGGATTGGCATTCCCCTCCAAAATGTCAAACCATCACTGACTAGATATTTTCTTCTACATATCTATCACGTGGTGCATATTTTAAGTATAAACCTTCAGCCGCGACCACGACACAGCAACGTTTGAATTTTGTTTCATAATATTGCCTCATTAGCGTGATTAGCTGCCACCCCCGAAGGCCCGGGTTCGATTCCCGGCTCTGCCACGAAATTTGAAAAGTGGTACAAGGGCTGGAACGGGGTCCACTCAGCCTCGGGAGGTCAACTGAGTAGAGGTGGGTTCGATTCCCACCTCAGCCATCCTGGAAGTGGTTTTCCGTGGTTTCCCACTTCTCCTCCAGGCAAATGCCGGGATGGTACCTAACTTAAGGCCACGGCCACTTCCTTCCTATCCCTTCCAATCTTCCCATCCCTACACAAGGCCCCTGTTCAGCATAGCAGGTGAGGCCGCCCGGGCGAGGTACTGGTCATACTCCCCAGTTGTATCCCCCGACCAAGAGTCTGAAGCTCCAGGACACTGCCCTTGAGGCGGTAGAGGTGGGATCCCTCGCTAAGTCCGAGGGAAAACCGAACCTGGAGGGTAAACAGATGATGATGATGATGATGAATATTTCCTCATATATCAGGATTTTATGAAATTAGGAGGGCAAATGAACAATCATTTCTAAGCATGACTGGAAATGCTCCAAGCTATACAATCCCAATCTTTACGATCAAGTGAGTAAATAAACGCTATTTAATATGTTATAGCAGACACTCAACTGGGAATTCATTAGTATTTTTTTCAAAATATTGTGATTAAAGATAGTTATGGTACAGCCAATTAATTTTAGAGAAATTTGTACACAAACGCGAGGCATGTCATTAATGTAAGTTCCTTTGAACAACATTTAATTAAGGATGTTGCTCATTTTTTACCCTGTAGGTGGAGAAATTTGACGTTCCTTTCTATAGGGGGTTGGGGGTTGCGGGGGAGTATTCAGTGCTAAATTAGTCAGAACAAGAACACATTTCAAATTTGCCTTCAACCTAATTTGTCAGCCCGTTTAGGCCTACTTACCCAGTAACGAGAACTTTTTGACTGATAAACGCTGTGGATATTAAAGGAAGAAAAGTCATCTCCGTGCTGGCCATGAAGGCGCTTGGAGGGGTGGGAGGGGAAGGCATCCACTATTCGGAATCCTTTGCCCCCAGGAATTAACCTTGTACTCATTTCTGGTGTAGGCCGAGTGAACCTCAGGAGCATATGCACCTACGGAAGAGGAAAACTGATTTCTAGAATTTTTCGACTTCCTGACGCGGAATCGAACCCACTTCCTTTCGGGTGGACTAAGCGCGCCTTTACCGCCTCGGCAAGGCAGCGCCTGGATATTAAAGTAACCCAAATAATAATAATAATAATAATAATAATAATAATAATAATAATAATAATAATAATAATAATAATAATAATAATAATAATAATAATAATAATAATAATAATAATAATAATAATAATAATAATAATAATAATAATTTCGTATGGCTATTTCTAGCCAGGTGCAGCCCTTGTAAGGCAGGCCCTCCGATGAGGGTGGGTGGCATCTGACATGCATAGGCAACTGGGTGTTATTGTGGTGGAGGATAGTGTTATGTGTGCTGTATGAGTTGCAGTGATGTCGGAGACACAGTCCCCGAATCTAGGTAATTCACCATTTAAGGTTAAAATCTCCGACTCGGCTGGGAATTAAACCCAGGGCCCTCTGGACCAAAGGCCAGCACGCTAACTATTTAGCCATGGAGCCGGACGGTGGCTTAGTGGAGCCCTTATAAGACAGACCCCCACGGCGCGGGTGGCATCATTTGCCGTGTGTGGGAAACTGCGTGTTGGTGTAATGGAAGATATTGTTGTGAGTGGTCTGTGAGTTTCAGAAAGTTTCATGGAAGGCAATGAATCATTTATGATTAAAATATCTCACCCCGACTGGGAATCGAACTCAGCGACCCGACAACCGAAGGGCAATACGCTGACTGCTCGCCATAGAGTCAGACAGTCACTCAGATGATAATTACAGAAATATACGTCTAATGGCAATAAATATAGGTAGAAGAATGATCTTTTTGTGACCACTTAGCAAAGGCTAATGACCTGCGAGGAACCGCCTGACTTAACACTACACATCTGATGAGACACAAGCTTCCAGACAAAGGGAAACTGGCTGTCCTTGAAGAGAGAAGAGAGATCGTCTACTTGTAAATGTCTGTGGTCGTAGGACAACAGATCATTATTCACTCCTCTCACGTAAAAAAAAAAAAAAAAGGGCACGGACATATATTCCTATGATCTTGTAGAACAACACCTTGTAAGTAAAGAGAAGATAAAAGTCAATTGACGTAACTTACACCATACCCATTTCTTTGAAAGTGAACAGTTGCTTGGCTTCGTTCTTTACTGTAACTAAAACTTCTTCAGACTATCTCAGGTATTTCTGAGGTCGCGAGAGCCACCTGTCTCATGCTGGTTTTTAGTCGCGAATTTGAGACCGGGTAAACTTCGTGATCCCACGCGACTTTTTGGGTGAATATTCAAGCCCACCGAGAATCTAACCACGGCCCTCCGGATGGAAAGCCAAAGCTTAGTCACCACGTTAATCATGGCTTCCCATCTCGCCGCGTACTTCACTTAAAATGAATGTTAATTTCTAGATGTGATACGTTCCCTTCTCGTTCTAAATGTCCGTGTGCTGTCCTTCTGACCCCAACTTGGCAGGTTCGATCCTGGCTCAGTCCGGGCGTATTTGAAGGTGCTCAAATACGTCAGCCTCGTATCGGTAGTTTACTGGCACGTAAAAGAACTCCTGCGGGACAAACTTCCGTCACCTCGGCGTCTCCGTAAAACGTAAAAGTAGTCAGTGGGACGTAAAGCAAATAACATTATTAAATGTGCCTGTCTACTTCGTGAATCATATAAACACCCGTCCTATCACGAAGAGAGGCAAAAAACCTTACAGTCATAAAGATCATTCTTATAATTTATTGTTTGGAAATGAATAAAACTAGAAACACACCGTTATGTGGACACATTATAGTAATTGTTGAATTAAATTATTACATGTATTCTTATTCTTCTTATTATTAGTGGTATATATGGTCGGGAGGGGGAGAGGGGAGTCGATTAGCTCAGTAGCTGGCTTTCCACGCGAAAGGCTCAGGTTCGAATCCCGGTCTCATGCATTATTTGGAGTCAGGAAGGGCATCCGGCCTCAACCAAAATGAGCTTGGGTAGCTCCAGCGACCCCGAAAAAAGGCTGGAATAAGCTGAAGAATATCAATGGTATATATGGATGGGAACAATGGCAGAAATATATTTACAATAAGGAGATAAATGCTAATTTAGGTATGAACTGGACGAATGAATCTGTCCGTATAAACCACGTTCGGAGCTTGGCTCATGTGGGAAGAATGACAGTAGGATATTTGATGAGGAGGTACTCGGCGGTGGGTTCGTACTCCAAAATCGGCAACCCAGAACAAGGTTTATGGCAGTTTTCTATTTTCACACCAGGTAAATGATGTATGTACCATTAGTAAAGCCACGGTCGCTTCCTTCCCAGTCCTACGGCTATCGGAACATATAGTTTACACGTGTCATCAATGAAATGCTCGAAGAAACTGTATACATGCCGAAACCTAAGACTAAAATGTATTCTTCTATATTAAAAGTGATTTCGTATATGTACTGGCTCTATTTTTATTAGCAAGATGATGTGCAAGAGGCTATACTGTTAAGATGTTGATATTTTTCTTGCAGTTTCTAGTGTGTGGCACTGAAGACTTCAAGTGTCAAGTATTAAAACTAACGTTACCTTACCCAAGCTAGCTGGCCTGTCGCCGTAAATTGCTCTTGGGGGAGGGCGTACAGCTCTGCCCCGCTGCCAGGACAAGGAAGCTTCAAGTGCATGTGCAATCCAAGCGACTTTAAATATCTCTGGGGTAGCTCTCTTTCGCGTCGACAAGGAAACCCATCTCGCTGGAGAAGTTGAACTGCAATAGTGCGAGAGGATTGTCGAGACAGCTGTACTTTGCTTGGCTTAGATGTTCGCACTTTTAAAACTTTATAAAAAGCGTTCTAATGAATAATTAGAAAATGTTAATACAAAGTTCTTTACGCCAGCAGTGCTTGGGTAGATGGGGTTCAGTGTACGTCACTGGCTATCCCCTCTCTGTTAGCCACAATCACTAGCTCACAGCTGAGGGAATATAGATTGAATGCTGGGACAATACATCCCCTTCCCCCTTTCGACCGGCAAACTCATCACCAGTTGGTCACATTTTTTCGTTTCGTTTATTGCATCTTTTCTTAAATGTTATCTCCAACGTCCTTGATCAAACACCATTACAATATGAAAGAACATTAAAAGAAAAAGATGAAACAAATTAAAATAAAAGGTAATGTTCGTATCTCATGGTAATTTGGAGAGCAACACTGAACAAATACGAACTTGTCACACGAAGTGTAGTTCTGCTGTCCACTGGCGGTGCGGAGAAATTTAATGAAGTCCATTACGATACTTCCACCTCTGTCGTAGTTGGTCAGGAGGTTGGTTTAGTCGCCACGATCAACCACAGTATTTTCCACTGTGTAGTGACATCAGGCAAAATCAAATCACACCGCGTGATTCTCTCATGGTTTAATACCATAATGTATTTTGCGCACTGTAATCACAATCGAAGTCCTATTAGTCCCGGCATTTTGGCACGATGTAAAACTGTATCTGTTCTTCCACAGTGCCAAGAGATTTCGTCTTCAGCCAAGTGGTGACGGAACCTTTTACTAGCAGTTGGAAAGATGTCACTTGTCTCTGGATAACCAAATCGCCGTGTGTATGGACAGCTTTAGTGGACGAACATATCCTACACCTATTCATAGACGCAAGACACCGAATAAGCCTTAGTGACAGTGTCAGAAGTTTGAGCCACATAGCTAAGTTGAGCGAACGCGCAGCATTCCCCGACCGCATATTTGACAGGCCTCTGATCAGCTAGATGAGTTTGAGAGAGGCCACATCGTCAAACTAAGAGAGGCAGGTCGGATGTTTCGCCGCATTGTTTTCCACTTGAATAGTTTTGTCACTGTTGGACGCAGTGGAAACATAAACGTCGAAGAGGCTTGAGTCGACTCTGACGGACCACCAGCAGTGAGGATCTCTTCATCGTGCGACAGGGTGTAAGCACTTCACGAGCATCACTGTGCACCAACCAGAGATATGCCGCGGCAGATGTGGATTCGTCTTCATCCACCAGTACCATATCCAAGTGCATAGCAGAACAGAATCAGTCGTCACGGTGTCTCTTACGACGTCTCCCGATACGACCTGAGCATCGCCAAGCACGTTTGAAATTTTGTCAGGAACGGGCAGCAAGGCAGCTTAGCGATTGGTGTCAAGTGGTGCTCAGCGGTTCTATCGCGGTTCTATATGAATACAGATGACTGCTGAATTCGAAGCGGGAGACCTCCTGGCCAGCGTAGTGATCCACGCTTCATTGTAGAGCGGCACACCGCACCGTGGAGAGGTATCATGTTGCGGGTGCCATTTACTATGAGCCGAGCTATAGTAACTAAAGAAAGCCTAATGAAACGGTGACGCGACCGAAAAATTCTGCGACCCTTCCTGGTGCAGCTCACCATACCGTTTTCCATCAGGATAATGCCTGGCCTCACACATTATGGGTATATCTGATCTGCCTTCAAGATGTCAGTATGCTTCCTTGACCAGCAAATTCTTCAGACATCTCGCCCAACTAGAACGTTTTGAACCACTTCGAATGGTATCTTCAATCAGAGGCTACTACAGCTACAGCTAATCAGGATGGAGAACAGCCGACGTCAGTATGCCTCCATGCCCACCTGTATCGCCGTCTGTCTTCATGCTATGGTACTAAGGGCATCCTACAAGTGTTTGTTGCACTGAAATAAATGCTTATTCTGTATGTGTTATTTACGTGTGAATGTATACAGTATTATCATTATTGAGTTAATTATACACGTACTCACATTTCCAACTGCAGTATCCTACAATATAGTGGGTATAAGCAAACGGTTTTCATGAATATCGAAGTCTTCGAAATCAAACTGCCTTTAAAGTTTACAAATCAAATCAAATCAAATCAAATCAAATCAAATCAAATCAAATCAAATCAAATCAAATCAAATCAAATCAAATCAAATCAAATCAAATCAAATCAAATCAAATCAAATCAAATCAAATCAAATCAAATCAAATCAAATCAAATCAAATCAAATCAAATCAAATCAAATCAAATCAAATCAAATCAAATCAAATCAATTCAAATCAAATCAAATCAAATCAAATCAAATCAAATAGCAGCTTCAAACATGGGGTTGAAACAGCTCTTCTGAATCAGTAACTTGAATTAAAAATCCGTAACTATGTAGCTATTGAGTATGATTCCTTGCCTGAATGGTGGGATTACTTGCCTCCAGGCGCCGGTTTCAATTACCGGTTGGGTAGGTAATTTTAGCCGCGGGTAGTTAATTTCTCTGGTTCAAGGGCTCTGTGCTTCTGTTCGTCGCAATGCACAGTTTCATCTACACACAAGACATCTAGTTACAACCACCACAGGAACACGCAATATTGAGTACATCCGTCCACATAGGGTAGGCGTCAGGAAAGGCATCGAGTCGTAAAACTGGACTGAATGCAATCAAAGTCCCGACCTTACGTCACTGGGAAATGTCGCTAAGGTTCTGTTATACATTCCTTGTTATGGGACTGAGTATGCATTTACATAATTATGTACTATGATGATGCCGCAAAACTTTTTAAAGTAGAGACAATTTATTAAATGCTTTGGTACAGAAAACATTATTCAAACACTGAAAATTAACATGACTTTTTTTATCTCGTTCTATGTGCTCTATCTTTCCCGGTAAGAAAATAGTGTATCCGACAATCCCGAAGGATTCTACGCATCAGAATAAAGGTAGAATCCATTACAACAGGTTGTAGTATCGTATTTAAATAAGGTCTTCATGAGAGAAGCAACCCGGGTGGTCTTATCATGGATTTCAATCATTCTCGCTGATTAGATTTACATCCTCAAAGCGCTAACG
The DNA here is from genome assembly GCF_040414725.1 of Anabrus simplex. Taxonomy (NCBI): domain Eukaryota; kingdom Metazoa; phylum Arthropoda; class Insecta; order Orthoptera; family Tettigoniidae; genus Anabrus; species Anabrus simplex. The sequence goes on along the minus strand of NC_090265.1, from coordinate 91,900,610 downwards.
TTTGGAAGTTAAAGTTTTATGTTCGGCAGCCAAGCTATAAAACTCCATCTAGTTTAGTGCTTTTAAATTCAACGATTTGGTTTCCTCCCTCCCAATCCCCAAAAAGTCTGTACTGTATATGTATTTCAGTGTGCAATATAACATGATTATTTCTCCTGTTGGAAGGGGCATACAGAGTTGTGAATAGGTTTCACAAATATCCTTTAAGAAGAAACTAATATTTGCAAATATTCATCTTCACACTACAGTAAACTAGAAATCTAAGTATTATAATCTGCTGCTAATAAGATTTTGTTAAAATGGAGAAGAGTTTAATCAAGACCACAGGCAGAGTAGCTCAAATGATACAGCACTGGCCTGAGTTAAAGTTGGTGGGTTTGATCCCGGCTCAGTCCGGTAGTATTTGAAGGCGTTCAGATACAAAACTGGGTGTCGGTAGAACACCAGCGGGACAAATTTACATGACCTCGGAGTCTCCGCAAGCTGTGGGGCGTAAAATCGTATACAGTAGAACTGTATAGCTTTGTTCATTTCCAGTCATGCTTACATACAAGCAATTGTTCATTTGTATTCTTACTTTCATCAAATCCAGATAGATGGGGCAATATTATCAAACGGTATTCGAAGGAGGCTGTGTCGGTGTCACGGCCGCATGGTTTGACATAAAATATGCACTGCGGCTTAGATACTGTTCACTACAACGGACTTTAGAATTATTTATTTATTTATTTATTTATTTATTTATGTATTTATTTATTTATTTATTTATTTATTTATTTATTTATTTATTTATTTATTTATTTATTTATTTATTTATTTATTTAATCCATTTACCGTCTGGGGTTAGATTTTCCCCGGACTCAGCGAGGGATTCCACATCTACCGCCTCCAGGACAGTATGCTGGAGCGTGAGGCATATGATAGAGGTACAACTGTGGAGAAGGACCAGCAGCTCTCCCAGGCGGCCTCACCTGCTATGGTGAATAGGTGTCTTGTTAGCGAATGGGAAGATTGGAAAGGATAGACAAGGAAGAGGGAAGGAAGAAGCCGTGCCCTCTAAGTTAGGTACCATCCCGGTATTTGCCTGGAAAATAAGTTGGAAACCACGGAAAACACTTCAAGGATGGCCGAGGTGGGAATCGAGCCCCCCTCCCACTCTACGCATTTGACGTCCCGAGGCTGAGTGGATCCAGTTCCAGTTTTCGCATCACTTTTCAAATTTCATGGCAGGGTCGGGATTCGAACCCGAGCCTCCGGAAGTGGCAGCTAATCACAATAACCACCACACCACAGAGGCGGCCAACTTTAGAATTAAGAAATACGATTTCAAACCAGTGCTGATTAAATATTTTATTTCGACAATAGCAATACCATTATTATTGTCCGGCTCCATGGCTAAATGGTTAGCGTGCTGGTCTTTGGTACAGGGATTTCCGGGTTCGATTCCCGGCCGGGTCGGGGATTTTATTCTCCATTGATTAATTCATATGGCTTGAAGACAGGGTGTTGTGTGCCATCATCGTCATTCAAATTCATCAGAGGTAGGGTCTAATCCTCATAGATGCTGTATAGGGCGTCAACTCGAAATATCTGTACCAGACTCTGCGGATAGCACGCCAAAACCAAACCCCATGATGCAATAGCCCCGAAGGGCCATGGCCTACCAAGCGACCGTTGCTCATCCCGAAAGCCTGCAGATTATGATGTGTCGTGTGGTCAGCAAGACGAATCCTCACAGGGGTTATTCTTGGCTTCCTAGACCGCGGCCGACATATCACCGTCAATTAGATCCTCAATTGTCATCACGTAGGCTGAGTGGACCTCGGACCAAACCTCAGATCTAGGTAAAAAGCCGACCTGGCCGGGAATCGAACCTGGGCCTCCCGGTAAGAGTCAGGCACGCTATCCCTACACTATGGGGTCGGCTCGGAAGCCAATCGCCATTAAATAAGTACAATCATTATTTAGTTTAATCAAGTACGTTTCGGTTGTAAATTCAATATGTTTAGTCTATGTGGTTAAAAGAAGCTAAAGCAGGGCGTGAGCGGACAAAAATTATCATAGCTAGGAACGCAGACTGTTTAGGCCATGTTCTGCGGAATAGAAAACAGAGGCTACATTCGATATTACACCGGAAACAAGAAGGCAAGCGAGAAGATGGTAGACCACCGGCGTAATGTCTCCAAAACATCAGAGACTGGACTGTCAGTAGCCGAAGGAAGGGGTACTTTTTTGCTTTAGGTTTAACGTTGCGCTAACACATCGAAGGCTGGGATAGGAAAGGGCTAGGATTAGGAAGGTAGCGACCGTGTCAATTAAGGCACAACCCCAGCATTTGTCTGGTGTGTAAATGGAAAGCCATATTCAGAGCTACCGACAGTGGGATTTGAACCCGCCATCTCCCGAATGCAAGCTCACATCTACGCGAGCCTTACCGGACGTCCAACTCACTCCGTAGGGTACTTTCTCCAGGATGATTACCAACGCCTGGGGTACCGAAAATGGCACTCAAGGAGAAGGCTAATGTCAGCGCTCTCTTGCCCACGAAGGAAATCCGTCATTTAAAAGGTTCTTTGAGAAGGCACCACAAAAATGGGATCCAGTTCCTTTAAATCTTCCCAGTACCGTAATCCAAATCTATATTCAACATCTTGAGATATTAGAACAAACCCAAACACCATTGCGCAACAGCCCCGAAGGGCCATGGCCTACCAAGCGACTACTGCTCATCCCGAAGGCCTGCAGGTTACGAGATGTCGCGTAGCCAGCACGACAAATCCAAACGACCTTTATTAATGACTCTCTAGACTGGTTGAGATATTAAACATGTGTATAAATCGGACGCCCTGTCAACCGGCCAACGGATTAACTTGACGACCTAGCGAATATCGTATCTTTCGGTATGTCACATGCTGCCTCACACCCAGCTAAGCTCGAGTACGAAATGCAACTTGTTTCATATTGCTTATCGATTAAAGAAAACAGTTGCAATTTTCAGTAAATTTGCTGATTTATTCAGAGCAGTAAGCAGATGTACTATAGTGAAAAAAAAAAGCAGATGCACTATAGTGATTGTGCATTGAATGCGGGAAATGGAAACGTAACGTTTTCACAGTCCAGCAGAAACTTAGTGCCTTAGAATCTGTGTTCATTTGTAATGAATTAATAGTCAAAAAATAAAATAACAAATGATATGCGACGCTATCGAAAATATTTACACGATTGTTGTCTTCAGGTCGAATCAGAAAACGATTATTCTAGTAGACGCATTTTTACTATTGTAGAATACTGTAACTAAACGCACATTTACAACTAACATGTGTAGAAGTAATATTTAAAACATGTTTGAGTATCTTAAATGGTAGTACTCTAACAGAACTGGATTAGTCTTCTACTTTAACACTGTCGGTTTAACCGACCCTTTCGTTATCCGACCAAGGGTCTGGTCCGTATAAAGTCAGTTAAGAAGGCTTTCACTCCATGTTCTATGCTGTACGAATAAAGAGAGCTAATTCGGAGAGCACCACGAATTTTGGGCCAGTAAGACTTTGCACAAGGTTCTTCAGTAGCTCACAAACCTGAAGTTTTTATTAAGATATGGCGGTTATATTCTCTAGGGGCTGCCTGGCCGAGGCGGTAAAGGAGAACTTGGTTCGCCCGCAAGGACATGGGTTTGAATCCCCGTCAAGAAGTCGTAAAAATTTAAGAAAGGATATTTCCACTTCCGGAGGTGCACGTGGCCCTGAGGTTCACTCAGCCTACATCAAAAATGAGTACTAGGTTAATTCCTTGGGGCAAAGGCGGCCGGGCGTAGAGCTAACCACTCTACCCCATCAAGTGCTGAGGTTACGAAAGTGGAAGCTAGGAACGCAGACTGTTTAGGCCATGTTCTGCGGAATAGAAAACAGAGGCTACATTCGATATTACACCGGAAACAAGAAGGCAAGCGAGAAGATGGTAGACCACCGGCGTAATGTCTCCAAAACATCAGAGACTGGACTGTCAGTAGCCGAAGGAAGGGGTACTTTTTTGCTTTAGGTTTAACGTTGCGCTAACACATCGAAGGCTGGGATAGGAAAGGGCTAGGATTAGGAAGGTAGCGACCACTCGCAGGGCCTTCATGGCCTGTACGGAGATGACTTTGCTTTGCTTTTTTGCTCTTTGGTCATATTCTCGAAATAGTAAGTGAAAGGATATGATTTCCAATATTATGAGCGAAGTGGAAGAATAAAATAAAGAAAGTGAATTCCAAGATATACGGTGTGTTTCATAGCCTAACTATACCGAGTTAGGGATGCTCTTCGTGGTATATTAAGAACGACGAGAAAGTGAGGATACTTTGTCGATTCCGTGCGTGCGATTCACATTGACGAACTCACCGTATTTGCTATGCCAGAGTACAAGTCGCTGCCGTGCTTCAGGGAAGAGAAGGGGAGCGAGGGGGTAGTGGGGTGTATGGTGGAGACAGAGATAATGCTCCGCACGTATGCACAAGTTTCCTCGTTCGACTCGCACAGAACTGCCCTTGTCTCTTACAGGCAATGTCCACAATTCGCTTATTAAACAGCCGTAACTGAACACACTATAATTAAGGAATGCACCAGATCGTTTCTCCTCTCGTCCGTTGGTCGCAGTGACGTTCTTTATTATTTAATATGGTCGAGATGCAACGTTGCCGCCCCACGATTGTGTACTCCGTCACTCACAATGGAATGATATGCTGAACGAAGGAAACAATACCCCCACTGCTTTAATTACAGAAGATGTTCAATATGTCCCTTCCTACTTCGATACACAGTTCACAATGGTGTAGTAGTAACCTTTAGACTCTGTTCAGGATGTGTGGTGCGTCACGCATTACCTCTGTCTCCCACTCCTCACTTCCCCAAGCTGACAACTCATTCGGTTTTGTCCGTGTTTTAATGGTACACGAATGTCCTAGCAGTTAAATGAGATTTTTTCTGATTTAGGGCCGGTTATACCACCTACTGGTAAAGTAGCGTATAACTTGCCCTCCGCGTAAAAGGATGTTTCCGTCCGACCACTCCCAGGTAGCGCTATTGGCAGCATAAATCGTAGTTACCCGGCGATTAATTTATCGGTCACTTCGAGGGCCCGATAAGACTTTACCTGAAAGCAAGTTTTGAGAGCTGAACATTATTAGCTGTACTTCTGGTGACATACAACTCAAATTAGCTTAGTATACTAAAAAAAAGCGTTATACTGTAACAGTGATCGATATTATATTGCAGTATTTTGAACATTAATGTTTCCTTTGAGTTGCAACAGTTGCACCAGCCTCTCGCATTGGTAGCATAGGGAACACATTTTATACGTCAAGCTTTCGCAATGAAACTCTAAAAGGATATAAAATCAAAACCTATTTCGAAATAATGTCATTTGAGATTTAATTTTCTAAATTTTTCATTTTCAGACATGAGATGTAACTTAGTGTATGTATTGATCTAAGCTTCCTCGTAGCGTAACCGCTAACGCGGTGAGTTAACGACGTGAGGTTTGCAGGTTCGAGTCTTCGTTATGACGAACCTTTTTTTTTTAATTTTTTTTTGCTAGGGGCTTTACGTTGCACCGACACAGATAGGTCTTATGGCCACGATGGGATAGGAAAGGCCTAGGAGTTGGAAGGAATCGGCCGTGGCCTTAATTAAGGTACAGCCCCAGCACTTGCCTGGTGTGAAAATGGGAAACCACGGAAAACCATCTTCAGGGCTGCCGATAGTGGGATTCGAACCTACTATCTCCCGGATGCAAGGTCACAGCCGCACGCCTCTACGCGCACGGCCAACTCGCCCGGTATTTTTATTATTAGCGTTGTATTAATCTGTATGCCTCTTTTCATACGTTCATTCGTTAATAATCTATTTCATTGAAATGTTTAATCACAAAATTATGTCTACTAGGAAAATGCTTTATATGTGTGCTACTTATAGAAAGTGATGTTACGATTAATATAGCATTTAGGACTGTCGCCCAGGTAGCAGATTCCCTATCAGTTGTTTACGTAGTCTTCTTGTAAATGATTTCGAAGAAATTGGAAACTATTTCATTCCCGAAGTCCTCTTCCTATGAATGTATATTTATCCCTATTAGTTCTTTAACAGTACCTTCCAACTTTATCTTCGTAAAGTTAAACATTAGAATAAAATGCATTATCAATAAATGGAAACATGAGGAACTAAACGAAATAAAGCATCGTGCAAATACTTCATCAATTCACAGAAGCCTGCACATAGAATGCTCAAATGCAATAAGTCCACAAGGAAGATGTGTGTGTGTGTACATACGTATATGGAAGGGCGTAAAAGAGAGTTAAGAACAACAGCAGGGAACGAAAATAAATTTTTAAATGTAAAATAGAAAGACGATGAAAACCTGCGTACCTTCTATTACGGAGCGAGTGACTTGACCAATCTACTACGAGAATACTTTCCAAAAACGCTGCCTTAAATGACAGGTTATAACTGGCGGAAGAAAATGTAATCTCGAGATTTTAATCCCAATTAGGTATTGATTTTGAAGGTCATATATTAAAATCACGAAAGCTTGACATAAATTGTTGTCCATAACTCTTTAAGACTCCCCTTATTGGGCTTTTTGGTGATAATCAACATATGCAAGCACAGGAAAATAAGACAATCGAAATGAGCTTCATACATCTGACGATAGATAGCACCTTCGGAAGTCGCTGAAAATCAGTCTAGCCAACTCCGTATATCGGTGTCTAGTTCCGGGTAGCTACCCAGCGCTTGCGCGGAGGTGGTTGCACGCAAGGCAAAGTACCAGCTGATTTACACCTCCAGGTAGTTTACCTCCCGGGCAGTTGCCAGCCACTTTACCAGCAGATGGTAGAACCGGCAATTAGTCTAGCAGTAAGGATTATTGGTTGCTAAGTGCATAATATGAACCTGATGTTTGCTCTGTATTCTACTTCTCATTCATCTTCAACAAAAACTGATCGTCTACTCAGAAACCCAATATTTTACTATTAGGCCTTTCACTGAATAACATGGCTCTGATTTACAACGAAGTGCAGATATACGCAACATGTCTTTCCTTTGTATAAGAAGAAACAGTTCCACTACGGTGTAACACTTACATGGATATGAATATACGAGGGTCGAGTCATAAGTCATGGCAACTACTTTTTTCTTGCGAACAGGAGACAACACGGAATATCTAAGATATGCATTTAGAAATATAGGGCATGTACTTATGGATAGTGTCTGAAGACAAATTCTGACTTCAGGAGATTCTCGTAGGAAAGTGACAGAACACAGGCCATAGGTAAAAATTGCTTTATTATGGTATAGACAGCAAATACATAAGACTACGTACAATGGACAGGTCTCCACTGGTTACAGACCTTCGAAATAATCACCCAAGGATTCCACTGGGCGTGCATCTTTGTCCATGGACACTGGACGGCCTGGGCGAGGCAAGTAGGCAGTTGATACTCTACCACGTTTGAACGTCACCACCCACCTCGCCACTGTTCCATAGGGCATGGCATGCACACCTAATGCTTCCCGAAGCTCTGCATGCATTGGCGTGCATTTCTGCCGCGTAGAGCTTCTATCTATATATATAAAATAACTTGTCCTGACTGACTGACTGACTGACTGACTGACTGACTGACTGACTGACTGATTCATCATCGTCGAGCCAAAACTACTGGACATAAATAAATGAAATTTTGGGCATTGATTCATATTTAGTTGTAGGTGCTCGCTAAGAGAGGATTTTTGGATATTCCTTCGCTAAGGGGGTGAAAAGGGGGTAGAAATTTTAAAATGAGTGTATCTATATCTCAAAACTTTAAAAGTTATGACGTACCCACTTTGCCCACAGATGTATGACAAATTTATAACGTGGCGGGTCACTTTAATATTAAAATAAATAAATGATATGTCATTGTTTCTCCAGAAACAGTATCCCAAGGGCGCCAGTCTTCAAGCTTGTGGCTTGAAAACAAAAGTAGATAATTAATAATAATAATAATAATAATAATAATAATAATAATAATAATAATAATAATAATAATAATAATAATAATAAATAAAAATACGTAATGAGACTCAAAAAACTCCCAGGGGTGGGGTGAACGGAACACAAATCATTAAGTACACTAACTTGGAATTTAAGGATCATTAATAATCATTTCATAAAATACAAATTAAAACAGCTATTTATTAAGATGAAAACGTGACGTAACGGCGTATTAACGAAATCTGAACTTACGGAAGCAAAAGAAAAAGTGAATGAAATTAACTTTAAGAAAATGAACTGTTGCGCGAAGACTTGCAGTAACTTATGCCATAAGCTCACCAAATGTAGACTCTGTTGTCTTGAAGCTGAAGATGGGTGGATCTCTCGTACAGGCTGCCTCATCTGTTGTTGGATTCCAGTCCTACATCCACATTCCCTGTCTTTAACACTTCCTATTGTACTCCTTACATAAAGTCGTAATGAGTCCTAATTTTAAGTGCAAAACCACCATGGGTTATGTTCATGGAGAGAATACCTTCGTATTCTTCCGTATTACGGAACAGTAGCGTAGCTAAATTCATAATAAAAGCTCTCCTCCCCTATACCAGTCAGAACCGGTCTCCCGTTGACTACCTCTCGTCATTGAGATAACAAGTCCCAATGAGAGTAACTTTTGAGTAGAATATACTCAGATGCGAAGTGAACTAAGTTAAAATCTTCTCCGATGTGTAGACGTAGAATCGTAGTAAGAGTATCTTCCAAGCGTGAGAATCAGAATCAGAATGTCCGAATCTCCGAATCTGAATGTGAGTCTGAATGAGAATGTTAGTGTCCTCTCCAGCCCTTGTCGGTGGTATATATTGGTTCAAAAGTCTCCTTCCATCAGCCATATCACATGGTCCAGTAAGATTCGAGGTCTCATCCCTTCTCTCTTGTATAGCTGTGCATCCATCACGTTGCTTCATTACGTTCATTCACATAGGCTGAACTTTCCCGCTGAAATAAAGCGTCTCGAAGCTGAGTTTGAAAAGTGGGTGTTAATAATGTATCAACTGTCTTTTCATGAGGTGGAGAGGGTAAGGTCTCTCGTAATCTAGATGACGTACTTTTCCTGGAATTGGGCTGAAATTAGCCTGCTGACTCTGGTCACCTCACAACGGCTATTGGAAAATTTACTGCAAGTTATAAATATGCGTGATGTTGAAATACTTTACCCAATAATTTGTTCGTTCAGAGTACGTTATAGCCGCGATGCAAAGCAATGAAATGATGATTGAAATGGATGATAAAAACCCTATATATATATATATATATATATATATATATATATATATATATATATAAATTTTAAAATGACCTATCAGTGATTAAATATATACATCTTATCAATTAAATATATAGTTCAATAATTAAAAATGTACAGTGATGTCCCAAACATCACATTCGCCCCTCTGAGCCTGAAACAAGTAGTACTTCGTTGAGGGCTCACACCAACACTTTGCCACTTACGTTACACTTGTTTCCAAAACAACTGTACATTAATTCATTACTGTGTACAACACAACACTATTTTACAAAATTACAACTTGATGATTCCACCTACAACTTAATAACAGATAATATATAACACTTCAAAATTTCCATTAAAACACAATATTACAACTTAGCGAGTTTCTGATGTCTCACTTTCTCAAATGTTCGTCACCTCTTCCTGATTTTATCAATCCAGTGTATGCAATACTTGACAATTCAATTTAGATCTGTACAAAATTTACACAAACAAAATGCATCGTATTACTCTTTCAGGTGTTTATACGTTCTTGCTGTATGACTATCACTTCACACACGCTAACACATTCACGTGATTTTAGCCTAGGGTAAAATTATTGCAAGTCTTTATGAAGACATAATATAGTCTACGGGGAATTTACAAATTTTAAACTGCAATATTAATGATCCTCGTTATATAAAATCAAATACTAAATTACCCATACATGGCGTTACGTAAAGAGAACAGTCGTAACCTTGGTAATGAACTCGTGTCAATCGTATACACACATCGTGTAGCAAGCAAAACAAAACTTGGGAAACTCCACCTACCAGAGAGCAGTCACTCCACGCTGCGACAGGTGTATATTATATAAGAGATAAGCGTGGCCTGGCTCACTGACCTATACTCCAGCACTATGGAAAATCCATCGGACTCGTAATATATTTACGTAAACTTCTAATGTTGTACGTACCCATTAAAATGCAATCACCGTCAGATAATTTATAAGCACACGGTCCTAGTTTCTTGTGTATACGATAAGGTCCTTGATATAAAACTCCAGCCATATCACCCATAAAAACCGTTTCTAAATCACCTGCCTCATCACCTAATGCAATATTTAATGCTCTAATTAAGGCTGCAGAACTAGTCTTCGTCCCGTAGGGAACGCGCTGAAACTGATACAAGCTGTACTTATGACTAAATGCTGTCAGAGGCCTGTCCTCTACTCTCAAAGGAATCTGCCAAAAACTACTTCTTAAATCAACAGATGAAAACCATTTTTTACCCTCAAAGCCCTAAATTAACTCTTCAATAGTCTGTGATTTTAACTGGTCAGTACAAATACGTCTATTCATATCCCTCCCATCAATGCAAAGTCTAACACTCCCATCACTCTTAGGCACAACGATTAAAGAATTTACATACTGGCTATTAGACACTTCAATTATCCCATCAGCTAACATAGCTTGTATCTGATCGTCAACTGCCTTAGCATATTTGTGTGGGATAGCATACCGTGGCCCGCTGAAAGGACTGTCATCCAGCACTGAGAAAGAATGTTCATAAACATGTGTTTTACCGGGTTTCTTAGAAAAAATCTCAGCGTGTTCAAATAACACTGCCAACAATTCGTCCCTCTGGACTTCCTCTAATTTACTGTTACTCGCAGCTTCAAATAAGGCATCCTTCTGATCTTCTTTCAACCACAACTGGCATAAATTAAACCCCTCACTGGGTTTCTCCTCATATCTAGTAACCTCGATAACACTCCACATAGCACAAACATTCGTTTTCCTCTGAATTTCATTTTTCAGTTCGAGTTTGACATACTTATTATCCCACTTCAGATTTACCGTTGCATCATCGTAATCTAGCTGAGCCGATTTTAGTCAGCCAGTCACATCCCAAGATGAGATCAAATACAAGGTGAGGAATAACCAAACATACCTGTACTGAAATAAAACCCTCTATACAAATCGGCACCGCAACCTGCTTGCATATTTGTTTCGACTTCTTACCAACAGCTGCAATAATGAATGTAGACTTAACAGGCATCTCTTCCATCATAATACCCTGTTTAACTAAAGAGTCATACCATTCTGAACTAATACATGATTTCTGACTTCCAGTATCAATTAACGCGTGAACATACGCCCCCCAAACTTCTAATTGAACCACAGGATTAATCACTTCATCACCCGAATCTAAATAATTATTACCTGGTTCACACATAAGGTCTTCCTTAACATCTAGGTCATATGGCAATAGTTTCATAACACAATTCCTAACTACTTCCTGGTAAGGCTGGAATTCTGACCCATCATTACAGCCTGCATTTAGTTTAAAGGTTGCGATCGTGTACCTACACTTGGCTCGTTAGTAACTTGTCCTCTGACTTCTTGGGCATTTCCCGTTCTATTTTCAGGTGCGCCACCCCTACCGTTATGCCTTGGCTGAAACTGATTACGATTCTCGTAGTTTGGCTGTCTCCTATTGTCCCTTGGTTCACTATGAGGAACAAAATTATGTGCGTTTCCTGTTCTATGCCCAATGTTTCCTAGCGCATCAAAACTCCCTAACAACTGCTCCATTTCCTGAATAGTTTTAACACTTTGCATACACGCTGCTTCGCGTACCCTGTCTGGAAAATGTCGTAGCAGTAATCTGACTACATCTGAATCAGCCGTGATTCTGTTTAAATTCTGGCAAATCATAACATGTGACAAAAAATACTCAGTCATAGAGACACATTCATTATGTTTGAATTTCCCGAATACTACCCTTTCTCTTTCACGGCTTTGAACGGTTTCGTTCCAGTATTTGTCTGTGAACTTCGTCTTAAATTCCTTCAGACTTTTCATGTTACTTTTATAGACTGAAAACCAGGAACGCGTCTCTCCCACAAAAGCATGATCAATAATGTCGATCGCCTCTTCCCAGTCCATAAACCCTTCCTCAATCCGTTTCCCAAATCGTTTTTCTACTATTTTAAGAAATTCTAATGGGTTAGTTTGTTTCCCATTTAACTTCGGTAATTCGATTTCCTTACTGTAAATCCCTCCATGACTTTGCCTCTCAGTGTTACCTTGCCTTTCTCTTACTTCTCGTCGTATGCGTGCTTCTGCCATCGCTATCCGGTTCTCTACATCTTTATCTCTTCTTTCAATTTCATTCACTACAGTGTTCTGTTTTTCTTTCAACGTCTTAATTTCCACTGTATTGCCTTCTACCTTCGCAAACTTTTCTTTTTGTTCCCTAGTGTTGTCTTCTATTATACACTTAACCGTATCGATCTTGTTTTGTACCTGATCTTTAAATTCATTTATTTCTTCCTTTTGGATCTCAACTTTATTATTAATACTTGTCACCTGTGTCTCTAACTCCTTTCTAGTGTTGTTGCTTTCTTTTTCCATTAATCCCAACAACTCACTCCTCTGCTCTACAAATTTCTTTTCTACCTCTTGTTTGTTTTGCTTAGTTGTCTCTTTCTGTTCCTCTATCTGCTTGTTAAATCTTTCATTTTGCTTAAATAATTCTTGTAACTGTTTGCTATGTTCGTCCATCCTTTTATTAGCTTCGACCTTGTGTTCATTCAATGCCTTACTTAATTCTCGTTTAGTTTGTTCTACTTCATTTTTAATTTCTGATTTAGTTTGTTCCAATTCCTTTTTTATTTCAGATTTATTTTGTTCCATTTCATTTTTTATTTCAGATTTATTTTGTTCCATTTCATTTTTTATTTCAGATTTATTTTGTTCCATTTCATATTTTTTTTTAGATTTACTATCCTCTATCTTACTTAACATTAACTGCATCATTTCAAGTAACTGATTATTATTACCCTCACTGTTTGGACTAACCTCCGCCTCGCCCCCCATCGTACTATCGTCTGAATCTAACGTAACTTCGTCATTCCTACTCTTATTCCCTTCGCTATCTTCGCTCTTAATATCAGTTTCCTCCTCTACACATTTATCTAACTCTTCCTTAGAATTACCTAAAGTACTACCCTTCAGCACGTGTCCACTACGCAGCTTCATGTCTTTCTCCTCTTGCTCAGCCATGTTACCCCCAAAATCAAACACACAAGAAAAATATACTATGGATACACAACAGTTACCCCCAAGCTACTGATTTTATCCTTCTATACCAGTACTTAATGATTTACGAGCCCCTCAGTTGTGGCGACAATATGTGACGTACCCACTTTGCCCACAGATGTATGACAAATTTATAACGTGGCGGGTCACTTTAATATTAAAATAAATAAATGATATGTCATTGTTTCTCCAGAAACAGTATCCCAAGGGCGCCAGTCTTCAAGCTTATGGCTTGAAAACAAAAGTAGGTAATTAATAATAATAATAATAATAAATAAAAATACGTAATGAGACTCAAAAAACTCCCAGGGGTGGGGTGAACGGAACACAAATCATTAAGTACACTAACTTGGAATTTAAGGATCATTAATAATCATTTCATAAAATACAAATTAAAACAGCTATTTATTAAGATGAAAACGTGACGTAACGGCGTATTAACGAAATCTGAACTTACGGAAGCAAAAGAAAAAGTGAATGAAATTAACTCTAAGAAAATGAACTGTTGCGCGAAGACTTGCAGTAACTTATGCCATAAGCTCACCAAATGTAGACTCTGTTGTCTTGAAGCTGAAGATGGGTGGATCTCTCGTACAGGCTGCCTCATCTGTTGTTGGATTCCAGTCCTACATCCACATTCCCTGTCTTTAACACTTCCTATTGTACTCCTTACATAAAGTCGTAATGAGTCCTAATTTTAAGTGCAAAACCACCATGGGTTATGTTCATGGAGAGAATACCTTCGTATTCTTCCGTATTACGGAACAGTAGCGTAGCTAAATTCATAATAAAAGCTCTCCTCCCCTATACCAGTCAGAACCGGTCTCCCGTTGACTACCTCTCGTCATTGAGATAACAAGTCCCAATGAGAGTAACTTTTGAGTAGAATATACTCAGATGCGAAGTGAACTAAGTTAAAATCTTCTCCGATGTGTAGACGTAGAATCGTAGTAAGAGTATCTTCCAAGCGTGAGAATCAGAATCAGAATGTCCGAATCTCCGAATCTGAATGTGAGTCTGAATGAGAATGTTAGTGTCCTCTCCAGCCCTTGTCGGTGGTATATATTGGTTCAAAAGTCTCCTTCCATCAGCCATATCACATGGTCCAGTAAGATTCGAGGTCTCATCCCTTCTCTCTTGTATAGCTGTGCATCCATCACGTTGCTTCATTACGTTCATTCACATAGGCTGAACTTTCCCGCTGAAATAAAGCGTCTCGAAGCTGAGTTTGAAAAGTGGGTGTTAATAATGTATCAACTGTCTTTTCATGAGGTGGAGAGGGTAAGGTCTCTCGTAATCTAGATGACGTACTTTTCCTGGAATTGGGCTGAAATTAGCCTGCTGACTCTGGTCACCTCACAACGGCTATTGGAAAATTTACTGCAAGTTATAAATATGCGTGATGTTGAAATACTTTACCCAATAATTTGTTCGTTCAGAATACGTTATAGCCGCGATACAAAGCAATGAAATGATGATTGAAATGGATGATAAAAACCCTATATATATATATATATATATATATATATATATATATATATATATATATATATATATATACATATTAATTTTAAAATGACCTATCAGTGATTAAATATATACATCTTATCAATTAAATATATAGTTCAATAATTAAAAATGTACAGTGATGTCCCAAACATCACGAAGTTTACAGATGTAAAAATTGGTATTTAGAATCTTCTTTAAAAGGAAGGAAACATGTATTTTTCTGTTTTCAGAAAATCCCAATAGGAGGTCTGAAAAAAAGTGAAAAAGGGGTTAAACGCCTTTAATCAGGATACCGGTACTTATATCTCCGAAACTGAAGATATTACAGACCTGAAAATTGGCACTTATTATCTCTTTTAAAAATAAAGAAACAAGTGTTTTTTTGTTTTGGGAAAATCCAATTGATGGGAGGGTGAAAAGGGGGGTGAATTTTTAAAATGAGTGCAACTATATCTCAAAACTTTTAAAGTTTACAGATGTAAAAATTGGTATTTAGAATCTTCATTAAAAATTAAAACCACGTATTTTTTGTTTTCGGAAAATCCCAATAGGAGGGGTGAAAAGGGGTGAAAAATGGGTTGAATGCCTTTAATGAGGATGCCTATATCTCAGAAACTGAAGATATTACAGACCTGAAAATTGGTACCTTTGATCTCTTTTAAAAATAAACACATATTTTTTTGGTTTTTGGAAAATCCAATTAATGGGAGGGTGAAAAGGGGGGTTAATTTTTAAAATGAGTGCATCTATATCGCAAAGCTTTTAAAGTTTACAGATGTAAAAATTGGCATTTAGAACATTAAAAATAAAGGAACACGTACTTTTTGTTTTCGGAAAATCCCAATAAGAGGGGTGAAAAGGGGTAAAAAATGAGTTGAATGCCTTTAATGAGGATACTTATATCTCAGACACTGAAGATTTTACAGACCTGAAAATTGGTGTTTGGGATCTCCTTTAAAAATAAAGAAACACGTACTTTTTATTTTTGGAAAATCTATATCTCAACACTTTAAAAAGTTTACAGATGTAAAAATTGGTATTTAGAATCTCCTTTAAAAATAAAGGAATACGTATTTTTTTTCTGTAAATCCCAATAGGAGTGGTGTAAAAGGGTTGAATGCCTTTAATGAGGATACCTATATCTCAGAAACTGAAGATATTACAGAATTGAAAATGTGTATATGGGATCTCTTTTAAAAATAAACACGTATTTTTTTGTTTTTGGAAAATCCAATTAATGGCGGTTAAACAGGAGTGACAAATTGGGGTGAATTTTTCGAAAGACTATATCTACAGAATATCTGAGAAACGTAAAATGTTACAGACGTAAAAAGCGGGTATTTGGAATTTCCTGTAAAAGTAAAGGAACATAGGTGATTTGTTTTTGGAAACTCCCCTTAAGGGGTGAAATTTTGAAATGAGAATTTCTACAGTATATATCAAAAAACTTAACATGTTACAGAAGTGAAAAGTGGAATTTTTTATCTGTATTAAAAATCAAGAAACATGTATTTTTAGTTTTCGGAAATACCACTTGGGTGGAGAGGGGGGTAAAAGTGACTGAAAGTGGTGTTGATTTCTTTTAATTAGGCTAATGATATCTCCAAAATGAAGATGTTACAGACGTGAAATTTGATATTTGGAAGCTGCTTTAAAAGTAAAGAAACACGTATTCTCGGAAAATCCAATTAAGGTGAGGGGCAGGGGGGTGAAAGAATTGAAAAATTAATTGACTTAATTTTATGAGAATACATACATCTAATAAAAATAAAGTTGTTACAGACGTGAAAATTGGTATTTTTTGAATTTCCATTAAAAACAATGAAAAACGCGTTTGGGGGGGGGGTCATCTTGCGGGGCGGGAGTGAAAAGGAGTTGAATTCCTTTCACGAGGACACATAAATCAAAAACTGAAGAAGTTTGAGTCGTGATAATTGGTATTTAGAAGATCCTTTACTATTAAAGAAACAAGTAATTTTTTGCCGGAAAATTCACTTGGGGGGGGGGGGAGTGTGAAAGGAAGTGAAAAAAGTGAATTATTCTTATGGGGATACTAATATCTCAAAACTGAAGGTAATAGACGTGAACATTGGTGTTTGGAATCTCCTTTAAAAATAGAGAAACACGCCTTCTTTTAATTTTTTGCAAGGGGGGGGGGGGTAAATAAACTGAACGGCGGTGGGTTTTAAAAGGTGGTGAGACCAATTGATTTTACTGTTCATAATCTACTTATAAGGAGCCTCCGTTGCTCAGGCGGCAGCGCGCCGGCCTCTCAAAGCTCGGTTCCGTGGTTCAAATCCCGGTCAGTCCATGTTACATTCGTGCTGGACAAAACGGAGATCAGACAGATTTTTCTCCAGATACTCCTGTTTTCCCTGTCATCATTCATTCCAGCAACACTGTCCAATATTTCATTTCATTTGTCATTCATCGATCATTGCCCCAGAGGAGTGTTTCGGCAGCCGGCGCAATTCCTATTTTCGCCGCTAGATGGGGCTTTATTCATTCCATTCCTAACCCTGTCGAATGACTGGAAACAGGCTGTAGATTTTCGATGTACTTATTCTGATCATAACCCGATCATTTTTAATCTTTCCTGGGTTCGATTTCAACAGCCATCTTTTCCTTCGGAGAATGTTCTTAGAAATTTAAACAGATTTGAAATAAACGATAGGAATGAGATTAAGCGTAAAATTGTTCAACTCTATAATAAGATCAATAATGCACGCAAGTATGTCATTCGTATCGCCAGAAATCCCACACACTTGCCTGTTATGGTGCTGGTCACATTGTCAACAATGACAATGGCAGCAGATGTAATTTAACGCGAAGTAGCGGTCTTGCATCTTGCTATGGGGTGCTGAACATCTAATAATAATAATAATAATAATAATAATAATAATAATAATAATAATAATAATAATAATAATAATAATAATAATAATAATAATAATAATAATGTTCTGGACCGTCGTTAAATTGTGCGGAACGCGCTGGAAACGGGTCCTGGCCTGGTAATGACTACGAATACAGTCCGGCCGCGGGTTCAGTACCGGCAAGGCACCCAAGACGTCACCACGCCGGATCTGCTTCAGGATTTGATCCATACTAAAAATGCTTATAGAAAAAGATGGCAAAGATTTAGGGACCCAACTGACCGCGTGGAATACCTGGACCTAGCCCGGAAAGTACGAAATCGATTGCTGGAAGGAAAGATTGAAAAATGTGAGGAACTTTGCTGTAATCTCTTAGGAAACGAGTCAGATCGTAAATTTTGGCAGATTCTGTCAGAAAACGAGACAGATCGCGAATTTCGGAGGACTATATATAAAACGTTAAGCATTCAATTATGAATTTCAATATAATACCATAGCGAAGCACGGGTATCTTGCTAGTTTTAATATACATCTCTGCTCCTGCTTGTTGACTCCCATTTTGTAACGCTTTCACTCACACACTGAACCTGGGGACATGCTTAGACCCACACTGTTGTTTACACACACCATCTAGTGGCATCCTACTCAAGTACATACCGTACGTTTCCAAATGCATATCTTCGATTTTCCGTTTTGTCTGCTGTTCGCGAGGAAAAAAATATTTGCCATGACTTATTACTCGACCTACCTAGTATTAGAATTGTTCTCTTACTGATATTGCTCTACGTTTAACTCTTCTGAAACTCAAAACGAAACCTACACCACAGTCAGTTGATAAACATCATAAAGAGTACCATAAGGATGTATTTAGTGGGACGTAAAACCAGTAACATTATTAGCAAAGTACATTACGTTACACCGGGCGAGTTGGCCGTGCGGTTGGAGGCGCAAGGCTGTGAGCTTTCATCCGGGAGATAGTGGGTTCGAATCCCACTATCGTCAGTCCTGAAGATGGTTTTCCGTGGTTTCCCATTTTCACACAGGCAAGTGCTGGGGCTGCACCCACGGCCGCTTTCTTCCAACTCCTAGGCCTTTCCTATCTCATCGTCGCCATAAGACCTATCTGTGTTGGTGAGACGTAATGCCACTAACAAAAATAAAAAAATCGCATTACAACTTTGAATATAATAATATGTAACGCTTCGGTTAACAGACGGATTCTTTTATCTTAAGTGCATGGGGTACAAAGAAAACTTTCGTTTATCTTTCGACGATTTAAAGTGATCTGTAAGTTGAATGACTGTTAGCACTTCTACGAAGCAAACCAAACCCGATACAACATCCTCGAAAGGCCATTGCCTACCAAGCGACCGCTGCTCAACCCGAAAGCCAACAGATTACGAGGTGTCGTATAGTCGCCACGACGAATCCTCTCAGCCGTTATTCTTGGCTTTCTAGACGAGGTTGCTATCTCACCTTGGTATATAGCTCCTCACTTGCAATCACTTAGGCTTATTGGACTTTAAACCAGCCCTCAGATCTAGCTAAAAATCCCTGATCTAGCCGAGAATCAAGCCCGGGATCTCCGGGTAAGAGGCAGACACGCTATCTCTACACCGCAGTGCCGGCTTAGCATTTCTTCACCTTACCCATTATTATTAGATATCAGCTTTCCTCGATTTCATCCGACTGGATAAGGACGGGTAACTGGTGGGGCAGGGATGGTGAGCGGGTAGCCGCATCGCTACGGCTAAATCTGAAGGGATCATAAAGTATAACATATTTTTGGAGTTTCTGTGATATTTGACTCCAGCTTCATAAGTTAAAACAATAACAGACAAGAATAAACTGACTGGAAGGTTTTAAACTCAAACAAATAGGACCCAAAACGTGTGTTCGACCCTATTTCCTAATTTGTCCATTTCTCAAATAGTTCAGGAACACAAATTCACCTCATCGTCCATCACGTACATCTACAAAGGAGTGAAATGTTCTAATCTATAACTTGCTAATAACTTGCGTGCCACAAGACGTCATTGTGATTAAAGACGGTGATGAAAGTTAGTAGTATTTATCTTCTCTAGAAACCAAAGCGTCGATACTAGAGGTTCTTTAGAGCGAAGGCCACTGAGATAAAATCACGAAAACAATTTCGTCTAAAAATAACTGTTGAAAGTGAATGAGTCTACTTCTAGATTTCTATGGGCCTTTATTTTCCTACTTCGTTCCCAAACTGAGTCCACTAGTAGGACTAAGAAGTCAAGGTGAAGTGGAACTTTCGACGGCCATCCAGAGTGTAGACTACATTCCGACTGAGGCTTTTCAGGCTAAGTCCAGAAAACTTCATATTACAGTATGTCTATCCTAAACTAGGCAAGCCTACTTTTTATCACTATTATAATGTTCTTTAGAGCCTGGGTATTCTTGCAGTAATAGGTTGGAATGCAAATTTACTGAAGCGAGAAACAAGTGCACACTAATCTGTATCAGTTTTGCATAAATATTAGGGGTTCCGCCCATCACAACCCCTAGAGTTTATGTTACTCTCACTACATTAAGGAAGAGCGGTCTAGACGACAGTTCCTAATAACCAAATTAGTTTGCATTCTAACCGATTACTGCATAAAAATCTGAGGTCAAATTACTGTCATTGACATTACGTCTCTTTTTTTCTTCAATTTGCTTTACGTCGCGCCGACACTGGTAGGTCTTATGGCGACGGTGGGATAGGAAAGTTCTTGGAGCGGGAAGGAAGTGGCTGTGGCATTAATTAAGGTACAGCCCCGGCATTTGCCTGGTGTGAAAATAGGAAACCACGGAAACCACCTTCAGGGCTGCCGACATTGGGTTTCAAACCCCTAACCGCACGGCCATCTCGCCGGGTGATATTACTTCTCATTAACAACCTTTTACGCTTTTCGGAGACGCCGAAGTGCCGGACGTGTGCCCTGCAGAAGTTTTTTATGTGCTGGTAAATCTAACAAAACGATGCGAGCGTTGTCTGAGTGCTTTTAAATAACAATGTACTGAACCTGGATCGAACCCACGAACTTGGGCTTAGAAGGCCAACACTCTACCATCTGGACCACTCAGCCCTGGAGAGAAGCAAAATGTTCTAATCTATAACTTGCTTATTCATTGCATATTTATCACACTGTAGTACTATAACGAGATATCACCCCGTAAGGGGGGGGGGGGTAGAATAACACCCACGGTATCCCCTGCTTGTCGTAAGAGGCAACTGAAAAGGGCACCAGGAGCTCTTAACTTGGGACCGTGGGTTGGCGACGATGGGGCCCTTAGCTGAGTCCTAGCATTGCTTCCACTTAGTAATGCCAGGCTCCACACGTTCAACTATCCTATCCTATCAGACCTCCCTTGGTCAATTCTTGTTTTTCCCGACTCCGACGCAAATAGGATTCCGAGGGGTAGGGGGTCTTTAATTTTCACGCCATTCGTGGCCCTTGTCTTTCTTTGTCCGATACCTTCATTTTTGAAATGCCGGGTCTCTTCCATTTTTTCTCTCTGATTAATGTTATAAAGAGAATGGTTGCCCAGTTGTACTTCCTCTTGAAACAATAATCACCACCACCACCACTATGACGGGAGAATAATCACTGTGGTTAAATATGTGTATCCAATCCTTTTTTCCATTTCTCTGCGGGTCGGGTATGAAGTGAGACGAATCGTCGCAACATTTTTTACGACTGGATGCCCTTCCTGACGTTAATGTTAAGTGAAATGAATGACGTGATATATGGTTGTAGGAAGGAAGATGGTTAAACCCGGCGCTGGCACATAGCCCACACCTGTCGAATAGCACCAAGGGGTCTCCTCATGGCTTAACATCCTCATCCGACGGATGAAGCACTGTCAACAGCGCATATACCCTCACTCCACATGAACACTTACGAAGAGGGTTTGGAACTGAGTCCAGGCTCTTGCCACGCAATTTAGTTATTAGAACGCAGTCGCCCCATGCCTATACAAGGCCACGGCTTCGGCAGCTCGGGGTCTGTTAGTCGCGTGAGGGGCCAGCAATAATATCTACACGACGCAACGAGGCACCTGGGAACGTACATACCTCGTTACTTTGGTTGGGCATCGGAGTATGCCAAGGCAGACACGGTTAAGTGAAACGTACTCAGCCAGGCGATCAACGACTCCAGGAGTTACACGCAACGCCTCTAAGGGTCGAAACACCTCTCAGTCTGGACGCCCCCCGCCAAGCCAAGATCGGGCAACAGACATTACTCCTGTAGCCACGTTCTCCAGAGGGCCTCAGTCCTTGGGCGACCTCTCAGTTCCTGACTTATCTTCGGCCAGAAGCCAACGTAGAAGCACTCACTACCGCCATCCAGGAGCTCCTGTTTAACCAGAAGAACATGGTACAACTCTTTGATAATTTTTTGGGGCAAGCCGGCGTCCGGGACGACACCACTGGAGCACTCCATAGACGAGAACGACGAATGGCGGCACATGATCCCAGCAACTTACGACAAGGGCCTTCAAACACCACCCGACCACAAGGTTCTCCAGATCTCCAGGGCCCTCAAGGATCTTCTCACCCTGACTCCACAGGGCAGGGACCACCACGATGCTGCAACAGTTCTCTGGGGCCTCAGTGCCTGGCCGGCGTTGGATGAGGTACAGCAGAAGTATTTCTTCAATCGAGAAAACTTGCTCTACTTAGCCATGTCCGAGGGGGGGGACGTGGCCGTCCAAGTCGGGAGAGCAACGGGGAACAGCGTAGCAGTTCTCCCGCACCTTTTCAATTGCAGGCCAACATTCTGCTGGTAAATTTTTTTTCCACCAACGGAACTCGAACCGGCTAACCACGATGTCAGAACAGAAAAAGACTTGACGCTTTAACTATCATGGCCACCAAGCGGGCTTAATCACCATGATTAAAATATACTGGCAAAATTTAGTGTAGTTGCAAATGTTCTAAAGCAGGGATGGCGAAGCTATGACACGCGTGCCACTAGGTGAGACGCAAACACGACTTCTGTGGCTCGTTATTCAACACACTAACATATTTGAATGTTTCTAACATTAGGTCGGAAATCTAGAAAAATAGGATATTTTAATGTTACGCTTTAATAAAGAAGTATACCTCAGTTAATTCTACAGCCACACTTTTTACAAATTTTATTAGGTTAAAGCAAAAATATACTTTAGTCCGACTCATTGGCTGAATAGTCAGCGCTGAGGCCTTCGGATCAGAGTGTCCCCTGTTCGATTCCCGGCCGGGTCGGGCATTTTAATCGCATATGATTAATTCTTATGAGCCGGGGACTGGGTGTTTGTGTTCAAACACTTTCATCTTCATATTCAGACAGCACACTACCCTACCAACCACCACAGGAACACGCAATAGTGATTACATCCCTCCATATACGGTCGTCGTCAGGAAGGACATCCATCCATAATCCAAATCCAAGTGTGCGACACAGTTCACACCCACGACCCCGCGGATGTGGGAAAAGCGGTAAATGAAGAACAAGAAGAATAAGAAAGCAAAAATATACCTTACTCTTAAAATTTACAAGTTTAAAAAATTAATTTTCCATGATGTTTGCAAAATAAAATCATAAAACATTCAGAAGAATGGATTTATATGTAATGCAAACTAATGTCTAAATGAAGTCAAATGATGGGGGTTTTCGTGACGATTTTAAAGGAGAATAACTGATGGCACACTAGAGAATAAAAAGTAGTAAACGAGACCTTAATTGCCACGCTAGTTGGTAAAGGTTTGCCATTCCTGTTCTAGGTACACCCAATATAATCACCACTAGAGTATTTTTTTGCTAGTTGCTTTACGTCGCACCGACACAGATAGGTCTTATGGCGACGACGGGACAGGAAAGGGCTAGGAAGTGGAAGGAAGCGGCCGTGGCCTTAATTAAGGTACAGCCCCAGCATTTGCCTGGTGTGAAAAGGGGAAACCACTGAAAACCATTTTCAGGGCTGCCGACAGTGGGGTTCGAGCCTACTATCTCGCGAATACTGGATACTGGCCGCACTTAAGCGACTACAGCTATCGAGCTCGGTCCGCTAGAGTTTGTTTGGAGCGAAGTTTATGGGGTAATGTCATGAAACCTATTTCCCTTAAGTGACTGAGTCTAATACTGAATGAATGGGGGATCATAAGGTCATAATTTTCCTACCCACTTTCCAGACTGAACCCACTCACAGAGTTGAGATAGGATTAGTAGTTTACTAACATGTACAAATACTGCTCCAGGACGTGAAGAACGAAGAGGTCGCCCATTAAAGGAAAACGTAAACAACACCTGCAATGCCCCTAATTGATGTCATTGCTGAGATGTGTTGACTTAATTGACCAATTATGTAGTTAAGTGGCCCTGTGGCACCGAAGAATAAAATGTCTGTTAGTATCACTGACTTTGCTAATTACTAAAAAACAATCTGCTGCACAAGTAAACTTTCCAATCACCTCGAGGTATTCATTGGCCAGAAAGTTGCTGTGAAATGAGGAAAGACGCACAGACCTGCTTAGGGTTGCGGTTATCACGCTTGAAATTGACTGTTTTGTTAGAAATTCGAACCACTGACATATCACTATTTAGTCAGAAAACCTTACATGAACTGATCTAGAATAGAATGTCAGGCGTCAAGCCACTGACTAAGGAGGTATTTGAGTTGGACCTGGCCGATTACAATGAATTACTGATGATCAACTGAGACATCAGAAATCTAACGGTAACAATCATTCTGCCATACACTAATACGTAGTACAGTCATTGGGCTGGCCAACTAGTTTCCCTGTAGTGCTTTACAGCGGATTAGTTGCACCACAAGATAGTGCCGGGACAGCTAGTCTCGGCAGGAGGTAGTTACGTACATACAGCGTAAGCGGAACTGTGGTCTCCGTTATGAAGGGTAGTTCAGTGTGAGCGGCGGAACTTGAGAATGTCCTGTGGGCCAGTTCTGTCAGAAATTAGGCAAATCCACTGGCGAAACGTTTGAGAACATGAAGGCGAAATTGGCCATATCACCACGACAGAAAAGAGTCGCGAAAAGTCACGTCCAAAATCTAGGCGGTGTTTGAGCGGTAGGCGCAACTCCAAGACCTGATCGACAGTAAGTTGTACGTAATTGTACAATGTGCTGCCTGCACTGCAGGCGCTAGTCCACGAACTTACTGATGCAGAAGGATAGTGTACATTGTGTTGCCTACATTGTAGGCACCAGTACACAAACGTAGTGGTTGTTGTAGTATTTACGTACTTTAAGAATATATTTTACTACAGTTTTAAACTGATCGTGATATATCGAACCTTGCGATGAAACTTGGTAGGATGATCAATTAAGATGTCAGAACACTGCTGCATGCCAACCGTTGTTATATAGGTTGTTCATAGAATGAGTGATTCTAAACAGGAAACCGCCAATTTCATCATTTGTGCTAATACAATTTTATATTAATTAGCATGCATGTTTTCTTTATACGGTGATCGGAAGCAACGTGAACCGGGTATATGAACGTTAAAGGGTTGGTCGTACTGATAAATAACTTGAAATATATAATTCCATATATCCCACCGTTGTCATCTATTCAGCACAGTCTAGCTTAAGCCAGTGAGGAGGACGGACGTGTCGTGTGGCGTGCGCCTGCTGAGTGGAGTGGATTAAGAGTGAGGAAGCGGTAAGGTCAAGCGGTCGGCAAGGAGATAGATACGATGAATTGGGTAGACGTAGAGGTTATGAGGAAAGTAGTAAGAGAAGTAATACAGGAGGTATGTCCGTTTGAACAATTAAAGAAAATGCTTCAAGAACAAGGCCAGGAGCAAGAAAAGACGAGACAGTGGATCCAGGATTATATGAAGAATACGAAGGCGATGATAGAAGGCAGCGAGAAAGAACTGGTGTCACTAAGAGAGAAAATAAAAAATATGGATGAAGAGATGGTAAACCTGAAGAAAGAAATCGAATTCTGCAGACAGGAGCGCAAGAAGAAATCCATATTTATTTATGGGGTGGAGGAAGACAAGGCAGAATCTAAAGTGGACATTATTTACAAAGTGGTGGATGTTATACAAAAAAAAAATGAAAATAAATTTCAGTGAGGTAGATATAGACAATGTGGAGAGAGTTGGCAAGGTGGGAGGGCACAGGCCCATGAAAGTGTCGCTGCTATCTTCATTGATGGCAGACATAGTGATAAGGAACGCTGGTAATCTACAGTGTGAGAACATTAGAATTAAGAGAGATTTCGGAAGAGAAGAGAGTAGAAATTTTAAAATTCTTAAGAAACATCTTGTGAAAGCAAAAATTCAGGGATTGAAAGCGTATATTAGTGGTCAGATACTCGTGGTGAGCGACAGGAATTGGACCCGAAAGTGGACAATATCGAAACTGAAATTAATGGATGAGAGTTTGAGGCAAGAAGAAACTAGCAGGGCTGACAGTTCGAGGCAAGAAGAAACTACCAGGGCTGATGTACATACTGTAAATGAAGGAACACTGAGTAGATGGGGTTCCTGGGAAGAGATCATGAAAAGAGCTGAAGAAAAAGTAAATGCAAGAAGGATGGAAGTAGTCAGGAATTTAATGGACGAATTAGTGTCGGAAGTCTGCGCGAGGGAAGAAAAAGAACCACAGGGGAAGACAAGCGGACAGAATCGGAGCGAGAATAATGGTTTGAGGGAGGAAGCAGAAGTAAGAAGTGCCGTGATCAAAGGGAGAAGCTTGAGTTTGAAGGACCTATGGGACAAAAAAGGAAAAATGGAAGGAATAATTACGAGAAGTAAAAAGTCAAGTAACAGTAGTAAGTAACATAGTTTGCCTATGATGGAGGACAGAAGCGTAGTTATGATGGTGTTTGTATGTGTGTATTTACTCAAGTAATGGTGCCTGTATGTGTAGTATAATTGTAATTGAAGTGATGGTGTCTTTAGGTAGAAGATGGATAGACCAAGTGTATGGTATTTATTCAAGCGATGGCATGACGGAGATCGTATTGGTGAGTGATTTATTAGTTAATGATAAGAGGTATATATGTAAGGATATGTGGTATGGGATTGAAGAGAATGATTGTGGAGTGCGATGGATGGATGATAAGAGAGGTAGTGAAGCTTAGAGGGTATTTATTCAAGTGAAGAATGATAAGAGGTAGATATGTATTGATGTTTAGAAGTTGGATCAGAGTTTAGATGGATGGATGATAAGAGAGGTAGCGAAGTTTAGATGGTACTTACTCAAGTAATGATGTCCATATGTGTAGTGTAATTGTTACGAGTTTGGAGATATAAAGGAGGTTGGATGGTATCTACTGGAATTGAAGTGTTAAATATGAAAGGTGATGATAATAGATATATGATGGATGAATGATAAGAGAGGTAGCGAGGTGATAAGGTGTTTTTAAGTGTACTGTAATTGTATGGCACTTATTCATATAATGGTGTCATGAGATATAAGATGGATGGATTGTTGAGTTCGAAGGGCATTGTAATGGTTAAAGTAAAGAAGTGATGGTATCTGCATGTGTATGGTATGATGGATGAATGATAAGAGAGGTAGCGAGGTGATAAGGTGTTTTTAAGTGTACTGTAATTGTATGGTACTTATTCAAGTAATGAGACTTGAGATATAAGATGGATAGATTGTTGAATTCGATGGATGGATGAGAAGAGGGGTAGCGAAGTCTAGATGGTATTTATTCAAGTAAAGATGTCTTAATGTGTATTATAATTGTTAAGTGAATGAGGACTGGAATTGAAGTGTTAAGTATGACGATGATGGATGAATGTTAAGAGAGGTAGCGAAGTTTAAATGGTATTGGTAAGTGATTTATTAGTTAATGGTAAATCGGCAAGCAAAGTTGGTTTTAGATGATTATTTAATTAGATTAAGCATGGTTGAATAAGATGAGCAGGAATAGATAGGTAGTGCAGTGATAAAGTTGCAACATGAGTAGAATACGTATTAGCAGAATGTGAGTGCAACGGAAGTATGGAATCAGCAACCACGAGGGAGTCAAGTAGAGGAAATGTAGTAGGAATGGAATGTGCTAAGGTTAGCGTGTATGGGGTCTGTGACATTCATAATACCGCTGAAGCATGGAATCAGCAACCCTGAGAGAGACAAGTAGAGGAAATGTAGGAGGAATGGAATGTGCAAAGGTTTGTGTGTATGTTCAGCAGGGGCATGGTGGCGAATGGATGATAAGAAAGATAGCGAAGTTTAGTGGGTATTTATTCTAGTAAAGGTGTCTTTATGATAAGAGGTAGATATGCAATGATATGTGGCATGGAAATGAAGTGAATGATTGTTGAGTTCGATGGATGGATATTAAAAGAGATAGCGAAGTTTAGAGGGTATTTTTTCAAGTGAAGGTGTATTTATGGATATTAGGAAAGATAGCGAAGTTTAGAGGGTATTTATTCAAGTGAAGGTGTATTTATGTGTATTGAGACAGTATTGGTTTTGATTTATTAGTTAATGATAAGAGGTACTAGGATATAATTAGTATAGATTTAATGTTGTAATTAGTTATAGGCTTAATTCAGATGTAGGGGGTGCCCTAGCATGTGAGCTGGTCATCCGTCCATGTTAGAGGCAGCTTAGGATAGATTAGTATAGATTTAGAACTAGTATAGATTTAATGTTGTAATTAGTTATAGGCTTAATTTAGACGTAGGGGGTGCCCTAGCATGTGAGCTGGTCATCCGTCCATGTTAGAGGCAGCTTAAGATAGATTAGTATGTTAGAGGCAGCTTAAGATAGATTAGTATGTTGTAATTAGTTATAGGCTTAACTTAGACGTAGGGGGTGCCCTAGCATGTGAGCTGGTCATCCGTCCATGTTAGAGGCAGCTTAAGATAGATTAGTATGTTAGAGGCAGCTTAAGATAGATTAGTATAGATTTAATGTTGTAATTAGTTATAGGCTTAATTTAGAGATAAGGGGTGCCCTAGCATGTGAGCCGGTCATCCGTCCATGTTAGAGGCAGCTTAACAGATTTAGCTAGGGGTGGAACCTTGCATGGTTGTCCGGTATTCCGCCTGTGTAGGGTCCACCAAGTTAGTAGTATGTAATTTGGCTTAGGCTGGACATTGTTATTTTTCTTTATAACAGATCAAATGGGTATTATTACTGTAGATCTAAAGAAAAATAATAAATCTAAATCATCTATTCAGCTGCTGAAGTTAGCCAGTCAGATCGCTTCGCGGGTGAATTCAATTGGGCATTGCGACCGGTCTTGCTAAATCTCACGTTGATCAAGATTGACTACCACATAGTTGCGTAACGAATATTTGCGTAAATGACTGATCGCCAAGCAGCTACCGATGCCTCTCCTATCCCACCGTCGCCATAAGACATATCTGTGTCGGTGGGACGTAAAGCAAATTTGTAAAACAGCATTACACACAAACGCAGCGTGGGTGTCAGCCGGTGTCACCCTGGCGTACTTCGTACGGTGAGATCCTGTCAGATCAGAGGTTGGTTTATCTTCGATTGGTTCTCTCAAGCCGGTCTGAAGTTACGTGCAGATTTAGCAAAACTGCCTCACAAAGCTCATATGAATTCGCCCACGAAGCGATGTGATTGGCTAAGTTCAGCTGCCGATAAAATAACAACTGCGCGAGGTATCGATATATTTTAAATTATGTATCACTATGACCAACCCTCTAACGCCCATATACACCGTTCACCTTTTTTCGGACAACACTGTATAATTATGTAACCAAAATTCGTACTACATAATACTTTAGCTACCATTGTAAACGATACGGAAGTACAAGAACCCAAATAGTTTGATATGTTCGTATTATGAACGCGTTAGTAAAACAGATTTGTAGAGCACAAAAGTCAATTCTTGTTGTCAAAGTCTCATTTTAGTTTTTGCCGGTTTTTGTGCTAAAGAAAACACGTAATTTTCAAGAGAAATTAATTTCTTTTGCTAGTTGCTTTACGTCGCACCGACACAGATAGGTCTTATGGCGACGATTGGATAAGAAAGGCCTAAGAATGGGAAGGAAGCGGCCGTGGCCTTAATTAAGGTACAGCCCCAGCATTTGCCTGGTGTGAAAATGGGAAACCACGGAAAACCATCTTCAGGTCTGCCGACAGTGGGTTCCGAACCCACTATCTCCTGGATGCGAGCTCACAGCTGCGCGCTCCTAACCGCACGGCTAACTCGCCCGGTATTCATTTTTGGTTTATTCAAAATATTGGCCATCGGCTTCTACACACATCGCCCATATTTCAGGTAATTTATGAATACCATGGCAGAAAAACTGCTTGTCTTTTGCGGCAAAACATTCGTCGAGCCATATTCCAACTTCCTCGAAATTGCTGAAGTGCTGCTCGGTCGGCCCCACTCATACGAAGACGTGATGGATGGAGCCAGGTCGGGAGAGTACGGCGGGTGCGGAGGGATGTCCCATCCATGCGATTTAAAGGTGTCTTTCACTGGGTTTTCTGTGTGAGACGGCCCATTGCCGTGTAAAATATAACTTTACCATGTCCTCTGGCGCATTCCGGTCGTCTTTCGATTAATGTGTGATATAAAATAATCATTCCTTGACGATAACGTTGTGCATTAACAGTTTCGCCTGGCTTCAAGAGTCCAAAATACACAATACCGCTCTGGTTCCACCAGACACAAAACATGGTCTTCTTGCCGATGTGATTTGGCCATGGTTTTGAAGGACCGGCTTCGCCAGGTGACAGTCATGATTTTCTCCTCTTCGGGTTTTCAGAAAAAGTCAATTTTTCGTCATCCGTCACAATTCGGTGCAGAAATGATTTTCTTACTTGGCGTTGAAGCAGCATTTCACAAGTTACTTTGTGATTTTCCATTCGCCGTTCATTCAAATCTTGTTTATTGATCTTCCCCGTTGCTCGTAAACGTCTGCTGATTGTTTTTTGTGACATATTCAATGCTTGTGCCAATTGCTGTTGAGTTTGAGTCCAGCACGTGCACTGTTTTTCACATTGAAATCACCACGTTTAAATTATCGGAATCATGTCTCACATGTTCTAATCGATGGAGCGCGTTCACCATTTGTTTACCAGCAAGCGGTGACTTTCCACGGCCGTTTAATTTTGATTAAATAAGAAAAGCAATGCGTGCCTCAAATGTTCTTTTTCAGGCACAAACGTCCACGTGATCACTGAGCGATACAACACAGGCGCTAGTGTTTGGCGGACTCAACTTGTGTGTGTTAGTAGGACACTGTCAGACAAACAAACTGACTTATGTGTCAAATTCATACGTTGCGTTATGTTCGCTGGCGCCATTTCTTAGTGAAACCGGAAAAGACTTATACATACACCTGTTACAGTGTATGTGCAGGGTAACTAAATTAGAAATCCGTGAATCATCATCGTTTCTGAAACCGTGCCGTGGTTTGGGTCTCGTAGCTGTCAGATTGTATTCGAGAGATAATGAGATCGAAACCCACTGTCGGCAGCGCTGAAGATGGTTTTCAATAGTTTCTCCTTTTCATACCAGGCAAATGGTGTGACTGCATTTCAATTAAGGCCACGGTCGCTTCCTTCCCACTCCTAGCCCTTTCCTATCCCATCGTCGCCGTGAGACTTATCTGTGTCGGTGCGGCTTAAAGCAAATTGTAATAAAAAGATATAATAATAATGTTATTCATTTTTACGTCCTTTTACGTTTTCCGGAGACGCCTAGTTGCCGAAATTTAGTCCCGAGGGATTTCTTTTATGTGCCAGTAAGTCTACCGAAACGAGGCTGACGTATTTTAGCACCTTCAAATAACACCCTACTGAGCCATGTTCAAACCTGCCAAGTTGGGTTCAGAAGGCCAGCGCCTCAACCTTCTGAGCCACTCAATCCGGCGGAAGAAAAAGAAAAATCTGTGATCGACTACATGCTCGTGAGAGAAACTTACGGATGCCATGAATGATGTCTGTAAGCAGACGCAATACTGACCACACTGTATTTGAACGGGTTGCACTCTATATACGGTGTATTTAAGCGGTATGTGTCTATGTATTTAAGATATTTACCTCTATGTATGTGTATATATTTCTTTTTCGCAATTTGCCAGACTTGGTTCGCCCATCTTCAGCAACTGTCTCCGGACAGAATCATTTGATGCCTTATGTCTGGATGAAGTCAGTGTGTTACAACAATGTCAAAATTGTTTACCAATAAATAATAATGATTTTTTATCACGTACTGTATTGTTAATCTAATCATTAAATAATGTATTCATCATTGGCCTTCATTTTCTAGTCATATCATTATGGTGGCATCCTAACATCTTTGTCAGTGCAGGAGCATAGGTGAAAAGTGCTTCAATTAGCGCGACAGTATTGGAATTGGGCCTCAGTTGACTGTCAAAAGGTTGTCTCGTCCAATTAGTACCGTACTGTTTTCTGCATTATTGAAAGGATTGACGATGGCGTGTCAGGCAATAAACTGGGTAGAACGAACACACTGCAACCAGTCTGGAAGATCATACGCTGGTAGTGGTGGCGTTATGGTCTAGGTAATATTTCCGTGTCATTCCCTACTCATCGCTGTGAAAGGCACTTTCGACCGAATTAGTTATGGTTTCCTACTTTAGGATCACGTTCATCCATGCAGGTTCATTGTTTTCACAGGTGCTTATAGGATCCTCCAACAAGACAACCTGACATGTCACCACGGCTAGAAATGTTCGACAGTTGTTGAAAGAGGACGATGTTGTCTCAAGTGCTATCCTAGCTCCCTAATTTCCCGGGCATGAACCCAACTGAGCAGCAGTTGGACCACTTATATCGTCGTGATCACTCCGTAGTTTCTTAACCACACACCCTACACCAGTTGTAGGACGAAATAGAAGCAGAATTACTCCAGATACTCTTGACATCCTGTCAGTACTTTATGGATTCACACCCAGTCCCTCTAGCTCCTATCCGTTCTTCACATGACCGTTGATTTGAGATTAGCTGGTGTCTGTAGCAATGTAACTTGCCTGTGTATATCTTTGTGTGTAAGCTGATACATAAATACCTACAGAATTACATACACACATCAACCACCAAACAAGAGTTTACGACAAACTCAATCGAGGCGCACATAGCAAGCTTATGGGAAGGACAGGCTGTATTCGTCCATAACCCGACCTCTTCTTCCCGTTGGAGACAACCGCTGTTATTCTCAACAAGAAGGAATTAGAAAACAGCCTCATTATCATAAAAACAGGAAAGAAATAAAAAGCCGGCAATGATTTTCTTCTTCTTACCATAATGTCAATGCAGTTGATGATTCCACTTTCGTTTATGCAGACCTGGCATATTCGGAAGAAATTCTGTGACACGCGTCGTAATTAGTTTCCTGTTATGTCACTTATTACTCTCCTGTTTTCTCCAGAGCTCCAGAAGTACGCGGATTTTTCCGATATATTATACATACATATTGTATATACATATATACCGGGTGGTTAATCGGACCCTTATTTTTTCGGAGACATGCAACCCAAATAACGCGTATAAACTAAAGATCCTTATAATTTAGTTTTATAAACACCCATTTTGAAATTTCTCCTTATAGTCAATATAGCTCTCCCCTACTTTTGTGTCATCACTGTAAATTGATCCATGGACCTAGCAATGGAGGAACTCCTTCTTCTCCTTCTTAATCTGTTTACCCTCCAGGGTCGGTTTTTTCCTCGGACTCAGCGAGGGATCCCACCTCTGCCGCCTCAAGGGTAGTGTCCTGGAGGTTCAGACATTGGGTTGGGGATACAACTGGGGAGAATGACCAGTACCTCGCCCAGGTGGCCTCACCTGCAGTGGCGTATGCTGGAATCAAGACGTGGGCTACCACTAGACTTAGGTTACCCCTTTTCGATGGTTGGTTTAGTGAACCTCAATCCTTCAGCGTGCTGCTGTGTTGTCAAGGCTGCTTCACAAACTACGTACTGCCCTGGCCTCTGCTATTGCCAGTGCTCAACCCCTGATTAGTGGAGATGGTAGCCTAAGGTTTAGCAATTTCAAGTCCAGCTTTGTGGCTAAATGGATAGAATGCTTGCCTTTAGTGCGATGGCCGCGGATCAGTTTTCAGAATAAATCCCCTCATATTATTAATACCCCTGGCTTGGGGACTGGGTGTTTATGACGTCTTCGCCATTCATGTTATTCTCATTAGGTCACCACTAAGCCTATACAAATGCCATGCTCCATTATTATTATTATTATTATTATTATTATTATTATTATTATTATTATTATTATTATTATTAAATGTTGAATTCTACAGCGGTCGTACCCATCCTTCACTTATTAATTAACTTCCTCGGGAGATCAGTGGTGGTGTCCGACTCACGATCGTGGGTTCGATTCCAACCAACGGAAGAGAACACTAAGCCTGAACGATTGCATTTCATTTTAGCAGATCTACCAATAAAAATAAAACTATATTGATCCTATAACAGCAGCCCTCTTGTGTCTTCCTACAAGGATGTAGAAGTAAATGGGAGTGAAATACCAGCACTCTTGTTATCTATATAATTTAGTCAGAAGTATTAGGTGAGGAAATATGTACGATGAGTAACGCATGGTTGATAGTTAACATTGGCGATCTGACGGACCGAAACCTAGCACACCTATCCCCCCCGGTCCCCGCTTCTGACGGATATACAGCAGCAAGCCGCGCGGGGCGAGTCGAGGGGAGAGCGACGAAAGTCTGGGCTGTAATATCAGTCTCCGATGCCTTGCTCTCAGAAATACGTGCGACGTTTTTTTCTCACTGCTTTCAAGTTTTGTAGATGGAACATTGTGTCAGATGCTTACGTTATAATGTGCTTTAGATTTCCATCATTGTCAATTGAGGTTTGGGCTTCACTGATAGCCTTGGTAGCCCTCAGTATACGCCACTGCTCACCTGCTATGGTGAACAGGGGCCTTGTGGAGGGATGGGAAGATTGGATGGGACAGGCAAGGAAAAGGAAAGGAAGCGGCCGTGGCCTAAAGCTAACTACCATCCCGGCATTTGCCTGGAGGAGATGTGGGCAACCACGGAAAACCACTTCTAGGATGGCTGAGGTGGGATTCGAACCCACCCCTACTCCGTCAAAGTCTTCAGTGAAGGTTTACATTGTTCATCTACCTTCCTTACGTTACAGAGCACGTGGCGATGAATTATGCATAGTAGTTTCTCACTTAGTCCGCCTCTGTGGTGTAGTGGTTAGTGTAATTAACTGCCACCCCCGGAGGCCGGGTTAGATTCCCGGCTCTGCCACGAAATTTGAAAAGTTGTACGAGGGCTGGAACGGGATCCACTCAGCCTCGGGAGGTCAAAAGAGTAGAGGCGGGTTCGATTCCCACCTCAGCCATTCTGGAAGTGGTATTCCGTGGTTTCCCACTTCTCCTCCAGGCAATTGCCGGGATGGTACCTGACTTCAGGCCACGGCCGCTTCATTCCATCTTCCTTTCCTATCCTTTCCAATCTTCCCATCCCCCCAATGCTCCTGTTTAGCATAGCAGGTGAGGCTGCCTGGGCGAGGTACTGGTCATCTTCCCCAGTTGTATCCCCGACCCATTGTCTCACGATCCAGGACACTGCCCTTGTGGCGGTGGAGGTGGGATCCCTCGCTGAGTCCGAGGGAAAGTAAACGGATGAAGAGAAAGTACGGTCGAATTAAAATGTATGCCACGTGTTCCGTAATTGTAAAAAGTTAAATGAACACTCTAATGTGGTCAACATTTCGAACAATTGTTACTCTGAATGTACACGGTACCCAACTTCCTACCCAAAGATCATCACATCGTAGTCCAACCCGGTTACGTAACATCGGATAAAAACGGTCATTTTCAGGACCAAATAAAAATTCACTCCTTGCAACAGAATTATATGGGGCTATATTACAGCCACTGTAAACCACGCAGCTTGGCTGATGCAACAGCAGCGACGCGTGTTTTAGCCACGTTAGCTACCGCGACCGTCGGTGGATTGCTAGCAGATTGTAGTCCTGTTATTTTTGCCATATTCGCGAGCATCATATAAACGGAATGAATGGTTGTACTAAAGCCAAAAAGAAGCAGGTTTTAATGTTTTTCGGATGATTATGATATACGCGTTAGCTGGGTTACCTACATCCGAAAAAGTAAGGGGCTGGTGAACCATCCGGCATATATTGGGAAACTCAACGACTTTTCAGATATTCTGGATTGCCACAAGGACAACGTTTAACTAAAAAACGACAAAACCCCATTTGAACAATTAAAAACACATTAGTCCGCCTCTGTGGTGTAGTAAAAAATTAAACTCGTGTCCTCACGCCGAGGTTGTGCAGCCCTTTTCACGTACACCCCCAGTGGAGGTGAGCTGAATGTACCATTTCAACCACATACCAGCGCTCCTGCCATTCTTAAATTTCTGGCAGTACCGGGAATCGAACCCGGATCCCCTAGGACGGCAGATAACAACACATGCTACGGAGGCGTACTGTGGTGTAGTGTGATTCGCTGCCACCCCCGGAGGCCCGGCTTCAATTCCCGGCTCTGACACGAAATTTGAATATTGATACGAGGGCTGGAACGGGGTCCACTCAGCCTCGGAAGGTCAACTGAGTAGAAGCGGGTTCGATACCCACATCAGCCATTCTAAAAGTGGTTTTCCGTTTCTCCTCCAGGCAAATGCTGGGATGGTACCTAACCTAAGGCCACGTCCGCTTCCTTCCCTCTTCCTTGTCTATCCCTTCCAATCTTCCCATCCCCCCCGCAAGGCCCCTTTTCAGCATAGCAGGTGAGTCCCACCTGGGCGAGGTAGTGGTCATCCTTCCCAGTTGTATCACTCGACCCACGCTCCAGGACACTGCGGTACTTGTGGGATCCCTTGCTGAGTCCGAGGGAAAAACCAACCCTAGAGGGTAAGCAGCTTAAGAAAGAGAAAGAAATAACACATTATACAGAATTAAGCGTTCGGAAGTGCTCGCAATAAGTAAAGAACAACACATTGGTTGTTGGGATATTAAAGGGAACTACTGTGAATACAGATGTGATTTTAGAATTGATAAGGTGGCGATTTTTAGATTTCTGTAAGCCGAATCTGTTCCAGAAACTCATAAAAGAACTTCTACCCCTACCATTAAACCCAGTAATTCCAGCTCTTCTAAATGGTATTTTCCCCTGTAAATTTCGATTGTAGGTGTGTAGATGTTTCTCTTTTCAGCGTTAACATCCCCAGGATGGCCGTTGTGATGGTCCATTCTGAATGTGGGATCGATTATATAATCTTTCTTGCTGTCATGTTTAAAGGCTATCTTCTCACGTTCGTTGACACGCGGTGAACCTTTCTTAAATTGTATAACCCTTTCCGCGAAGTTCTTAGGCAATGAATGATTTTATTTTATGATGGAGGGCGTTTCTAATGCCATTACTATTTCTTGCTTAGAGATGGTGGTACTGTGTGTACCGTCCAGTTCTACTTGATCGGTTTATCTCAGTTCAGGTGTATATTCTCTCCTTACGTTCAAATTTTCCATTGACCGAGCTCGATAGCTGCATTCGCTTAAGTGCGGCCAGTATCCAGTATTCGGGAGATAGTAGGTTCGAACCCCACTGTCGGCAGCCCTGAAAATGGTTTTCCGTGGTTTCCCATTTTCACACCAGGCAAATGCTGGGGTTGTACCTTAATTAAGGCCACGGCTGCTTCCTTCCCACTCCTAGCCCTTTCCTGTCCCGTCGTCGCCATAAGACCTATCTGTGTCGGTGCGACGTAAGGCAACTAGCCAAAAAAAAAATTCCATTGAATTTTTTAAATAAAATGTTCGTGTATCTATTTACTTTCAATTGAACACGTTTTATATTTTTCATCCAGGATGCGACGTATTGCCTTCTTCTT
The DNA here is from genome assembly GCF_040414725.1 of Anabrus simplex. Classification (NCBI taxonomy): domain Eukaryota; kingdom Metazoa; phylum Arthropoda; class Insecta; order Orthoptera; family Tettigoniidae; genus Anabrus; species Anabrus simplex. The sequence goes on along the minus strand of NC_090265.1, from coordinate 91,863,008 downwards.
TGGTTTTAATATAGATAGTGGGTCACCTCGTAATTGTATCTAGCTTTATGTTTTTTTTCACGCCCTACTCGTCTCAACTTCTGGATGAGATGTCTCACTGAAAGGTTTGTTATTCTTCACAAGATGTGTTTTCCTCCTGGTTTCATAATATTTAGTAGTTGGATGTTTTGGCCCCGGTAAGATGTTTATAACCGGGAGAGTTGGCCGTGCGGTTAGGAGAGCGCAGCTGTGAGCTAGCATCCAGGAGATAGTACGTTCGAACCGCACTGTCGGCAGCCCTGAAAATGGTTTTCCGTGGTTTCCCATTTTCACACCAGGAAAATGCTGGGGTTGTACATTAATTAAGGCCATGGCCGCTTCCTTTCCACTCCTAGCCCTTTCCTATCCCATTGTCGCCATAAGACCTATCTGTGCCGTTGCGACGTAAGGCAAGTTGAAAAAAATATCTTTATACTCTTGCTATAAAAATTGGTGAAGTCTTCAAAGGCTTTGCCATATTCTGTAACGTGCTCATTACTCAATAAGACGAACCTCTGTTTCCACTTCTCCTCTTTAAACTGTGAAATATATTGGTGAGAGACACCACTGGCACTTCACTAACGTTTAAAATGTCATGTCGTGATCATTTAGGTTGGTGTTTATTAGTCAGATTTGCGTGGTGAACTTGTGGGTGCGAAAGAATAATATGTATTTTTACTTCTCTCTCTTCTTGAAAATATCCGCCACAGTGTGGGGCCGGGCTGAGTGACTCAGACAGTTGAGGCGTTGGCCTTCTGACCCCAACTTGGAATGTTAGATTCTGGGTCAGTCCGGTGGTACTTAAAGGTGCTCAAATACGTCAACCTCGTGTCCGTAGATTCACTGGCAAGTAAAAAACACTCCTGCGGGACTAAACTCCGGCACCTCGGCGTCTCCAAAAACCTTAAATTAAGTTAGTGGGGCGTAAAGCAAATAACATTATTCATAGTGTGGGCATTTTTTATTCTTCGAACTAATATTCACACATAAATGAATAATTACTCATCAATCTTGTTAGGAATTAAGCACTATTACCATAACGTTAAATTATATAACATACACGTTTGTAGTATATTTGAATAACTATCGCAATAATTTATTGACACTTATAGAGAATTTAAAAAATCTGAGGGTCCATCTTCCTCGACGAACGACGTAAACAAGATTGCTGAATGGTTACTAGGTTAGGGTAATCTGTGATATTGCGTATACCATTCAGATGTTCGCATTTCACTTATGGGATTCCTATACTCAAGACTGCGTGGTTGCTGTTTTTAAAATATTCAACTGTAAAATAAATCCTAATTAGAAAAGTCAAAAATTACTTTTCCATTAACCTAAACAAACTACACACGGCCGCCTTAACCATGCAAATGAATCTGTACGCACTAAACTTTTATCAAATAATCACTATAAAATGAATAGATACATACCGTAAGATTCATAAGTAAAATTAATGAAGAACAACCTGTTACAAAAGTTGAGACATGTAAAAACTGTAGAGCTATAAATGGTTAAACGATAAAATGTGAGAGGTATAGCAACTTGTGTATTCATTGAGTCCCCCCACAAATAAAAGTTACACTTACTGAGATCTGGGGAGAGAAATGACAGTATCCCGTACTAATTAACCGTTCACGGTACACTTCGAATTGCTGCTATAGAATTACGTGCTGTGTGGGCTGAAGCACCGTCTTGCTGAAATTAGACGCAGTCTCTCTCCCTTCCTCAGTCAACGCGTTACAGAAGGTTGCAAAATAGTGTGTAGGTATCTCTCGGAGGTCAGTGCTTCATAAAAATACAATATACTGTACAAATATATAGGTCCGTTATCCTTCTCCACTAAGTGCACACCAATCACCCACTTTCAAGTCATGAAGGTGCACCTCTTATATCACGTGGGGATTTTCAATGTACTATTATTGTCGCGTGTTCTGAGAATTAATTTACCCACTAAGGTGAAACTAAGCATCGCCAGCCGTGATCAAAGACGAAGGATTTAATCTCCGTCGTGCATGGATAGTTGCACCCACCGGCAGAAGTTAAAAGGAGCGACAGGATCTTCAACATTTAACTTGTGCACTACGGGAACCTTATAGAAAAAAAACTCAGGATTTTGAGCCCTGAGGTACGCGCGAGATATCACACTCCTGTGCTAGGCAACAAGACGATCTGAGAAGGCTGACCTGAAGTGTGGTTCGCAAATCTTGAAGTTTTTCGTCATTTAAGACCCTTTTCTTCTTCTTTACACAGATCGAGTTGTACGGCACTTTTAAATTAAAACACGGGCAGTGAAACTTTCGTAAGTCGTTTCCAGTACAGTTTTTGCACAAATGGCACACGATTTCGTTTTTAAAAGATGTGTTTCAACAGTAAAACTACTCAATGTACAATGAGGTACTTAACCATGATGGATAATTATTACTGTGCACTTTATGATCACATTCACTGAGCATGTAACGTAAAACACGTGTGTCTCTAGCACAAGTACAGAGTAACGTTCGAGCCTTACAGGACAGAGGATGGGACAAACAAAATATTGTCTCCTGCCAGGCAGGTTCTAGCTCGTCCCCTGAGTGGAGGAATGCAGCCTGCCCTTCTCTACGTCTCGCTATGCGCAGCTCACTTGAGTTTGCCGTAAACTCGTGTGAAACATGAGTACAGATCTTCTTCTGCTAGTTTTTAGTGGGGCCCTGAATATATGTGACGTCAAAACAGTGTCCCATTTAAAAAATTAAAACACTGATGTTGCAAATTTGATGTTTGTAGCTCAGGCATTAATGAAATGGAATGTCGTATGGCTTTTAGTGCCGGGATATCCCAGGACGGGTTTGGCTCGCCAGGTGCAGGTCTTTCTATTTGACACCCGTAGGTAACCTACGCGTCGTGATGAGGATGAAATGATGATGAAGTCAGCACACACACCCAGCCCCCGTGCCATTGGAATTAACCAATTAAGGTTAAAATCCCCGACCCAGCCAGGAATCGAACCCGGGACCCTCTGAACCAAAGGCCAGTGCACTGACCGTTCAGCCAACGAGTCGGACCAGGCATTAATAATGAACGACTTAGGGCTTTGCTGACATACTTTACAATATTTTCCAGTGTGAATGCGTTTGCTTCTTGTACGTAGAACTTACGCATGCGTACGTTCTGAGGCTGTATTGAAGTGATGTGTACAGCTAATGTGCAGTGATGTACTTAGAATATAGTTTATTATGCATTACGCATGCCTACTGCCTGACCGTGGTGCGACGGGTGCTATAAGCAGAGGGGTAAACTAAGCTACTACCTACCTCACAAACATTTCACATTCCTCAAACCTCTCTCAAACACCATTTGGTATACAGTATTTTTTAGAAGTATTATTTTATGAGTCCGCCTCTGTGTGTAGTGGTTAGTGTGATTAGATGCGAACCCGGAGGTCTAGGTTCGGTTCCCTGCTCTGCCACAAAATTTGGGAAATGGTACGAGGGCTGGAAGGGGGTCCACTCAACCTCGGTAGGTCAACGGAGTAGAGGGGGTTTCGATTCCCACCTCAGCCATCCTCGAATTAGTTTTCTGTGGTTTCCCACTCCTCCTCCAGGCAAACGCCGGGATGGTATGTAACTTAAGGGTACGGCCGCTTTTATCTTCTTCCTTGTCTATACCTTCCATATTCCCACCCCCCACAAGGCCCCTGTTCAGTAGAGCAGGTGAAGCCGTCTGAGTGAAGTACTAGTCCTCCTGCGCAGTTTCATCCACCCGACCCGAAGTCTCACGCTCCAGGACACTGCCCTTGAGGTGGTAGATGTGGGATCCCTCTCTGAATTCGAGGGAAAAACCAACCCTGGAGGGTAAACGGATTAAGAAAGAAGAAAGAATTATTTTATGAACTGCGGATATTCATCCGTACCATTTGTAAATTTATTTATTTATTTATTTATTTATTTATTTATTTATTTATTTATTTATTTATTTATTTATTTATTTGTACTTGTCTCCCATACACGTACAGAGCATCATCAACATACAAAAAAAATTAAGGCTTCATTCATTGACGCTTATTTTCGGGTTCTATCAAACCCATTTTACAGAGTTTATATTATTCGAAATTTCTGGCTAGGTGATTCCAAGTTGAAGAAATTCCCAGGACGTTTTCCTTGAGATCAGTTCATTGTTCCTAGGAACAGGCTTTATTGCATGTATACAGGATGTATCAAAAATACTTGGACACCAAAAGAAGGACAAAATGTCCCATAAACATACACCCGGAAATGATTTTTAGGAGGTATTTTTGAAGGAAAACTTTACAATGAGACATCACCTGTTTGAAACTGAGAGCATATGTTCCCAGTCGGCACCTACTACAGGCACAGCCACAGTGGCGACACCTGGGCATGGGAGCGTAAGCGTGGGTGTTGGTGATTGCCAAACTAAGGTTTGCCACCTGGGAATAGCCTAGTGCTCATTTACAATGCATGACATAGCACGTTATGATTTTTCCATCGCGCAAACATCAATGACCTCGGCCGGGATCGAGACCGCGATTATGAGGTTATGAGGTTACGGGCCGAACACGCTAACCACACACCCACCATCACCGGCTATAACTAACATCATCTGATTATTATCTGACGAAATAAATTATTCTAACACACTGAGGTTGTTGTAGTGTACCTGAACATACACTTTCAATAATAATAAGAATAAGAATAAAATAAAAAATGGAGCGCTTCTGGCTGTCTGTACATAGAATTTTCCCCCTTCTTTTCATTTGACGAACCCGCCTTCAAGTTTGGTTCAAGTATTTCTGATAACTGTATCCATAAAATATACAAGTGTTTAAATTCGCTCTTTGAATGAAATGTCGAACTCCATTGTAGGAAAATCTGTTATTCCTATGGGATACATGCCAGTTGCTATACTCTGAATCAGACATCGATCCCCTCCATTACTCAATCCAGAATATTGAAAATATAGGTACCCTGGTCTCATTTTCGACGAAGCTATTTGAAACCAAGACCCGCACATAATTGAGGAGTGTCTGTTCCACCATAAGAAAGTTGTGGAAAAACGCAATGAAACGTATAATAAAAAGCACATGGATCGAACCCTTCATCGGGTATGGTACTACTTTTAAGGGGGGAGACCCAGCTTAACACGGGGAAAATAGGCCAATATTCATTCGATTATTATATATACTACAAACGTTGTTGACAAATGCTGCATATATCCCAGTATTGGCATGCTTTCTAGCAATTAGAAGCAACTTCAATACTGTTAAAATTCTAATTATAACAATTTTAAATAAAATGTTCAAAATTTCCCGCCTTTTTTACAATATATCACGGTTTCCTTCATAACTACCTTACTGTTTCACGGATAATTATGATTTTTTCTCGTGTCCGCCCATAGTGTTGTATTACAATCTGTACCTTATTCAGATCAATAGGGTTTATATTAGATTTTATGTACCATATTAATTTTCAAAATTATTCAAATTTTCGGGTGCTCGGAATAAAAACTCGACAAAAATATCTAAATCACAGTCTAGGTTAGTGATTGAGGTTTATTTTGTAGATGGAGGTTTGATACACAATTTAAAGAAGGAAAAGTACGAAAATTCTTATAAAATTGGAGTTTATTTAAGAGAAACAGTGATATATTGTTAAAATGGCGGGACATTTTGAACATTTTGAACATATTATAATTATTAGAATTTTGACATCAGTAAAGTTGCTTCTGGTTGCCAGGAAGCATGCCAATACTGGGATATGTGTAGCAATTGTCAACAACAATTGTAGAATATTTAACAATCAAATGAATATTAACCTTTTTATTCCCTTTCTTAAGCTGGGACTCCCCCCTTAAGGTACAACTTTCTGGTCTGGATTGCTCATGATATTTGAAAGTATTCAACTACTTTATTGCATGTGGACGAAATATTAAAACAAAACAAAAAAGAAATGAAGTGGAAATAGCAGACGCTCCTCAATTTATATAGTAGTATACTCTATTAACATAGATTCCAAAATAACGTTGATTCGACGGCAATTTCTGTGTACCCAGATGGATTGGTTAACAGCCAGAGATTCCGAAAGACTCAATTTTTTTTAGCAAGACAAGCCGTTCAATATCTATAAGTGTACACATACATACTCTGTAACATCCAGCATACAGTTTGAAAACATCTAAGGTGCAACCTTTCAGGCATCTCGAGCTTCCCTAGTTCCACGATGTTTTTCAGTCTCATCATAACAGTTCTTAGAGCAAGCTCAAAATTTCACAAGAAATTATCGTACTTCCCGGTATCTCATGCCCTTCCTATGTCAGTTACAACATACCAAAAGGGACAATTAGTCCTCCAAGGGCTTTCTTTATTAAATATTTTAAATATAGACATACATGACAAAGCATGAACAGCAATTGTGCTGAGATTGATTTTCAGTCATTTACGAAAGCAGAAAAGAATTTCGTTTCAAGTGGGGAGAATCTGAAGTATTTAATTGTCAAGCAATATTTTAAGATGATTATGATGATGATGATGCTGGTTTTTTTGTCCCGCTAACTACGTTTACAGTTTTCGAAGGGACCGAGGTACCGGAAAGTTGCCTCGCAGTAGTGCCTTAAAGTGCAAGTAAATTTACCGGCAGGAGGCGGACGTATTTAAGCACCTTCAAATACCACCGGACTGAACCGGGTTCGAACCTGCGAACTTGAATGCAGAAGCCCAGCGCTCTTCCGTCTGAGATACCTATCCCAGTCAATAATAATAATAATAATAATAATAATAATAATAATAATAATAATAATAATAATAATAATAATAATAATAATATCAGAACCGGGCGAGTTGGTCGTGGGGTTAGCGGCGCGCAGCTGTGAGCTTGCATGTGGGAGATAGTGGGTTCGATCCCCACTGTCAGAAGCCCTGAGGATGGTTTTCCGTGGTTTCCCATTTTCACACCAGGAAAATGCTGGGGCTGTACCTTAATTAAGGCCCCTGCAGCTTCCTTCCCATTCCTAGACCTTTCCTAACCCATCGTCGCCATAAAACCTATCTGTGTCGGTGCGACATAAAGCAAATAGCAAATATATAGCCTATATATATAATAATGGCAAAAAGGCATCAAGAAACAAAGCATCATTATTGACGATCTTTTTGCTATAAAATATAATTCTGACATGAATACAGTAGGCTAAGATTAGTAAAAATGTCGATAATAAATGTTAAAGACGTAACTGTAGCAGTCAGTAGAGAAAAGAAAAACAAATTTTACGGGAGGCGCTGTTTGCTTTCGTGTATTTCATCTACCAAAATATACGAACCATGTATGCATGCATATTTATGTTATACAGTATCGGTATTAAAATATATGTATGTACGTATGTATATGCCTATGTGTCTTAGTTTTTTAAAAAGTATGTGCAATTGAATTAATGGATTTGATGAGTATATCCAATATTTAGACTGAAAGTTGAGGCATATGAGGCCATGAGTACATGTTTGAAGTAAAAATCGAATTCGAGGAATTGTCGTAGCACATTGTAAACGATTTACTGGACAATTCTGATATAGAAGATACGTAACACCTAAGTTTCCAGTAGCCTCAGGAATATCGTATTCCTTATTTTTCAGACTGAAGACATGGCCAAAGAAAGGCCTAATCACATCTGGGAAGATAGTATTCAAAAAGACTGTTCAACCTGCCTTAGGCCTTCAGACAGACATTCTTTCGGAGACAAGAAAGACTACAGCTGCAAGTTTAAGAAAGACCAATGTAACCGATCAGGAATGAAGGAGTTCTATCCAGTTTGTTTTAGATACTCAAACACAAATCGCCGGGCTGAGTGGCTCAGACAGTAGAGCGTTGGCCTTCTGAGTACAAGTACACGAACTTGATTCCGGCCTAGTTCTGCGATATTTGAACCTACTCAAATATGCCTGTCTCATGTCGGTAGATTTACCGACAAGTAAACGATCTGCTGTGAGAGTAAATTTCGGAGTCTCGGAAAACTTGAAAGTAGTTTTTATTTTTACAGTATGCTTTACGTCGCACCGACGGAGATGGGTTTATGGCGACGATGGTATAGGCATGGCCTGGGATTGGGATGTAAGTGACCGTGGCCTTAATTAAGATACAGCCCCAGCATTTGTCAGGTGTGAAAATGGGAAACCACTGAAAAAGTAGTTAATGGGACGTAAAGTGTTTTTTTAATTCGTTTCGGCCGTATATGGACCACGTTTGACAGTCTTTGGAGCATTTTTAACCTTCTCTGCCTTCACCCTCTGCCAGTATCCTTTTATCCTTTCTCCTACTTCCTTCTCCTGCTCTTCTATATCCCTTTTCTTACTAGCGCTCCCCCAGTCTACGGGAAACCGCGGAACTTGTTGGCGAATTGTCTAAATTGACTTGGCCATGATACAATCTTCCGGAACTCCATATTCGTCAAGTGCAATATCACTTCTCGAAACCATTTAGGCTCTGTCTTCCTCTACCTGAAGAATTCAAAGATTTTTATTCGTTAGTCTATCATTCTCCATCCTCAACAAGTGTCCATGGAACTGTAACCTTCTCTTTCTCTTCAGTTCAACCACTCCTTCTGTTCTTTGATAGAATCTATTATTATTATTATTATTATTATTATTATTATTATTATTATTATTATTATTATTATTATTATTATTATTATTATTACGGGGTATCTGTGGAATGCAGAGATGATTAAAGAAGGTGCGGGCTTGAATGCGTCTAACTACAATATCAAGAATTGATTTAAAAATTTTTAACAAAGGTTATATTTCTTTTAGGACTTCAAACTTAACAATTTTTCATGACAATGAAAGATCAAGTACAATGACAAACTTAAAACAAGACAAGGAAAATCCGAAATTTAGTGATTTCACAAATCCTTGGCTTTGCGCCCCTCCCTTTACAATTTCCGAGCTCCTAGCTCAAATTTACAAAAGAGCACAAATTTATTCAAGGGCAGAAATCCCCTAATTCATGGAGCCACTTGCTCTAAAATTACAATATCTAGCCTTCCAGAGGCACTCTTTAAAATTACAAAACTTGAACAAAAGCTAACAGGCTCTCGGTTCCTTACTGCCTACTCAAGGCAGCATTACATCAATCTCGGGTCTCTCAACCTATCCTTTACAAATGGAACTATTTTTACAGGGATATTAAATACCCAACCTACTGGGCCTTCGTGGAATAAGCATAACAGGGTAAATTAATGGCCCGAACACAAAATGAGTGGAGGCGTATACTTGCACACAAAAAACGTAAAGGGCTCTAGGCCTACGAAACAGGGGCTATTCCCAAACTACTGAGGTGACTCGTATAGCAATTGCATTCATACACTACAGTACGAAAAACAGTTAGGGAAAAACGTACTCACCCCCAACCAAGATGAAGGGGTGCTCGAGAGGGTACTTCGCTCTCTATCCCCGGTTTACAGTTAAAGATTTTATGAGGGTTTTTACATTAGCCGGAAGAAAGTTACATTTATAAAAGCTTGTTACATAACTAAAGAGTCGGACCTTTCCCTCGGGTTAAACTGCGGAGGTAGCAAGAAAGGATAAGTTATGTGGCCATTACCTTGTAGATGTTCTAGCTGCCAACGAAAGAGGCCGCCCGCCTCTTGCTTAACACACACACACACACAGATAGACAACGATCAATTGGCCAAGAAACGTGAAAAGCCGCAGTTTATAAATCCTCAGGGAAGGTTCGAGATCCTTCAAGATTAATCAGGACACACCCCCTTAAATTTTATTGGCAGATACAAAGTGAAGAAGGTATACGGGATTGGTTGCAAATTAATTACAAAAATTAGTGATTGGCTAGATTCAAAACTGGCGGAAAGAATAGGAAGAATTAATTGCCAGCCCAAAAATAAATGAACATCGATCAGTTACAACAACCTAGAAATAAAAGACTTCTTTAAATTATAAGTTCTTTCACTTCGCACCAATGTGCATGATCATAGTTTTTAGTGGTGTGATCTGTAGAAAAATGTCCGAACTTCTTGATGAATATCAAAACAAAACAAGGAGAAATTCAGTCAGGTTAGGAAACAGCACAATAAAAAAATTACATAATATTTCGGTGGTGACACCTTCTGATTAAAGTTTCAAGTTGGTGTAGTTTCATTTTCACTGTTTTACCAATAGAGGGGTTCATTTAGGCGCTAGTTTTGAATGCGTGGCGTTAAGATGTACCTCCCGGTACAATTATTATTATTATTATTATTATTATTATTATTATTATTATTATTATTATTATTATTATCAAAGACAGATCACGGGAACATGATTTCTCCCAGTTCTGATACTCAGGTAGCAGAAAACTTCAAGAAGAAATAAAAACGGAAATTTCTTACTCATTTGTGAACTTTAAAAATGTCAATGGATTCTTTTTTTGCTAGTGTCTTTACTTCGCACCGACACAGGTAGGTCTTATGGCGACGATGGGACAGGAAAGGCCTAGGAGTTGGAAGGAAGCGGCCGTGGCCTAAATTAAGCTACAGCAACAGCATTTGCCTGGTGTGAAAATAGCAAACCACGTAAACCACCTTCAGGGCTGCCGACAGTGGTATTCGAATCCACTATCTCCCGGAGCGCAAGCTCACATCTGCACTTCCCTAACCGCACGGCCAACTCGGCAGGTGTCAATGGAATCGAACGTAAATACAAGGATTGGGAAGATCACGGTTATCAGGAATGGATGCTTATTTTCTGATTCAGTATGTACAGTATGCATATACGTAAATAATAATAATATTATTGGCTTTACGTCCCACTAACTAATTTTTATGGTTTTCGGATATGCCGAGGTGACGGAAGTTTGTCCCGCAGGAATGTGCGGACACGGGCCTAACGAATTTCAACACCTTCAAATACCACTGGACTGAGCTAACATCGAACCTGCCAACTCGAACTCAGAAAGCCAGCGCCTTAACCGTCTGAGCCACTCAGTCCTACAACCTACAGGGCCTATGTAGGATTGTGAATCCAAATAATTGTATATTTAATGCAAATGATTGAATTGTGAATGTATATAATATTTCGACGGATAATTAGGGCAGAAAAACCGTGGTTCTTGATAGGGACCTTAAAAGCCAATATTTGCCTAGATTTCAAATGTGAAATCTCAGATAACTGCTTCAAGTATGGCCATATGCAAAATGCCATACTACCAGTTGTTCGATCTCAACCGATCTGTTCTAGAATCTACTGATAAAGCGCACCGTGCCCGTGTTTAATATGCGTTGATCTATCCGTATCAGTGGAAGCAAATCATAAGCAAGGAGTGATTAATAATCAGATTTTAACAATGAACGAGTGGGTGCCGTACAGGCTTTTCCAAAATCGTAAGGTGGGACGCTTCATGAAACATATTTTGAATTATAAATAAATATACTAATAATATTAAAAATACAAACTGAAAACAAAACACAGGAAATAGCCAACCAAATTTTTCTGGTTTGAAAAGCCTCGAGGTTATTAAACATACATATCATCACAGAAAAAGTTTAATATTTTTAAACGTGTAATTATTCGATCATTACGCGTGCGAAGTTTGAATCAGAAGATTGTGATTATGCATGAGAAAAGATAAAATTAAATTAAATCAAGTTGTTCATTTTACAGTTGTTCTTTAAAGAACTTAATTTCTTCCTTTTTACTCTAGGAGCTTAAAAAAATGTGACTCGGACTGTTGAGGCGCTGGTCATCTGAACCCAACAGGGCAGGTTCGATACTGGCTCAGCTCGGCGGTATTTGAAGGTTTTCAAATATGTCAGCCCCGTGAGGGTAGACTTACTGGCACGTGAAAGAAGTCAGAACCAAATTCCGGCATCTCGGCATCTCCGAAAACCGTCGAAAAGTAGTTAGTGGAACGTAAAACCATTAACATTAATTATTATTATTATTATTATTATTATTATTATTATTATTATTAGAGGGCGGATGTTGTTAAAATACAATCTCTGTTTTCGTTTTCTTTAGGACGTTGCTCAGTAGAATAGAAATTAATTATGCGATATAACAAACGATAATAGGCCTACCATGTTTTATTTTGCATTATTTTGCATTTTTTTGCGATGATCAGTCATTATTTCAACTTTCAAGGAGGTTTTAGGTCAATGTATAGTATTTAAAAGAATTTTCAGACTATTTTAAAATGCTTATTATTTATTTATGCGTATATATCGTTATATGTCTTTGCTGGTGAGACCTAGTGTTTACAGTGGACTATGCCTTCTGGTATGGTATAGAGCAATTTTGTTACTTTCATTGACCTGTCTCAGTATTATCCTTGGCTTTGACAATATGAAAGTGACTGAGATATGTACTTCTGGCTCAGTGAGGAAAGCAACGGGAAACTACCTCACTCCTCATTTTCCTAGCACACCTCTTCAGTGATGCCTAGGTCATCTATGACCGATAATGGCAGAGCTATTGCCTGTTGAGGATCCAACCAGCCTTCGGGATGAGGACTGAACACACACATACATAGTCGTTGTTGTCGGACTGAAAAACTTCATAAGTGGCAACATAAAAACATGATGCATTTTTGTTACTTATGGTCAAATTTGCTAAATATCTTTCATGAGCAAGTAAACTCACCAGCAGTTGCTGGTTAAGAAGGGGTTTATATCTGAGAGCCTTGTGTTTCCAAGGTATGGCAAGAACAGAATACAGAACTCTCATAATTAGGATAAAGTGTTTCCTAACGTGTCTCATGCGCGGGTAATGATCCAAACTTTACATCTACCCTTACAGCCAGTCTTTCGCCCCCATATACCTCAAGGACAATAACAAACGGAAACGAGAATGGATTGGAAACAAAAACTATAAAAGTGGGGTTGGAAGAATGCGTGCAATGTGCAAAAAAGCTTCGACAGAGCGGAAGTATTAATATGCCAAGTTGTTGGGAAGCCAAGTAAATGTCTTGATAGTTCTTCCTTTATCTAAAACGGTAGAGTGCTCAGGGCAGATGTCCAATTAGACTTTGTCGTCTCTGCAATGTCCTTACTAAAGGTAATGCTCAATAACCTGCAGCGATTTAGTATTGGAATACTTGAATTTTCACAGAGCTGTGAGATTTCAAAAAAAAAACCGAATAGAAATATCGAAGATTTGTTAATATTTTACCTTTGACCACGAAACTTTACATAAGATCTCTACTGTATCTTGTGCGTTGGACAAATCTTCTTTCCTGGTCAGCAGTAAGATGGCGTCATTACCATAATGCGCGTACTGTGAAGCATCCGTTATTAACATTACTCCTGTCGATGCATCGTTCAAGATTTGAATCTGGGGTTCTTCTGCTAAGACAGAAAGCGCCACGTGTAATGGGTATCCTTGTCTAATTGATTTGTTTACTGAAAATGTTGAAGAGAGAATGCCATGAATATCCAAATATCCAAACACCAGGAAGGGGTTGTACTAGATTAACGAACATTGGTAGGCGTGTTTATACATCTGAAACATAATGTTGATTCAAATTTCTCGCAAATTGCGTTAGCGTGGCCCCATGACTCGTGAGGAGACCATGTGGTATTTTCACCGTATTTTTGCCATGAATTTGTCTGGAAACAGAAATTTTTCTGATACCTTCCAAAGAAAGAGTGCGCTATCCTATCGAATGCTTTGCTGAAATTGATTCTTGCCAATGGTCCAGAAGCATTGTCACGAACTGACTGATATATGATTACATCGCTAATTGCCAGTAGGTTATGTAATATGTTTTTCCCAGTCACATAACAAGTCTGCCCATTAGTAATCAATGAAGGAAGGATGGTTCTAATTCTTTTCTCTAAGACCTTGGCCAGTAATTACAGTCCGTATGTAGCATTTTAATTAGTCTATAGTCAAAAATATACGTTCACTAAGAGAGTTTGGGAATTAAGTTAATTATTTCCTTTGTGAGTTTTTCACTAAGTGTGTGAATAGAGGCATAATTAACAACGTATATCAGGTCTTTACCCATGATGCTCCAGAATTTCTTATTCCATTCATACGGGATTCCATCATAGCCAGACGTCTAATTTGCAGAAATGTGTTCTAAACACGCTTCACTTTTTCTAGTAATATTTTAGTAAGGCGTGTCACGTCACCTTTCTCTGGATGCCTCCACAGATGCTGAAGGTACCTGTCCATTTCCAACTGTGAGAGGCTTTTTTCTAAGAATATTTCAAAGAAATATCTTTAACTTTACGCAGGTGGTTGTTCTTCTGTTTTGAGAATTGCCCAGTTTCACCGTTCCATCGATATATATAAAATGTCTATATGCTGATATTATGATTTTGGCAATGTGATAGAGCGAAATTTTCTCTCTTTCTAAGAATGATGCACCTTTCATGTACACTGGTGGAAAAAATATCCGAACACCAGGAAGGGACTATGCTAGATTAACGAACGTTGGTAGGCGTGTAGCGTGGCACTAGTAGCGGCCCCATGACATACCTCATTAAGTTTGCTTCAATACGGGCTGTGCTGTGCGAGAGCGTCAGTTACCTGTGAGATTCGACGGAGTGACTGTGAGTGGGTTAATAATGCCATTACGACGAGGAAGTGGCCAGTATCAACAGATCACTGCGGTTGAACGGGCTACGTGAAGGTAGATTTTCCTTCCGCGCTATTGCAGAACGACTTGGTAGGAATGTCTCTACTGTGTATGCGTGCTAGCAGCAGTTGTCAGGAGAAGCACCTCTCGCAAGAGAGACGGAGGACCGTCGTATTGGGTGTATGGCTGTGGCGCAGGGGACTGCGTCTGCAGCAGCAATTGCAGCGGCAGGTGGCACCACAGTGACGCAACGAACTATTCGCAATCGGTTACTTGAAGGTCAGCTCCGAGCCAAGCGCCACAAACCACCGCTGTCTGCAACTTCAGTGGTGTCAAGCGAGAGCTCCTTGGAGGATTCAGTGGAGGTTCGTTGTGTCATCCGATGAAGGCCGGTTCTGCCTTAGTGCCAGTGATGGCCGTGTGTTGATTAGAAGAAGGCCAGGTGAACGCCTCCATTCCACCTGTCTGCGACGTCGCCACCATGGACCTACATCGGGAGTTCTTGTCTGGGGAACAATTTCCTATGACAGCAGGAGCACTATCGTGGTTATCCCACACACCCTGACTGCAGATGAGTACGCCCGTCTGGTGATTCGACCGGATGTGCTGCAATTCATGAACAGCATTCCAGGAGGGTATTATCCGACAGGATAATGTGCGCTCCCATGCCACTGTTGAAACCCAGCGTGCTCTACAGAGTGTCGACACGTTGCCTTGTCCTGCTTGATCCCCTGATCTTTCCCCAATCGAGCATGTATGGTACATTATTGGACGACAACTCCAGCGTCATCCACAACCGGTATTAACCGTCCCTGTATTGACCGACCAAGTGCAACAGGCATGGAACTCAACCCCACAAGCTGACCCTCGGCACCCATACGACACAATACATGCACGTTTGCATACCTGCATTCAACAGTCAGGTGATTACACCGCTTATTAATTGACCAGCATGGCACATTCATGAAGGGTTTCCTCGCGCGGATATTAACCTGTAGTCTTGTACCTTTAGTGAATAAAATATGTTTCCTCGACAAATATATTGCCAAAATTTCCGTATTCTGCATTACTTATTTAATGATGTTTGGATTTTTCTTCACGCCAGTGTACATACATTTCCATTTATTTACTTATGAATAACATCCCAATTTACAGGCTGTCACTAGAAACAAGGTAAAACATGTCGAGCTTTATCCGTACAGTTCTATTAATAGAAGAAAACTCTAAATTATAGAGAAACAGCTGTAGAGGTGGTGTCTCAGGATCTTGATGGAGCCTCCGAGGACGAGAGTCAAAATTTCCGGGATAAGCTTCATTGGAAGTTGGAATTGCTTCCATGTGGCGACAAACTGAAGAAGTACCGTACCACGAGCTCTGAACATACAACATTTTAGAACTTTATGTCTTTCAGCGTTCAGTCTGCAAGCCTCTGTGAATTTACCTAACGTCGCCACATTCCTCTATTTACAACTAGTGTTGTGGCCTCATTTATTTCTCTACCTCTTTAAACCGTTAGAAACTGAGTCTAACCATCGTCGTCTTGGTCTCCCTCTACTTCTCTTACCCTTCATCACAGAGTCCATTATTATCCTAGGAAAACTATCCTCATCCATTCGCCTCACGTGACCTCACCACCGAAGCCGCTTTATGCTCACTTATTCTCCCATCAGGTTCATTATTTTAGCCTTTATCTCCTCATTCTGAGTAGCCTCGTGCCATTGTTCCCACCTGTTTGTACGAGCAATAATCCTCGATAATTTCATGTCTGTAAATTCTAACCTATGAATAAGATAACCTCAGTCCACCCAGCTTTAATTCCTGTAAAAAAAGTTGGTCTGAAAACAGACGGATGTAAAGATAGGTTAATCCGCGAGCTGACTTCCTTCTTACAGAATACTGTTGATCGCAAGTGCGAGCTAACTCCATTAGCTTGACTACACCTTGATTCAATCTCACTTACTATATTACCATCCTGGGTGAACACACATCCTAAATACTTGAAATTATCCTCGTGCCTAAGCTTTGTACCACCAATCTGACATTCACTTCTCTTGGATTTCTTACCTATTGACATCAGCTTAGTCTTCGAAAGGCTAATTTTCATACCGTACTCATTGCATCTATTTTCATGTTCCAAGATATTAGACTGTAGGCTTTCGGCACAATCTGCCATTAAGACCAAGTCGTCAGCATAGGCCAGACTGCTTACTATATTTACACTTAACTGAATCCCTCCCTGCCACTTTATACCTTTCAGCAGATGACCTATGTAAACCACGAACAACATAGGTGAGTGATCACAACCTTGTCTACCCCTTTAAGTACGCTGAACCAAGAAGCCATTCTACCATCAAGTCTCACTGCAGCCCAATTGTTAATATAAATCTCTTGGATTGATTTTAATACTCTACTCTCTATCCTATAGTCCCCCAGTACGGTGAAAATCTTTTCTCTCGGTAGCCAGACATACGATTTCTCTAGATCTACGAAACATTAACTGTTTATTCCTCTCGTAGTATTTTTCAATTCCTTGGTGAATACTAAAATCTGATCCTCTGTGGTCTGAAACTATACTGGTTTTTATCCAAGTTACTCTCAGCCACTGTTCGCAGCCTCTCTTCCAAGATGCCAATGAATACTTTGCTTGCTATGCTAATCAATGAGATACCTCGATAGTTGTTGCAATCCTTCCTGTTCCCTTGCTTATAGATAGGTGCAGTTACTGCTTTTGTTCAATCTGAAGGTATCTTACCAAAACTCCACGCTAACCTTATTACTCTATGAAGCACTTTCATCCCTGACTTCCCACTATACTTCATCATTTCAGGTCTAATTTAATCTATTCCTGCGTCTTTATGGCAAGGGAGTCTATTTACCATCCTTTCCACTTCCTCAAGCGTAATTTCACCAACATCATTTTCCTACTCCTCATGAGCTGGGTTGTTCGCGATACCACCGGGATTTTTCATTTTACGTTCAGAAGATTTTTAAAATATTCCCTCCACCTATCCAGTGATTCCCTCTGATCTATTATGAGTTCACCTGAATGACCCAAAACATTGTTCACTTACTTTTCCCTCCATAACTAAGTTTCTTTATTATTGTCCAGAAAGGTTTCCCTGCTGCTTGACCTAGCCTTTCCAGCTTATTACCAAATCTTCCCATGACTTCTTTTAGGATTCAACAACTATTTGTTTCACTCCGTTTCTTTCATCTGTGTACAATTAATTTCCTGTCTGCGTCAGCTCTTGCTTGGAGCCATTTCTGATAAGTTTTCTTTTTACGTTTACAAGCTGCTCTCACTTCATCATTCCATCAAGATGTTCGCTTTTTTCCATCCTTCACACACCTGTTTCTAGGCTTTTCCTTGTTGTTTCCACTAAGGAATTTCCGTATGTTACCCATTCTCCTTCTATATCCTGAGCCTGCTTACTGTCCACTGTTCGGAACTTCTCACTAATCATATCCATGTACTTATGTCTAATTTTCTCGCCCTGGCGATTTCCACGCTTATTCATTTACAGAGAGATTTGACTTTCTCTATCCTAGGCCTGGAGATACTTAGTTCACTGCAGGTCATATAGTGGTCTGTATCATCGAAAAATCTCCGGAAAACCCGTACTTTCCTAACAGAGTTCCTGATTTCGAAGTCGGTTAAGATATAGTCTTACTATGGATCTGGTAACGCTACCCTCCCATGTGTAGCGGTGAAAAGCCCTATGCTTGAAGAATGTATTCGTAACTGCTAAACCCATGTTATCACTGAAGTCCAGCAAACATTTCCAATTACTGTTAGCTTCTATATATTCCCCACATTTACCAATCACCCTTTCGTATCCTTCAGTTCTATTCCCAACTCTCGCATTGAAATCCCTCATTAGAACTAACCTATCCTTGCTGTTGACTCTGTCTACGATATCACTCAATGTTTCAAAAAGTCAACTGCATCCTCATTTGCACCCTCACATGGTGAATACACTGACACAATTCTCATCGCAATTCCTCCAACTGCCAAATCTAACCACATCATTCGCTCATTTACGTACCTAACAGAAACTATGTTGCGTGCGTACAAATCCCTACCCCAGACTCTGCTCTTCCCTTTTTAACACCGACAAGTACACTTTATAATCTCCTATCTCCTCCTTATTATCTCCCCTTACACGAATATCATTTACTCTTAGCACATCCAGATGCATCCTCTTTGCTGTCTCAGCCAGTTCTACTTTATTTCTTCGATAAGCCTCATTAATACTGATAGCTCCCCGTCGAATTCCATTTCGTTCGTCAAGTTGTTTCCAAGAAGTCCCTCGCCTGTCAAATGGGAGTGGGACTCCATTACTCCCATAGGTCCGAGGCTTGCTTAAAATGTTTTGAGCTTGGTAAATTCATGAAGCAGGATGCTACCCTACTTACACATAGTCCAAGTGAAGATCTCTTCCTCCATCGGGTTAGGGACCAGCGGTGGATTGTATATTCCTACCCTCCTAAGCACAAGGAGGGCCATGACTCAGAATATATCCGTGATTCCCACTCCCATTCCATAGCAACTGGTATCCCGACACTCATGACCACTTACTAGGCCACTCAGCCGTTGCCCATGGTTCACGAACTAGGACGTGACTACAATAACCCACACCATGAACCCTGCTCTAAACATTATCCCTATTATTTCATTTTAGTCGAGGTGGTATTTAGATTTGTAATAAGTGATAGTAGTTTTATATTCTTAATCTTTTCTAGATTGAACTCATCTGGCTGACCGCTACGTTGCTCGAACCTGGAAGCCGAATATAAGATGAATCCCGAGAGCTGTTGTCTTTAAAGACTGTGATGTCAATGCTCTGCCGTTTATGGCCATTCCGTCTACCTCCTCATGTATATTGAATCCCTTCTTTCTCACTTCTTCGGTAATGAAAAATCTGATCTGGTGGTGCCGCGTGATCCCTAGGAGCTCCCCGCCGCTGCAGAATCCCAGGACATGACCAAGAGTTTATTTCTCTCCGTGGCAATGCCGACGGCGTTTGTTGTCCAGAAATCTGCCTGGTATTGAGCGCTCCGCACTGGTTGAGTTGATCCAGGCTTCTTTCCTTAATCCCTAAAATAATTATCTGGATAAAGATTAAATCAGAGGAACATTTTGCCTTGCAGATCATACACAACTCTGTTACAACATTCTATGTTTCTGCTTGTACTCTGGCTATGCTACTTCTTCTAGTTTTGACGTCCACCAATCCATAACACTAACATATCGCTTCTGTGCTCATTTACATTGGTGATACTACTCTGTGAGTCGTGCCACCGTGGCTTTGGAGGCAACGCACCGACCTCTCACTGCTGGGTTCCGTGGTGCAAATCCCGGTCATTCCATTTGAGATTTGTGCTGAAAACAAATGGAGGCAGGTCAGGTTTTCTCCGGGTGCTCCGGTTCTTCCTGTCTTCTTTCATTCCAGTAACACCCTCCTATTAAAGTATGTAAAACTCCTTTCTTCCCTTTTCAGCTTTTCTTTACAATTTGCCTTTAATTCGCACTGACTTAGATCCGGCGTTCAGGTTCGAACACCATAGCGTTCAGCCAGAGGAGGTCAATCTAGAATCTTATGGTGACGATGGAACATAAAAGTGCTAGGAGTGGAAAGTAAGTGGTCGCGGCCTAAGTTGAGGTACAGCCCCAGGATTTGCCTAGTGTGAAAAACGGGTACCAAGGAAAACCATCTTCAGGGCTGCCGACAGAGGAGTTTGAACTCACTCTCTCCCGAATACAAGCTTCCAGCTGCATGCCCCTCACCGCACTGCCAGCTCACTTGGTCCTCTTGAGTTTTTTTTTGTTTTGCTATTTGCTTTACGTCGCACCGACAGAGATATGTCTTACGGTGACGATGGGACAGAAAAGGGCTAGGACTGGGAAGGAAGCGGCCGTGGCCTTAATTAAGGTACAGCCCCAGCATTTTCCTGGTGTGAAAATGGCAAACCACGGAAGTCCGTATTCAGGGCTGCCGACAGTGGGGTTCGAACCTACTATCTCCCGAATACTGGATACTGGCCACACTTAAGCGACTGCAGCCATCGAGCTCGATCCTCTTGAGTTTTAAGATCATCACTGCGTCAGTATGTTTATCCTACTTGGTGCAGAACTTTTTTAAACATGAAAATCCTTATCGATGACGCTGTATAATTAACCCCACATGTAGATAGAAACCCACAAAATACGTTCAATTGTTTCTGAGGAAAGTGACTACTACTGCCACTAAGACGTTTTCACTTCATCCCTAAAGGTGACGGCGGGCCATCTAGACGGCAACCCCATCTCTCAGGCCAGGGAGATGTGATACGGTGAAGCAGATGTTCGGTGAATGTGAGGGGGTTGGTGGCAGTGTCCTGTACTAGGAACTGTCCCGGCACTCGCCTTAGTGCAGGAGAATGGAAAGCCACGGAAAACCACCATCAGGCAGCCGACGGTGGGGACCAGCCTTTCCCCGTCTCCCGAATACACAGGCGTAGAGCTACGGTAGAGCCGTGGCCACCCTTTCTCTGCTCGGTTGGTCGGTCGGAGTGCAGAGCTATCGAACCACGGACCAGCCGTATCCTACTCTGCAGCCGCTGACCAGGAAAGTAAATCTGCGAACTTATTCGAGAACAATACTATACGCTCATTCTTCCTTTGAGTGACTGTAAATTCTGTCTATCATCGATTTTTTTTCTCTACGACAATACGAAATTCCACTTGTGAACTATGTAGCTGGTGTCAAACATGCTGGAGCTGCATGGACTGGATGAGTGTTTGCAGGCCTGGAGAAAAGTTGAAGGTACCTTTTTGGTCTCGTGGGTGAGGAATGCAGTTGAAATTTCCTGCTAAAACTATTGGACACCGAGACGCTAAATGGGGCACTATTTCATTCACAAATAAGTAGTTTTGTTTCTATTTATTTTGCAACCCATATATTATATAGTCGTTTATCAATCTAATATTATTGAAGACGGGAGAGAGAAGCCTGAGAGTGTCCGTGAATAAATAAAATATAGATATCAAATTACATTTTAAAACTGCCTAAACCAGACATGTATCGTAACATTCCTAGCTCCGTTTATATTTAGATGGCGTAAGTTATGTGGATACTCATCATAAAATGACACAGTGCATATCAGAAAGTATCGAACAAGTTGGCCGTGCGGTTAGGGTCGCGTAGCTGTGCGCTTCCATTCGGGAGATGCTGTGTTCGAATCTCACCGTCGGCAGTCCCGAAGAATGCTTTTTGTGGTTTCTCATTCTCACATCAGGCAAATGCTGGGACTGAACCATAATTAAGGCCACGGTCACTACCGTCCACATCCTAGCCTTTTCCCTACCTGCTTTACTGTAGATGAAGAATTAAATGAATATATGGTCTAACTAGTAAGGAATTCACAGACTTCTGGGAATTAGGGGTGCTTGCAGTCATTGGCGTTAGTGAGGGAATATTTTTTGTGTCACGGTTCACGGTTTTGATTAGGTAAGTATTGTACAGTATGTTGTTGGGTATTCAGCCTGAAGGCTGGTTTGATCCTCCACAGCTCCACCAACAGCTGTCATAAATATCCTAGGTGTCACTGAAGAGGCGTACTACTGAAATGAGGAGTGTGGTAGTTTCCCGTTGCTTTTCTCACCGAGCCAGAAGTTGCTATTACATATCAATCTGCCAAGCCCACTGAAATGCATGCACCAACTGACCCTATGAGTCATATTTCCACACCATTCATAACAGGGACTGGCTGCTTAAGGAATGGTATTACTAGCATCGCTCATACCTCGGTCACTTCATATTGTCAAAGCCAAGGATGGGACTGAGACAGTTCAATGAAAGTAACAGCTCTTACCAGAAGACATAGGGCACAGTAAACACTACATCTCACCAGCTAAGGCATAGGTAGATATTGATACAAGTGACACCACTATCGGTTTCATCGATTTAATTTAATTCTAGAATGGTATTCAACCATGAATGAACATACTCCAATAATTGCTATCTATTTACAAGTCTCTCATAGCAGGACTCCAGCTGGACAGTATTTACCAGCAAGGTCGACCTTCCGTAAATCTTGATAGACAGCCGTCCTTCCTTTCATATTTGCGTCGCAAGTCCAGTCGCCTCACGCAACAGCTGCACGCAGGCAGATTTGAACACAGGGATGCTGAATCACCACTACACAGGACGACTGTTCCTTGGCTCGACTCCAAAGAAAATCCGCCACTCAGTCAACACAGTCAATTCAACCTGGCCGCTCCACACAGTGAATACTTAATACTGGTCACACAACAGCAACAACTCAAGAGTGCTAACCAGCACTTCAATATCCCTCACAACAAGGACAATCAACACTGCCCATACTACTCACACCAACTGTTCCACATCAGTACACATAATCCGCTCAGTACACGACGTTACACTGGCTCCGGTGGGACACTGATGACAGCCAGTAATACGGCCGTCGCAGTCCTACTAGTGACTAACTGTTCGAGGCTAGCCTCCTTTTAAAAGTTTTGATGATGGAGTTCTGGAATATTTGCGATACTGTTAGAGATGGAAGGTTCTTATTTCCTCCTCCATAAGGCTCACGGGGAAACCCGACTAGAGTAGAATACAAGAAGAGGCCAACCATGCCTTCCAGGCCGGCCGGGAGGTCTCCAGTGTGACTAGGTAATCTCTTCCAGGAAGAAGTTTTACACCTCACTTTTCATACATTTATTAAAACTCTTAGTGACGAAGGAAATTTCTTTTTATGAATAGCCTGGGTGTACGCGGGGTTTGTTTATTTGTTGTGTTGTTTGGTAAGTTCAGGGAGACTGAAACTTCTCGGGTTGGGCCATGGGCACTGGCGGCAGGGTTCACAGGTGTTTATGTGCTTACGGCATGTGTACCATTGCGGACTATAAATGGATATTAATGTGATCATTGCTCCTCCCGGTATTCAACCGCTTTCCCGTATTAACCTAGCGCTAATGAAACGGACTCTGTTATCACTTCCGGGGAGACATTTAATATTTCGAAATTTCTTGGAATCTGTCAGCTGGCATAATGTCAACTTCTCCATAGGACTGCCACTTAACGTAATTTTCTGGATCTTTGTTTGATTACATATGAATCGGTCGTAAATCATAGGTGAAGTTACCTTAATGAAGGTGGTGCATAGTGTGATATTTTTAACAACTAGTGGAGGTCAATTGTAAAAAGTTACATTTAGTAATTTACTCGCAGATTCTCCCATTTATATATCGGCGTTGAAGAAACAAAGCTTCTTACGTCATAATGCTCGTCCTATCCCTTATTTTCTTTAAGACTGGTCACGCCTTTCAGCCACATGGATATACAGTCCATCAGAACAATTTTCGTTGTGTTTATTTTCAAATGTATGTGTATAAAATAAAATGAACCTTGCTGTACCGTACTATACGAATGTAGCTTTGCATGACGTATTTACTGCATTTAACCTTCATTTTCCTCTCCACCGTAGGAGTGTATGTTTGTGTCATGTATTCACGCACTCCTACAGCATACTGTACTGAACTCGATAGCTGCAGTCGCTTAAGTGCGGCCAGTATCCAGTATTCACGAGATAGTGGGTTCGAACCCTACTGTCGGTAACCCTGAAAATGGTTTTCCGTGGTTTCCCATTTTCACACCAAGCACACGCTGGGGCTGTACCTTAATTAAGGCCACGGACTCTTGCAGAAAAAACAGCATACTGTACTTGAGGTTAATTTTCCTTCACACAGGAAAATGAACACAACGATGATTGTTCTGACGGACTGCATATCCATATGTGGTTAGGAGGGTGTAAGTTAATTTGTTGAATGACATGCTCGGGATCTCATAAAAGAGGTCGAAACCCAAAAGTCCCGCATTGCAGATGCTTCGCCAGTGTCAGTCTTGTTACTTTGTATGAAGAATGAAAACTGTTTTCATTATCTAGTGATGTCGGTGTTTAGTGTAGTGTACCGTGACTTCGCTACGGCATGTGTAAGAAGGTTGATATGTATGAAGACTTGTAACTGTGTTGAAATGGACGCTAAATGTCAAGATATTTTTGCCCAGAAATTTCTTACATGAATGTATATGGCCTTATAATTGCAGTACCTTTATGTACTAGCATCTTGTATGTTAGAAACAAATGCAATGCGTCCATGTGCGCTTCTTCAACTTATTCTTTGTTTTGTGAATTGTTTCGCCTTATCAATCGGCACGCAATTTTTAAAGCAGTAAACCCGAACGCTGTAATACGAATACGAATACGAATATGTTTTTTAAACAAATTTGTCCACTTACATACTCTGATGACATTATTAAGAATGTAATAAATCATTTGAGAATTATGTGCCAGAAAATTCAAGAAAAATTGGGATAAAAGTTGTCGACATCCTGGAGGATTCATGAAAAGCTATTCAGACTGGCTACAGGAAAATATTAGCTTTCCTACGTGTGTTTCTCAAGCTTTGCCTTCTAGTTATACTGATCGGTCTTATTATGGGTCGGGTAGATCATCAAAAGCGTTCGCAGAATGTTACTGAAAGACAAAAACGGGGGAAGATTAGGGACTTTATTCGGTCAACAAGCCTGGAGGATATAGCTACTGCTGCTGAAATGAAGTTGTGTGATGAGGGAAAGAAAGACCTGTGTTGCAATAGTTAAGGAATTATTCCTTGCTTCACCTTCTGGAGGCATACGAATAAGAATATCCACAATGATAATTGATGTTTTTTTGTAAGACATTGAACATCATTTACTTAAATTTGGTGCACAAAGTAATAATGAATATACAGTACATACATTCAGACATCATACATACAGCTTAATTATAAACTGTTAGGCCTTTCAGTGTTCAGTATGCAAGCCTCTGTGAATTTACAAATCCTCTGTTTGTAACTAACACTGAGTCCTCGTTTAGTTCTATAACTATCTTTAACTATCTTAACTATATTTAATTATCTTTTAACTACCTCTAAATAGAAACGGAGTCAGATCATTGTTGTCTTGGTCTCTCTCCTTCCGTGAACGAGTTCATTATTCTCCTAGGTAACCCATCCTTATCCATTCGTCTTACATGAGCCACCACCGAAGCCGGTTTATGCGTACAGCTTCATCAATCGAGTTCATTCATAACTTAGCCTTTATATTCTCACTCCGAGTATCCACCTGCCATTGTTCCCAACTGCTTATATCAGCGATCATTCTCGTTACTTTCATGTCTCTTACTTCTAACTTATGAATATTATATCCTGAGTACACCCAACTTTCACTTCTGTAAATCAAAGTTGGTCTGTAAACAGACCTATGTAAAGATAGTTTAGTCCGGGATCTGATTTCTTCTTTGCAGAATACTGTTCGCTACCGTGAACTCACTTCATTAGATTTGATGCACCTTGCTTGAATCACAACTACAATACTGCCGTCCTGAGGAAATACGCATCCTAAATACATGAAATTGTCTAAATGTTCTAGTTTTGTATTCCCAACCTGACATTCAATTCTCTTATATTTGTTACCTGTTGACAACACTTAATTTTGGAAAAGCTAATTTTCGTATGCTCCTCTTTCTAAAATTCCAAGATTTTAGACTGCAAGCTTTCAGCACAATCTGCCAAGTCGTTGTCATAGGCCAAACTCTTTGCTACATTTTCACCTAAATGAATCTCTTCCTGTCAATTCATATCTTTCAGTAAATGATTCATGTAAACTATAAACAGCAAAGGTAAAATATTATAGCCTTGTCGAACCTCTGTACTACCTTGAACCAAGAACTCGTTCTGCTGTACCATCACTTCTCGCCGCAGAGCAATTGTCAACATAGGTGCCTTTGATTGCTTTTAATAATCTACTCTTTATTCCACACTCCCCCAGTACGGTGCACAAGTTTTCCCTCGGTACTCTGTCATATGCCATCCCTAGATGTATGAAACATAAACATAAATGCATACAATGAATATAAACATTCATATTAAAAATCTGGTTATTTAATGTCTATTATTACTAGGAATAATCACAACGTCCCGTAAAGTCATGTTAAATATATTAAAAGTAGTTTAGAAAACGACTTGTTACTAAAAAATACCTAACTAAATCCCAAATTCGAATATTATTAAAAATACCTAACTAAATCCCAAATTCGAATATCACACTGTGCGGTGTTCTCGAAATTACCCTGCTGAATCATATCAATTTGGTCAGATGTAAGTTTCGAGAGTGATTAGATCCGATTATATAGGGCGTATCGGTGATGATGTTGCAGACTTTCAGGTATTTTGGAGGACGTGAAATGGATCAATTTGAGATAGGGAACCATATTCCGGAAACGATTAGGTCAAGAGTTAAGCAAAATTCTACCTGGCCAAGTTTGACAGGCTGCTCCATTTGCAACAAATGTTCAAAATGACAGGCATGGCATCGTCGCACAAAGTTTTGTCTTACTCGTCCTCCATCAACCCTGAAAGTGTGTAACATGATCACGGATATAATATTTATAGCCCGAATCCGACGCCTTGTTCTTACGTTCAAGTAAATATTTCATGGTATATTTCCTTGCACATTTTGTTTTTATGATCTTTAAGTTAACGTCTCGAAGATTCATTGAAAACAAATTAATGTGAATTCATTCATGATAAACTTACATACCGGGCGTCTCGCGAGCGCCGTACTGCCTACTTACAATTGTCCCGCATGCAACAGTGATGCATGGGATGCCTAATGACTGGTTTTCGAAGGAGTGATACAACGTGTTGTGTTGTGGATGTTATGAAATGAATAGCAGTCATTTTACTGCACACGTTCCACAACAGGGTGCATTTATAAATACGCCAAAGGTGCAGAAAATAAAATTTAATAACTTATTAATTTATACACGTTTAGACGACCCACTCTACAAAAGAGTTGTTTGTATGAAACAAAAATTAATACTGTTCGGCGAAATACGTATGTAGAAGTCAGAGGTCTGTTTGGAGCTTCAGCTGCATTCTCACCAGATTCTCCACGGATTAAAATGATGTCTGTGTATTCGTCGTTGCTGAACACACTAGCCATTGCCAATTTGCAGACAGCAAATGTAGTGCTGCTTTACACTACTGTATACACCAGCCTAGTACTACTACTAATGCAAGGGATTGCATTAGACGGGTAGCGTTGAGGAACATGCTGTGAGCGACCGTCCGGTTTTTATTTCTTTATATTCTGACGTAACCTGCTTGCTGGTAGCAGTGTCCCTGTGAAAATCAGTTAGTAGACATCACACACATCATTTGCGCATGCGGGACATTTATAAGTAGAAAGTTCGGCACTCGCGAACCACCTGGTATTTTCACAATTTATTTTGCATAAACATTTCTCTTTACACGTACGGCGAGGAACAGAATCCGAGAAAAATAATCTTCTCTCACTGTTAACAGCGGCAACTGTTCTCTCTAGGTTTGAACCCCATCGTTGATAACCCCGAAGATATTAACTGTGGTTTCTCATTTTCATCCCAGAACAAACCAGCTGTATCTTCAGTAGGTTCCTGACTCCTTATTCCTATCTTCTTCTTCTTCCGTTTTTCCTAAACCCTGTTGATATTGCGGTTATGAATTGTGTCATACATACCTCGTATGGACTTCGTTTTACTTTACGGCTGGATGTACTTCCTGATGCCAACCTCACTTTTATAGTGGTTGGTAACGGAGTGTGATGAAGAGGAATGTATAGGGACAAAAAATACACACACAAAAACTAAGTCCCAGTCCAGAGGAATTAACCAGTCGGATAAATCCTCCACCTGGCCGGGAATACAACGTGGAAGTCGATGAATCGAAGGCTTCGACGTTGACCATTCAATGAAGGACCAGAACCAGTTTCCAAACATATACCCTCTCCGTAAACCTGTGTAAGTTATTGAGACTTAGTAAGCTTTTTGACATCTAGGAACTTTAATTTTTAATTTGCCAACATTAACAGTCTCATGATCAATAGAAAGAAAACAGTCCAAATGGTTTTCCGGAAAGGAGGGAGAATGGATGCAAATGACAGGATGCATCGCAGCGAAGCAGTCTTAGAAGTTGTGAATTCATTTATATATTTGAGGAACACATTTAAGCCCTCTGCTACTTCTTTTAGAAGTCAGGTGAAGGAAAGGTCCTTGGCAGCGATCAGATTCCAAGGAATCCACTAAACTGTCTCTAAGGACAGCCGTAACGTTATTCTATGTTAAGATCCTCCCAGTCCTAACTTATGGATTCGAGCTACTTTGGGAACACCAAACCCTATCTGACCTCAGAGAAGTGCCAAGGCTAGATTCTTGATAAGAACCTTAGGGATCTCCAAAATATCACCCTCGAAGCTACAATATGAGTTAGCCAAAGAAATCTTCCTTATAAAATACATAAGAATCAGCCTTCCATGCGACAAGAGACGGAAATACATCAGATGAGACAAAGGAGTTGTGTGGAAATCGCCTTGGAATTTTATAAGATATATGCGGTGGTTAATCGAAGCTGGACTGAACCGAACCACGAAATGAGGAGTGCTCTGAACAGATTGGCTATGCACGGTTTCCATCACTAACTGCATGGGAGCTGGCTTTCACGACCCGTCTGTGCAGTGCATGTGCGTGTTATGCGATGAGCTGTATAAACGATAAACGATACCATTTTAGTGAATGCTCTAAGAGAACTATGCTCTTATTGGATTACTTTTCTTTCTTTCTTTCTTTCTTTCTTTCTTTCTTTCTTTCTTTCTTTCTTTCTTTCTTAATCCGCTTACCCTCCAGCGTTGGTTTTTCCCTCGGACTCAGTGAGGGATCCCACATCTACCGTCTGAAGGACAATATCCTGGAGCATGAGACTTTGGGTCGCAGGTATAACTTATAAGGGGGGAGAAGGACAAGTAACTCGCCCAGGCGGCCTCACCTGCTATGCTAAACAGAGGCCTTGTGTGGGGATGGGAATATTGAAAGGGATAGACAAGGAAGAGGGAAGGAGCGTCCGTGGCCTTAAGTAAGACAGCATCCCGGCATTTGCCTGGAGGAGAAGTGGGAAACCACGGAAAAACACTTCGAGAATTGCTGAGGTAATAATCAAACTTACCTCTACCAAGGCGGAGTGGACGCCGATCCAGACCTTGTACTACTTTTCAAAATTTCGTGGCTGAGCCGGGAAACGAAGCCGGGCCTCCAGAGACGGCAGCTAATCACACTAACCACTACACCACAGAGGTGTCATTGGATTACTCCAAAATGTAATGCTCATGTGTGCCCAATTCTTCTATTATTAATAATATTTCCTTAGCTGAACACAGTGCTGTCCAACCGGTGGCCCCCTATTCATTACAAAAGTTTGGCAGTTATGCGTGAGTTCTTTATGCTCGCTATTATATTGTATATGCCTAGCATTTTTTGCAGAATGTACGATATAATATTTGTATATAACAATAAGTATAAATGAGTGAAAATGAAATAGCTGCCCTGACTTGAGAGTATAAAATAACAGACTGCTAGAGTTAGAATAATACCAATATAAATGGTCCGTTATTGGACATTATAAATTTTCCAGCTAACTCAATCCTGGTTGCCAGCGTTTCGCCCCAGTGTGCTAAGTTGGGCTCATCAGTTGGTAAATAGCACACGCGTGTTTCTTCGTCAGTTGCAGGTACACTGCACTTAGTTGAGGGGGCTCAGTCTAGGTTGTTTTATGATTATGATGTGTTAACTTCTTTTTTCTTGCAATTTTGCTTTACGTCGCACCCACACAGATATATCTTATGGCGACAATGGGATAGAAAAGGCCTAGAATTGGGAAGGAAGCGGCCGTGGCCTTAATTGAGGTACAGCGCCAGCATTTGCCCGGTGTGAAAATGGGTAACCACGGAAAACTATCTTCAGAGCTGCCGACAGTGGGCTTCGAACTCACTATCTCCAGGACTCAAGCTCACAGCTGTGCGCACGGCCAACTCGCCCGGTGTTAACAATCCTAGTTTTAATATTACATTGGTGAAGTCTGGCATGATGAGCAGCTTTTCAGTAAAAAAGACGGAGCATTGAAGAAGGAAATAGCGTGTATCGATTACTTGGCTTATGTGACCTGCAATGAGAACCTCAACAACATAAAGGAATAAGGTATCAGTTTCGTAAAGCTTTTACCTGAAATTCAATTTCTCCAACTCTGTGATTTTGAACTTTAGTTAGTGCTGTTAACAGTACTTTTATTTTGTTCTTTATCTGCAGAGTTATTTTTCAATATATGGTGTTTTCCATTATTGAAATTTATGTAAAATAACGCTCATTTCTGTGTCTCTGTACTAACTTTGCGCGTATCTTGAACTTGTTTCCCTAATTGAAATTGCTTACTGTATGAAGATTAATGCTAAATTTTGAATCAGGCAAAGTCAAAAAAATCACAAATTAATTAATAGTACCAAATTATTTCTTCGCTTAGTAACATTTTAAAAAATATATAAATGTCATATTGCAACATTTGCGGCCCACACTGTCTCTTTAGGTTGTAATGCGACCCTCGATTAACTCAAAGTTGGACAGCATTCGTTTAACACATTCATTTAAAACTCCCCTAGATCAAGGCAGCAATACGACTGCTAGTTTTGCCAAATCCAGATGTAATTAATTTTACATTTACAGCCATCGTCACTTGGTTGGTCACATTCAAAGGCGAACCAAGTGGCAACATTGGATATTTTGATGCACTGGTATAGGTAACATGAAGCAGGATACTAAGTTCTTTATGGTATCAGAACGAAGCGCGAGTGACATCACAAAGTTGTTATGGCGTAAGTTCAGAAGAAGCTATTTGCGTTACGTCTCACCGACACAGATATGTCTTATGGCGACGATGGGATAGGAAAGGCCTAGGAAGTGGAAGGAAGCGGCCACGGCCTTAATTAAGGTACAGCCCCGGCATTTGCCTGGTGTGAAAATGGAAAACCATCTTCAGAACTGCCGACAGTGGGGCTCGAACCAACTATCTTCCGAATACTGGATACTGGCCGCACTTAAGCGACTGCAGCTCTCGAGCTCGGTGGCGTAAGTTCATTCATGCTGTCTTCATTCTGCCAGAGTGAACAAAACACCACCGAGCAAGTTAGCCGTGTGGTTAGGGGCGCGTAGCTGTCAGCTTGCATTCGGTGGATAGTGGGTTCGAGCCTCAGCCCTGAAAGTGGCTTTCCGTGATTTCCTAATTTCACACCAGGGGAATGCTGGGTTTGTACCTTAATTAAAGCCACCGCCAGTTCCTTCCCTCTCCGTTTCCTATCCAGTCGTCACCGTAAGAACTATCTGTATCGGTGCGAAATAAAGTAAATTGTAAACAAAATACACCGAAGAAAAATGGCTTCCGATGAAGGTGGTCCACTAGCGAGGCTCAAAATTCCATTCAGAATATTCGTAGAAATAACAGAGGATACACTGAATGACTTCAGTTGTCCGACTCTTTGGCTGAATTGTCAGCGTTGAGGTCTTCAGTTTAGAGTGGCCAGGGTTCGAATCCTTGCCGGATCGGGAATGTTAACCAATTCTTCTGACTCGCGGACTGGGTGTATGTGTTTGTCCCAACAATCTCCTCTTCAAATTCAGACAACACACCATAATAACAACCACCACAGAAATACGCAATAGTAATTACAACCCTCGACAGAGGGTCAGAGGTTTGGCGTCAGGAAGGACATCCGACCGTAAAACAGGACCAAATCAATTCGTGGCCCCACAGGTGTGGGGGAAAAACGGAAGGATAGGAAGAAGAAGACCGTGAATGACTTCAGTTCTAGCTTTTCGTGCTTGTAGGAGCCGGAGGAAGGAAAATCATCTACCAGTAGAAGCGGGTTAAAAAATATAAATATGTTTGGTTTTGTTTGATGTCTTAAAGAACAGTTATTCATTTACGTAAGTGGACCATATTTCGAACCTCTTATTAACATTAGGCTGTGCATTGATTGAAGTATTTTGCATCTATTTTGACTGCTTTGATTCTCACTCCCTCTTCTTTAATCTTCCCATTCCCCGATTCTTGCTATTCTTGGACCTCTCACTTTTCCCCAAATATTAAGCCCACATTTTATCCATCACTGTTATAAACCGCAATGTGGCAGTTGCAGTTCCAAGCCACACTGTTTTGTCCTCTTGTTTCTTGAGATTACATTATTTAAAATGAATTGCAGTACTTATCATTGCTTAATAGGATAAAAAAGACCATATTCTGCAATAATAAGAGCCTTGTTACTAGCAGCCTTGGTATGTATTTCCTTCATGATTCCTCTGTTGTTTTCTTTCTACCTTTTTCGTTCTTTCTTTCTTTTTTTCAATCAAACAGTTGAGTTGTTCAACACCAAGGTACGATCAGTGGCAGCTTGTGCTTGAAACAGTGCTACAAGTACGGTAGTCCGGTGCTGAGAGTCTGGCAGCACAACGTGCAATTTACTACCACGAATGGGCACCCTTCATGTTTATACGAACTGAATGACTCCTGCGTGACGTCAGAACTTCTCTCCAGAATTTTAGCACCCGGTGGCCCAGCTACGAAGACAATTAGATGGCGTTCTGATTGTTTCTTTCATAATCCAAAGTCTATCTACCACCACAGAAACAACAGTGAAAATAGGATGAAAAAATATCATGTTCTGCAGAAATGACAGCCTTAACTGTTACTAGCAGGCTTGGTATGTATTTCCTTCATGATTCCTGTGTAGTATTCTTTCTATCTTTCCTCTTTCTTTTTTTTCAATCAAACAGTTGAGTTCTTCAGTATCAAGGTAGGATCAGTGGCAGCTTCAGTTTTTCCTCGTCAAGAGGTTTCTTATAGTAGGCCTACCGAGTTCGATTTGTCAAGTGACCATCCACTTGCCAGCAATTCCGCCGTTGTTCATCTACACCATTATTTTCCAGAGAGACCACATGTCACCTCTCTAAGTTGTTCTCCGTCTCTCTATACATCTTCTTTCAGGTGGTGGCAATTTAAAACACTTGTTGTGGTCATTCCTGTGCTTTGCACAAATTCAGTACTAATTAGATTATTTCATGTCTTGTTACTATACAATTTCTACCTTTATATTGTTGTTGTTTGAGTCATCAGTCCATAGACTGGTTTGATGCAGCTCTCCATGCCACCCTATCCTGTGCTAACCTTTTCATTTCTACGTAACTATTGCATCCTACATCTGCTCTAATCTGCTTGTCATATTCATACCTTGGTCTACCCCTATCGTTCTTACCGCCTACACTTCTTTCAAAAACCAGCTGAACAAGTCCTGGGAAGATATGTCCTATCATTCTATCTCTTCTTCTCGTCAAATTTAGCCTAATTGACCTCCTCCCACCAATTATATTCAGTATCCTTCATTCGTGATTCGATCTATCCATCTCACCTTCAGCATACTTCTGTAACACCACATTTCAAAGGCTTCTATTTTTTTTTTCTTTATGAGCTAGTTATCGTCCATGTTTCACTTCCATACAATGCCACGCTTCGGATGAAAGTCTTTAGAAACATCTTTCTAATTCATATATCAGTGTTTGAAATGAGCAAATTTCTCTACTTATGAAAGCTCTTCCTTGCTTGTGCTAGTCTGCATTTTATGTTCTGCATACTTCTGCCATCGTTAGTTATTTTACTACCCAAGTAACAATATTCATCTACTTCCTTTAAGACTTCGTTTCCTAATTTAACATTTCCTGCATCGCCTGCCTTCGTTCGACTGCACTCCATTACTTTTGTTTTGGACTTATTTATTTTCATCTTGTACTCCTTACCCAAGACTTCGTCCATATGATTCAGCAACTTCTCTAGAACTTCCGCAGTCTCAGATAGGATAACAATATCATCGGCAAATCTCAAGGTTTTGATTTCCTCTCCTTTATCTTACAATTAACAAATGTAACGTGCGTCACTACGGTATTTCAATTTGTATACGGATATCGACGAAAATTACTGTCACGCAGTGAATAAGACTTTTTTCAAACTCCATGTCTCTTAGCGTTATCCAAGAAACAGCACGGTGAGGTCCCCATACGTTGAACACAATGCATAGTGCGAGTTGTGGAGTTATGATGACAACGGCAGGCTGACTTGTCCACTGCCATTTACAATCAAGTTGGGAAGTTTTCATTATAATGGAAGGCACCCCTGTCTACTGTGCGGTCACAGTCGATTTGGATAGTTTTCTTTACCATGGCAGACCCCCTTTCCTACTTCCCGACATAATCGGTTTTGAAGAAAATTGCATGCTCCCTTGCCTTCTGCTAGTCTGCCAGTAGTCGGCACTCCTTACT
Organism: Anabrus simplex; assembly: GCF_040414725.1. Taxonomy (NCBI): domain Eukaryota; kingdom Metazoa; phylum Arthropoda; class Insecta; order Orthoptera; family Tettigoniidae; genus Anabrus; species Anabrus simplex. The sequence goes on along the minus strand of NC_090265.1, from coordinate 91,828,161 downwards.
AATGCCAGTTACACAGGAGTTGGAGAAAGAACCCATTCCTTCTGCCAGTTAAAGTCAAAGTGGGGAGTATTGATTGCAATAATAGACGCCCTCCTGCTGACAGTCACTATCGATTTGTAAAGTATTAATCACAGTAGCAGACAAATGCCTTCTAAATCACTACAAATCGACTTCAATGAATATATCTTCGTTTACAGATTAACTGCTGCTAAACGGTACGTTATATGGACAAATGAATTGCACCATAAAACGCCTCTTTTAGCAGCCTAGTGGTTGATCCTATGACATATTCTTTCATCTCTTTACTGGTTAGACTGAGTTAGAAAGTGTGGATAGGGAAAAATTTGGGTAAGGTTTTCACACACTGCTTTACTTACCACATACTTATGTCACAGCTTGAATCATAGAATTTGGCTCACATATGGCTACTTGGAGGGCCAATGTTCGTGCCGAATTTGATGATCCTGTCTTTCCTAAACGTGGAAAAAATGCAAAATTTACGTACAATCGAGAAACACAGCCAAATCTAACGCATAAGGGATAGAGATACGTAAAAAAGGCATAGGACGAAAGTTGTAGATCATTATAAATTGAACTGAGATTGTGCCATCTGTTATGTGACAGGACATAACGTTTAGCCAAGAAATACATCGAAGCTAAGGTCTGCACCGTCATTAAAATCGCCTCTGTATTTCGACATTTTTAGGTTTAAACATCTTGAATTTTTCCGCCGGTTACAGGCTAAAAGCTATAATTTTGCCAAATTTCAATTTTCTAGCTCGTCTGGCAGATTGTGCCTCCATCTTGATTTTGGCGAGAGGGGTGTAAATCAGGACTTTCAGGAAACGTAAACTAAAATATGTTGCAGGTGGTCATTATTGCACCAGAAACGGATAACTGTACCATAATTTCGCCAAAATAGTCAATATAAAGTCACACGGTCGTTGCGATTTTATTTATATAGAATAAGAATCATAACAAAAATACTCAACCCCTACATCACTTCTATTCAAACCTCCTTAAATAGATTTTCCAAAAAAAGTGTTTCTTTGTTTTTAATGAAGATTCAAAATACCAATTTTCACACCTGTAACATCTTCTGTTTGTGAGATATCAGAATCGTAATAAAAATATTTCAACCCCATTTTCAGTCCACCCCCTTACTTCCAAAGAGAGGTATACACTTAAACAACTAAAAATGAACCAGGACTTGGTGGTGTTCAAAGCAATGCTACTGTGGTTGTGAACACCGTTGACTACGATAACAAGATTGAGGAACTTCTCAGTGATCTCACCTACAAGGTGCTAAAAATTGATCATACCATCGCCATTGATAGGAAAGCAGTGTCTCTCCTTAAAGCTAGCTCGATTCCGAATGATGTTTCTCGTGGTTTGCGACAGCAGGCTTCTAGAGTTCCCCGAATTTATGGCCTTCCTAAAATCCATAAAGACGGAGTTCCCCTTAGACCTATTGTTAACAGTATAGGTTCCCCTACATATAAACTGGCCAAGTACCTTGGAGAAATTCTCAAGCCGTACATAGGTAATAGGGCATCCATCAGGAATTCATCGGAGTTTATTGTCATTTTATCCAATCTGCATGTTTCTCCTGGTGATATTCTAGTCAGTTTTGATATTGTGTCTCTGTTCACTAGGTTTCAAATCATGGACACCTTGTCTCTGTTGGATAAAATCTTTCCTGGTGACATTGTTAATCTGTTTCACCTTGTCCTCACCACCACATATTTCAGTTTTCATGGTATAATATATGAACAAATGAATGGGGTTGCCATGGGATCGCCATTGGCACCAGTCATCGCTAATTTCTATATGCAAGATTTTGAATAGCGTTGTCTTCAATCTTGCACGCTAAAGCCTTCCATCTGGTTGAAATATGTCGATGGCACATTTGTTATCTGGCCTCATGGTGAACACGAATTATCCACATTTTTGGATCACTTAAATAGCATACATCCAAACATTAAATTTACCATGGAGACTGAACGTGGAGGATGTTTGCCTTTCTTGGATGTTTTGGTTTTTAAGAAATCAGGTGGAACTTTAGGTCATTCGGTTTACCGTAAACCTAACCATACTAATAGACATCTTCATGGTCCTCTCATCACTGTCCTTGCCAAAAGTGTGCTATGCTTAGCACCCTTATCAGCCGAGCAAGGGAGGTTTGTGAGGAGGATAAATTAAACGTTGAACTTGAATTCCTGACCAGAACATTTCTCAGCAATGGCTATTCAAGGAAACGGATTGACGAAGTGCTACATCCTAAGCCAAAAGACAGATTGTCACGTGATTCTCGTCCTTTGAGTCTGGCCTTCTTGCCATACGTACAATCTGTCACGGATAGGATGGGCAATATTCTCAGAAAGCACAATATCAGACCATTTTGAAGCCTAATATCATCATAGGCAATTATTTGCGATCTGTCAAAGATCCCATTGGTTTAAACTGCGCTGGAATATATATGATTACTTGCTCCTGTGCATCGGTTTATGTTTTCCAAACATGTAGGAAGGTAGCAGCAAGGGTTAAAGAACATCGCAGGCACTTACGTCTTTGCCAGCCAGAGAAGTCTGCTGTGGCAGAACATGCCATACATAATGACCATCAAATCATTTTTGATGCAACTTCTGTCATTTGTAAAGAGAAACATTTTATTCCTAGAATCATTCGTGAGGTGATTGAAATTGCAAAACGGCCGAATAATTTCAACAAAGGTGACGGCTATATACCGAGTAGATCATGGCTACCCTCCATTGTAAACTCGTCAACATCTTTCTCCGTGACTCTGGAGGTCCTGGAATGAACTATATTTCTAACAGGGTCTCTCTATCTTGAGTCTGGTTACTATGGAGTGACAGTTGCCACTTTGCACTGTTATTGCTCTGAAGATGATCCTGGTCGCAGGATCGAAACGCGTCAGCTGGTATTTAATATTACACGAAATAATATCCCCAAATAATTATAATTATGTCAGAAAAATACGTGTTTCTTTATTTTTAAAAGATTAAAATTTCAGTTTTCACTCCTGTAACCTGTTATTTTTTTAGATATACTGTAGAGATGCTCATTTTAAAAATTCACCCCTTTTCCACCCCTCCCTTAAGTGGATTTTCCGAAAACAAATTATGCGAGTTTCTCTGCTTTTACAGGAGATTCCAAATACCAAATTTCACGTGTGTAGAATGCTATGTTTATTTGGTATACTCTTGCTATACTCATTTTAAAAAATTCACCCATTTTCACTCCTGTTCATCCTCCGTTAAGTGGATTTACCGAAAAACTACGGGTTTTTTATGTTTAGAGGAGATACCAAGTACCAATTGTCATATCTGTAACATCTTCAGTTTTTGAGATATAAGTATCCTCATAAAAGATTTTCAACCCCTTTTTCACCACTTTTCACCCCTCACCCACTCCCTTAGGGGAATTTTCCGTAAACAAATAAAAACGTGCATCTTTATTTTTGAAGTAGATTCCAAATATAAATTTTTGCGTCTGTAAACTTTTAATTTTTTAAATATAATCATTTAAAAAGTTCACCCCCCTTTTTATCCCCTTAGAACTGAATATCGAAAAATCCTCCCTTAGTGAGCACCTACACTGTAATATAAATGTATCCCCAAAATTCAATTTCTTAATGTCACGTAGTTTTGGCTGGGCGATGATTAGAGCCAGTCGGAGTTAGCCTTTTATACTGTATTTAGAGATGTGGTTACCATTTTGAACTGTTCCTCAACACTGATCACCTCCCTGGGTGGTGGTGTTTTTGGAAGACGAAGTAAAACTGGGCAACCAAGCAAGGAAGGAGAAGAGGTCCAAACCTTAAAGGAAAGAAAATGAAGGACCATAAAATGTGTGAAAAACTCCCTAGATTTCTCAAATTGTATACATTCGGAGTCGGAAAGGAACAAGTGTTGAACAAGTGAGATTAAATAGTAAATATGAAATTTGCAGCTTGGTATAAGCATGTCAGGCTCAGCTAAGGAACCGTGGTTCCAAAACCACACTCCAAAGATCAGAGCTCCCTGGATTTTTACCCCTTTTAGTCGCCTCCTAGGTCACGCACAAGATACCGCCGATTTATTGTTCCACTCCCACCCAGACGAAGTGTTTTCACCGCTGGGCTGAGTGGCCCAGACGGTTGAGGCTCTGGCCTTCTGACCCCATCTTGACAGGTTCTATTCTGGCTCAGTCCGGTGATATTTGAAGGTGCTCAAATACGTCAGTCTCGTGTCGGTAGATTTACTGGCACGTAAATGAACTCTTGCGGGACTAAATTTCAGCACCTCGCCTTCTCCGAAATCCTTAAAAAAGTAGTTAGTGGAACGTTAAGCCAATCAAATTATTATTATTATTATTATTATTATTATTATTATTATTATTATTATTATTATTATTATTATTATTATTATTACAATTGGCTTTACGTCGCACCGACACAGATAGGTCTTATGGCCACGATGGGATAGGAAAGGCCTAGGAGTGGGAATGAAGCGGCCGTGGCCTTGATTAGGTACAGTATCAGTATTTGCCTGGTGTGAAAATGGGAAACCACGGAAAACCATCTTCAGGACTGCCGGCAGTGGGGTTCGAACCCACCATCTCGCGAATACTGGATATTGGCCGCACTTAAGCGACTGCAGCTATCGAGCTCGGTGTTATTATTATTATTATTATTATTATTATTATTATTATTATTATTATTTACACTGGCTTCTTAGCAATGTGGCACTAGTTAGAATATCAGCCAATGCACGCTGTTACGCTCGAATATATTGAATTCCACGTAAAACTTAGCTATAACTACGATATCAACAGTGGAGAAAATCTGTAAGTTTTAAGTTTTCTTTATTTCCATCTCCGACCATGTCTCCTGACTTCTGGGAGGATTGTCTGAAAGACTGATTTTTTTCACTGATTTATTTTACGAAATGTTTTTTTAAATTACTTAGCGCTTCTCTAAACTTCACCTGACTTCTCTAAAACACTGCACATTTCAATGTTCCTTCCATTTCTGAGATTCCTGCTGGTGGTGGTGATTATACGTTTAAGAGGAAGTAGGGTACAACTGGGCAACCACCCCCTATTAACATTCATCAGAGGGGAAAAAGTGGAAAGGGCCCGAAACTTTGAAAAATGAAGGTACCGGCCATAGAAAGACAAGGGCCACAAAGGGCGTACATATGAAAGAATCCCTAGGCCTCGGTACCTAATACAGTTGGGGTCGGAAAAGAACAAGAGTTCAGCAAGGGAGGTAGAAGAGAGTAGATGAAAATGAGAAGACTGGCACAAGTGGAAGCAACGCCAGGACTCAGCAAAGAGCCCCGTAATCGCCAACTAACGCTCCCAAGTTAAGATCCCCTGTAGCCCCTTTTAATCGCCTCTTACGACAGGCAGGGCATATTGCGGGGGTTATTTTACTGCTCCCACCCACAGTGGAGTATGAGATTCCTTATAGGGATTCAGGATTATCTCTCTGTCCTTTTTCTGTGCTATTGGCTTTACATCGCAGCGACACAGATAGGTCTTATGGCGACGATGGGACAGGAAAGGGCTAGGACTGGGAAGGAAGCGGTCGTGGCCTTAATTAAGGTACAGCCCCAGCATTTGCCTGGTGTGAAAATGGGAAACCACGGAAAACCATCTTCAGGGCTGCCGACAGTGGGGTTCGAACCCACTATCTGCCGAAATCCTGGATACTGGCCGGACTTAAGCGACTGCAGCTATCGAGCTCGGTACTCTCTCACTGACTTTGAATTAACATAACATCTGAGTTATTTCTTAAATATTCACATTAATTTTTTGAGGTATGCAGTCAATTGCTTTTACTCTGTTTCTCTCACCTACGGAATGTTCATTATGTGTAGCAGTTATCAGTAGAGACCGAGCGAGTTAACTGCACAGTTCGGGCATGTAGATGTAAGCTTGTGTTCGAACTCCACCATTAGTAGCCTTGAAGATGATTTACCGTTTTACATGGTTTCACGTGTTTACAGCAGGTAAATGCTGGGGCTGTACCTTAATGACTAAGGTCTCTTTCTTCCCTTCCATACCCCATCGCCTTCTAAAATGAAGCTGTCTTATTTGGTGAGAAATAAAACCACTCTAATCTCTGCTGAGGCCTCTTAAATGAACCAATCCTTGCGTTTATATTCTATTACTACTCGTCCGACGCTTTAAATTCAGGGGATCCCGGGTTCAATTCCCTGGTTAATCCTCCAGCTGGGGGATAAGTGTTCGCGTTCGTCTTAGTACACATCTTCAAAGACATACAACACATCATATACCAAACCACTAGAGAAACACGCAATAGTAAATACAGCCCTCCGACAGAGCAGGCGTTAGGAAAAGTATCCAGCCGTAAAACTATGCCAAGTCCATTCGAAGTGTTGACCCCGGTAACCGTGAAAATGCCACGAAGAATTATTAATTCATTAATTCTTCAAGCAAAGACTACAGTAGGCAAAAAGCAGAGAGGGAATCTGCCACCTGGGCGACTGCCCTAAATGCAGATTAGTGGTAAGTGATGACATTCGATGATTACACTACATGAATCCGCAAGATGTAAAATCTGATCTCTCTTCTCCTACCGCTCTTCCCACACTTGTTGAGTCGAAGGTGCGAACTCTGGCACACATGTAGATTTGATCCTGTTTTACGGACGGATGCACTTCCTGACGCCAATTCTATCTGGAGGGACGTAATCACTATTGCTTATTTCTGAGGGGGTTGGTAGTATAGTGTGTTGTGTAATTATGAATCCGACCCAGAGCCAGACGATTTTCAATTTCTTTTTTTATTGCTTTACGTCGCACCGACACAGATAGGACTTATGGCGACGATGAGGTAGGGAAGGGCTAGGACTGGGAAGGAAGCGGCGCTGGCCTTAATTAAGGTACAGCCCCAGCATTTGCTTGGTGTGAAAATGGGAAACCACGGAAAACCATCTTCAGGGCTGCTGACAGTGGGGTTCGAACCCAATATCTACCGGATGCAAGCTCACAGCTGCGTGCCCCTAACCATACGGTGAACTCGCCTGGTGCCAGAATATTTAATCAAACGTGACTAAAATTCCCGACCCGGCCAGGAATCTAACCCGGGACCCTCTGAACCGAAGGCCTCAATGTTGTCCATTCACCCAAGGAGTCGGACACAATTTGATCTCTACTATCCAGTATTATTCACATATAATTATGCTCTTGCTGATTCCAGCGCATTTATCGGTACTTCACTTAATCCATTTCAGTAAAGGTCTACTAGAGCAACGTATTTTACTTAATTATACTCAAATGATTTTCATAAATAATGTAGTAAAGTCATCCTGAAATTCCATGCAACAACAGAGTATAACGGTTGACGTCTTGAATATCAGTTTTCATATTATTATTATTATTATTATTATTATTATTATTATTATTATTATTATTATTATTATTATTATTATTATTATTATTATTGTTGTTGTTGTTACATTCAAAATTCGTTTATCTTCCATGCGTGGTTTTTCCCTCGGACTCGACAAGAGTCTACCTCTACCGCCTCAAGGGCAGTGTCCTGGAGCGTGGGAATTTTGGATCTGTAATACAACTGGGGAGGAGGATCAGTACATCTCTCAGGCGGCCTTGCCTGCTATGCTAAACAGGGACCTTGTGGGGGCTTGGGAATATTGGAATGGACAGACAGGGAAGAGGGAAGGAAGCGGTCGTGTCCGTACGTTAGGTACCATCCCGGCATTTGCCTGGAGAAGAAGTGGGAAACCACGTAAAACCACTTCGAGGATGGCTGAGGTGGGAATGGAACACTCCTCTACTCAGTTGAACTCCCGAAGTTGAGTGGACCCCGTTTCAGCAGTCGTACCACTTTTCAAATTTCGTGGCAGAGCCGGGAATAGAACCCGGGCCTCCGGGGAGTGGCAGCTAATTACGCTAATCACCACATCACAGAGGCTGACATTATTATTATTATTATTATTATTATTATTATTATTATTATTATTATTATTATTATTAATATTATTATTATTATTTCTAACCAGGATCTAGAGATCAGATCTTTCCCAATACAAGCCTCTTACTGTTCATGCTTCGCTTATCAGTTTAATGCAGTGAAAGAGACCTTGAAAATAAGTACTGTAGTTGTACAGCCAGAGTTAAAACCTAGTTGATCACTTGCTGTCCCTCTCTCCAGCTGGCAGCGTTGCCAACACGCTGATGGCATGATATAAGACACTGGTTGCTAGGCAAAAAGTTTTGCAAGCATTAGGTAATGTAATCCGTATCATCAGTTGTAATTTTAATGATTAGCGAACAAACCATATTTTTATATGAAGCCATTTATCCAAGCTCTGGAAAGCAATTTCGAAACTATATTTTGCACGTTGATGGATTACCTAATCGAAGCTTGTAATGTACTGTGTGTATAATTTTTAGAGTTCTGTGATTCGATGAACCATTCCACAAACTAACATGATGTGCTAAGGAGAAAAATTCAAAGGATTCAAAGGCCGAGCGAGTTGGCCGTGAGGTAAGGGTCACATAGCTATGAGCTTGCATTTGGAAGATAGTTTTTTCGTGGTTTCCCATTTTCACACCAGGAAAATTTTGGGGATATACCTTAATTAATGCCATGGTCTTCACCTTCCAACTCCTAGCTATTTCCTATCCCATCGTCGCCATAAGACTTATCTGTATAGGTGGAACGTAGAGGAAAAATTGTTAGAAGAATATATATATTTTCGTTTTCCGAGCACTATCATAGAGAACTTGATTGATGTTCTTTGTCATTTTGGGCGAAGTCAAGAGTCCCATAAGAATAATTAAATGTAAAAGAATAAAGTTATTCCCTTTCAAATCATTACATTCGTTCTTCTTTTAAGACTTAATTGTCTATTCTTGGAGCCATACCTATGTATTATCAATACACATTCCCTCAGCTCTTTATACGTTCACATATCGCATAACTTATTGCTGGACACAGATTCAGAAAGTAAATATTTGAGTTGTTCGAATCCAATCTATTGATGACATTTGGTGCCACGCTGAAGTGGTAATGCTTGATTATTTCAGGCTCAATATATCTTATTTCAAGTTCTGCAATGTATAGACCAATTTTAATACAAAATAATTATTCCTACGAAGAATAGAATAGAATTTATTGTCATTAAACAATATACATTATAATGGACAAAACTACAACAATCCATAAAAAACGTTTGTTCATAGAAAATCACGAATAAACAAGGTTTCACAATATAAGTAAATAAGAATAGAATAGAATAGAATTTATTTTCATTAATCATCGTTCCTTCACTTGGAATATATCCTGTACTAAATATGGTATTGAGCGGTAGCATGCCTGCCTCTACCTGGAGGCCCCGTATTCGATTCCCTACCTGGTCAGGGATTTTTACCGGTATCTGTACCTGTATCTGATTATCATTATTGTTTCACAATATAGCTATGTTAGCCTATGTGATTACATTTGTTTTGCAAGTTGCTTTACGTCGCACCGACACAGATACTGTAGGTCTTATGGCGACGATGAGACAGGAAAGGGCTAGAAGTGGGAGGGAAGCGTCTGTGGCCTTAATTAAGGTACATCCCAGGCATTTACTTGGTGTGGAAATGGGAAATCACGGAAAACCATCTTCAGGGCTGCCGACAGTGGGATTAGAACCCACTATCTCCCGAATACTGGATACTGGCCGCACTTAAGCCACTGCAGCTATCGAGCTCGGTGTGATTAAAATTAAGGAACTATCTGACGGTGAGATAGCGGCTTCGGTCTAGAAAGTCAATAATAACGGCCGAGGGGATGCCTCGTGCTGATCAAACGACACCTCGTAATTTGCAGGCCTCTGGGCTGAGCAGCGGTCGCTTGGTAAACCATGGCACTTCGGGGCTGTTGCTCCATGGTGGTTTAGTTTAGTAATACCTATAAGTAATACATATACATAATTACACATCCTACTGACCGGTGTAAGTAATTAAAGAAAACAAGATACCTTTTTTTTTGCTAGGGGCTTTACATCGCTCCGACACAGATAGGTCTTATGGCGACGATGGGATAGGAAAGGGCTAGGAGTTGGAAGGAAGCGGCCGTGGCCTTAATTAAGGTACAGCCCCAACATTTGCCTGGTGTGAAAATGGGAAACCACGGAAAACCATCTTCAGGGCTGCCGATAGTGGGATTCGAACCTACTATCTCCCGGATGCAAGCTCACAGACGCGCGCCTCAACGCGCACGGCCAACTCGCGCGGTAAACAAGATACTAGCTCCTAAGAGTAATTTCATACTTTCCTTATACAGTACGTATTCTTGTCCCAGGAATCGATAATTGGCTTAAACCCAGCTCCATGGCTCAATGGTCAGCATCGCGTTTTTCGGTTCGAAGGGTCCTAGGTTTGATTCCCAACAGTGTCGTGGATTTTATCCGCGCATAATTCTCTGGCTTGGGAACTGCTACTTTGTCTCCAAACATAATTATCTCTTCATCTCACACAACGCACTGCACTACCAACTGTCAAAGAACTCGCATTTGAGAATACAGAACATCCCCCGAGATAGAATTGGCGTCTATAAGGGCAACCGGCCATAAAACAGGGTCAAACGCATATGTGCAACATAGTTCGCACCCACGACCCCACCTGGGTGTGGGAAAAGGTAGAAGGAGAAGAATAATTGATAACTTTATTTTACCTGTATTTCTGTGATCCATTCAGAAGTTTCTGAAGACCATTCAAGCTCTCACGAACGACCCTGTTAATTTTTGCTTAGTTTTCTCTTTTCGTAGTTGCTCTTATATGAAAGGGAATTGGGGCATTGCCTTCAAGAGCTTCATGTCCTTAATTGTGTTTGTGTGGAGGAGATAACCTTTCTGGTAGTGGTGTATATACTTTGGAGCTCAATGATTAACAATTTGCGAGTCGGGTAAGGGTGATTAAGGATCCCCAACTGAGTTTGACATTGACTTCACTCACCTATGACACCTCCTTTGCATCATTTACCCTGGCAGGCCTCATTTGAAGGACTGTTGTTCTTTTCAACCGCGTTAGTATTATGCTTGTTATATCTATTGAATTTTTTTTTTCTAGGGGCTTTACGTCGCACCGACACAGACAGGTCTTATGGCGACGATGGGGTAGGAAAGGCCTAGGAGTTGGAAGGAAGCGGCCGTGGCCTTAATTAAGGTACAGCCCCAGCATTTGCCTGGTGTGAAAATGGGAAACCACGGAAAACCATCTTCAGGGCTGCCAATAGTGGGATTCGAACCTACTATCTCCCGGATGCATTGAATATTTTAGCTTCCCTCTTTAATGGCCACTACCGTTCATTATTCGATATCCTAATTAATACTAATTAATACTAAATACAATTCGGTGACGCCGAGGTGCCGGAATTTAGTCCCGCAGGAGTTATTTTACGCGCCAGTAAATCTACCGACACGAGGCTGACGTATTTGAGCACCTTCAAATATCACCGGACTGAGCCATGATCGAAGGTGCCAAGTGTGGTTCAGAAGGCCAGCGCCTCATTCATTTGAGCCATTCAGTCCGGCGATATCGTAATTCTTTCAGTAGATGGAATTATTTCTCTTTAGTTGTGATTAATGTCAACAAGTGTTGTGAGCTTGCATTGGTGAGATGGTAAGCTCTTCCACCGTCGGCAGCCCTGGAGATGGTTTTCCGTGGGTTCTCATTTTCATACCACACAAATTATGGCCGCTACCATCCCAGTCCTATCACTTTCCCAGCCTTTCGTCGCCCAAAACCTTCGATGTGTTCTTGCGATGTTGAACAAGAGAAAGACCGTGGCTTTTCCCTTCGAAACAATTGGTGATTTTCGTGCAGTCTAATTAATTGCAGTTGGTATTGTGGAAGGAGTCGCAGGACCTATACGTTAGATAGAATATTGATGAAGTTCGAATGGAGGTGGGGAGGGTTAATACTGAAACCACCCAGAAGAGAGTGGTAGTTTTATCCCACGGGTCTTCTGATTTGTAGCGTATTCGCTGAGACTGAGGGCATTCCGTCATGATCCCTAATATTCGTCTTGTGGGGTTCAGTAGCTCACATGAGTTGAGCACTGACTTTCTAAGCGCACGATGGTGGATTCTTTCGAGGCTCAGTCTGGGAGTATTTGAAAGTCCGGGCGAGTTGGCCTGCGGTTAGGGGTGCGCAGCTGTGAGCTGGCATCCAGAAGATAGTGGGTTCGAACCCCACTGTCGGCAGCCTTGAATCTGGTTTTCTGTGGTTTCCCATTTTCACACCAGGCAAATTCTGGGGCCGTACCTTAAATAAGGCCATGACAGCTACATTCCCATTGCTAGACATTTCCTATCCGATCGTCGCCATAAGACCTATCTGTGTCGATGCGACCTAAAGCAACAAAAAAAAAAAAAGGAAGTAGGTATTTGAAAGTGCTCAAAAGCCTCACGTTGGTAGATTTATCAGCACATAAAATAACTCTTGTGGGGCAAAATTTCTGGCATCTCGGTATCTCTGAAATTGGTAAAAGTAAATAACGTTACGTGAAAACAATAACATTATTATTAGCGAATTCTGTTTTTCTGTGGGTTCTTCTTGTTTTTCCAATAGGTTTTCATTGTGTCCGAGAAGGCTTGTTCACGTTCTTCCAACCACTTTGGTCTGTACTGTTTTTGTTGTGGTTGCAATGATGTAGCTATACTTTGTGCCCAAATATGTCTCTTTCTAGTGCGTCTGTTGAACTTATGTTTGCGTTTTTGGGGTCCTTTCGAAGTTCGTTAAGCCAGGGTCTTTAGTTCTACATAATCTGTTATCCTTTTTGTCAATCTATTTTCTAATAATCTAGTCAGATGGCCGAAGAATTTAATTCGTCTTTTCCCTAACGTCAGTTTCGATGTTTGAGAACTTTTCTGTTGATTTGATTGATTGTAACCTGTAACCATCTTGTGTGTATCTTCCTCGTAAGATTTTCCTAATGACCTTCCTCTTCATTTCTTCATTCTTGCTTTTTGCTGAGTGCCAATATTTCACTTGCGTAAAGGACTGTTGCTTTTATGACTGTGTTGTAATGCCGAATTTATATATGTCTTGCCATGGATTTTTCTTGCAGATATTTTGGAGTAACCCTAAGGCTCTTTTAATTTTTTTGGAGACGAGTTTGTTGTGATATCTTTTCAAGGCCTGTCGGTTCGGTTAATTCTCCGAGGTATTTAAAGTAACGGACTCTGTCAATTATACCATATTTTGTTCTCAGGCTCTTGACATCTGTCTTATTATTATTATTATTATTATTATTATTATTATTATTATTATTATTATTATTTTCGTTTCAGCCATCTATGGGCTGCGATTACGCAACTTCGATTGCTTTCTTAAGTTCTTTCTCCTCCCTCTTTCGCCAGTATTCCTTCATCCGTTGGCTTGCTTGTGCTCGTCTTTCTGCCGAGAATACTCTATTCTTCCTCCTTTTCTCATCACCTAGGTCCTTCACCTCTGCAATTCTTTACCTGAAGATTTCTCTGCTTGTTATATCTTCTGCCGTGATCCCACATTTTTCTAAATCTCGGTGGACTTCTTTTACCCATGGGACTTGTGTCTTCCTGTTCTCCTGGAAGGTGAGGATCCTGTTGGCGAGTCTCTCTGATCCCATCCTTTTAATATGTCCATAGAACATCAATCTCCTCTTTTTCATTGTGGTGGTGATGTTTTCAAATTATTGGTATAGTTATTATTATTATTATTATTATTATTATTATTATTATTATTATTATTATTATTATTATTATTATTATTATTACACTGATCTACTTATGAAAAATTCCAATGTTTTTATTTTGTTTTCCAATAATTTTGAGGTGCTGAAAGGGAATACATTATCAGTTTTTCACCACCAGGTCACATTTTCCTGATAATAAAGACGTCAGTTGCCAGTAATTTAAACGAAACAAGTCACTGATGAACTCCACTTCTTCTCAGTACGGAAACATAACACCGTCTTACTGAGAATTCCTGAATGAATTCACATACATGTTAGTGGAAAAGGAGATCTGATATAAATAAGTGAAGTGCATTTTTGAATTGTAGAAAAAAGTGATTTTTGGACATAGAAATCCATGCAGGACAGTGTTATTATTATTACTATTTTCGTTTCATCTTAAAACACAAATCAAACGTGGAGTGAGGAACGAAACGCCTGGATCACATCTGGACGACTCCTTTCCACATCGACGCTTTCCTCTAAAAAAAATTGCCGATCATTTTTAAGACATTAAGAACTAAGGTTTTTTCCAGTTGTGCCTTCCTTACGTGTCCACTCCACTTCGATGATGACAGTATTACCACACCCACCTCCTTTCTAGGTCTGACTAGTGTTTCATGTGTTAAGCCTAGGTGTGGCCCGGCATAGATCAAGGTCATATACTACATAGTTCTGTAAGTTCTATTTACGCTCCCAACGTATTGAACGACCTAGTGAAAAGTAGTGAACTTGTCCATGAACTCACATAAAAATTACCGTGCATTTTTGGATAATTTTCTGCTAGGCTCCTCACTTTCATCTACCTTATCTGTCTTCCCTTGGTCAACTCTTATTCTTTTCTGACCCCGACGGTACTAATAATAATTTAAATCACTAGATTTAAGTCCCACTAACTACTTTTACGGTTTTAGGAAACGCCGAGGTGCTGAAATTAAGTCCCCCAGGAATTCTTTTACGTGCCAGTAAATCTACCGACACGAAGCTCACGTATTTGCTCGCCTTCAAACACCACCGGACTGAGCCAGGATTGAACCTGCCAAGTTGTGGTCAGAAAACCAGCGCTTCAACCGTCTGAGCCACTCAGCCCGGCCTGACGGTACTAGAATATTCGAGGCCTAGGGAATCTCTTATTTCAACACCCTTCATTGCCGTTGCCTTTCTTTGGCCGATATCTTCATTCTTCGAAGTGTCGGTCCCCTTCCATTTTTTCTCCTCTGATTACTGTTAATAGAGGATTGTTGCCCATTTGTACTTACTCTTAAGACAATAATCACAACCACGATGACGACAACGAATCTTATCACTTGGTGAACTCGTTTACATATTATTCCTTTCTGTGCTGTTGTTGTAGTTTTTCGATTATGATGTGATACTGATGATCTTGATGATTCGTATAGGGAGATTAAGAGAGTTCTATAAATATGTAGTCATGGGTGATGGTGATTATAAGCAGACGTGTGCGAATGCGGAATCTTTAGGGGCATTAAATTAACCTCAAATGCCCCGAAGATTTGGGAAAGAGTCACAAAAGTGCGCCTACTTAAACTACCAGCTCAGAATGGATACAGAGAAAAGAAGGACCACTACATGCGTTAGAACAGATATACAAAAGGCGTTCGCGAACAAGAGGGAGTTATAGTTAGTATTCATTGACCTACAAAAAGGCATTTGATCAGATACCTAGATCCATAACGTGCCAAGCATTATGAGTACACAATATGCCCAAATACTTCGTCACAATCACAGCGGACATGAACAGCTGTATCCACATTCGCGCCAGATGCTCACTTGGGTTGTCCAGAAGCATTACTTTTAATTTTAAATAGTAACAGTGCCCAATATATTCAGTTTATATAGTCATATACGTACCACGCTTTATAGCTGCAGTCACTTAAGTGCGGTCAGTATCCAGTATTCGGCAGATAGCAGGTTCTAACCCCACTCTCTGCAGCCCAGAAAATTGTTCACCGTGGTTTTCAATTTCCACACCATGCAAAAGCTGGGGCTGTTCCTTCATTTAGGTCACGGCTGCTTTCTTCCCACTCCTAGCTCTTTCCTGCCCCTTCGCCGCCATAACACCTGTCTGTGTCGGTGCGACGCAAAGCAACTTGCAAAAAGAAATGAATCATGTGTTTTGTTATAATGTCTGAGCCCCTCCGTGCATAGAATGGAATAAATAAATACATAAATACAAACAGAAAAAATACATACACTCATTAATTTGTAGAGCACTTCTGTGGTGTAGTGGTCGGTGTGATTAGCTGCCATCCCCGGAGGCCCGGGTTCGATTTCCGGTTCTGTCACTAAATTTGAAAAGTTGTACGAGGGCTTGAACCGGGTCCACTCAGCCTCGGGAGGTCAAATGAGTAGAGGTGGGTTCGATTTCCACCTAAGCCATCCTGGAAGTAGTTTTCCATGGTTTCCCACTTCTCCTCCAGGCAAATGCCGGGATGGTACCTGACGTAAGGCCACGGCCGCTTCCTTTCCTCTTCCTCGTCTATCCCTTCCAATCTTCCCCTTCCCCACAAGGTCCCTGTTCAGCATAGCAGGTGAGGCTGCCTGGGCGAGGTACTGGTCATTCTCCCCAGTTGTATCCCCCGACCCAATATATCACGCTCCAGGACAGTGCCCTTGAGGCGGTAGAGGTGGGATCACTTGCTGAGTCCGAGGGAAAAACCGACCTTGGAGGGTAAAAGTATTAAGAAAAGAAGAATGAGTTAATTAATTAACATAGGTTCCCATTATGACAGCGCTCTTAGCCTACCCTTGTTCAAAATAGTCATCAACTACCTAACACCTGAGAGTCAGCAACAAGTCCCGTGTAATATCTTATATTATGTAATTTCGTGTTTTTAGCCGGGTGGAGCCCTTGTAAGGCAGACCCTCCGATGAGGGTGGGTGGCATCTTACATGTGTAGGTAACTGCGTGTTATTCTGGTGGAGGATAGTGCTATGTGTGGTGTGTGAGTTGCAGGGATGTTGGGGACAGCACAAACACCCAGCCTCCGAGCTACTGGAATTAACCAATGAAGGTTAAAATCCCCGACTCGGCCGGAATCGAAACCGAGACCCTCTGAACCAAAGGCTAGTACGCTGACCATTGATGTATCCAACGAGTCGGACATCTTATATTATGAAGATGTGATACTAATCTTTGATACAGTCAAGAAATTCAGAATAATAGCTGTAGAGAAAGTCCGTTGAGAGCAGAACGAAAACCATATGATTTGTAATTTTGACTCAACAGAAAATTACCCACCAAATGAAGATCTCATCCTCGATTGTACTAAACTGCGTAGAAAAAAAGTTCAAGTACTAATAAATTGCAATATGGTTCCAGTGTATGGGACCCTCACCAGGATTATATTCGAGAAATGGAGAAGGCCAGGCAGGTGAGTACTGCTGCGGAAATGTTATCATTTGGATGTGAAGATTTGGGAGGAAGGAGACGAGATGCTCGACCACGTCAGTGGAGAGATGGCGTGGAATGGCATTAGTAGATGAATAAGCTTGAGTGGAGTTTTTTTTTCTAGTTGCTTTATATCGCGCCAACACAGATAGGTCTTATGATGACGATGGGGAAGAAAAGGGCTGGGAGTGGGAAGGAAGTGGCCGTGACCTTAATTAAGGTACAGTTCCAGCATTTGCCTGGTGTGAAAATGGGGAAACCACAGAAAAACATCTTCAGGACTGCCGACATTGGGGTTCGAACCCATTATCTCCCGGATGCAAGCTCACAGCTGCGCTCCCATAACCGCACGGCCAACTCGCCCGGTGGAGTTTTTTAAAATAAGGAAAGGTGATAATGTGAAAATAAAGTTGGAATTCAAAAGTACAAATTGGGGCAAATATTCGTTCATAGGAAGGGGAGTTACGGATTGGAATAACTTTCCAAGAGCGATGTTCGATACATTTTCAATGTATTTGACATGCTTTAAGGAAAGACTAGGTAAACCACTAATAGGGAATCTGTCACCGAGGCGCCAGCCCAAAAGTCGATCTCGGATAGATAGTTGCTAACATTATACATAGAACAACCACATCCTGGAGCAAACGGCGCTCACTGGCCGGTGTTTTATGCAACGTAAAGATGCCTGTTAGAATATAAGCCAAGATTTAGAAAACGGCCGTGAGACCTGCCATGTTGTACAGCTGCGATGTCTGGCCAGTAAGGAAGATCCATGAACGAAGAATGTTATAACGCGGAAATGCGCGTGTTGCGTTGGGCTAGCATGGTCACCCTTAGAAATAAGATGCGCAATAAGTAGGGTATAACATGGTTAGTCTAAATCACGGATAAACTGTCAGAGTCACGTTTGAGGTGATATGGGCACGTGATGCGCTAACGTGATGATTACATCGTAAAGAAATCCTCATCCATCTGTAAGAACGAGGTAGTAAATAATAATGTTACTGATTTTACGTCCCACTAACTACTTTGGACGGTTTCCGGTGATGCCGAGGTGCCAGAATGTGTTTCGGCAGGAGTTCCTTTACGCGCCACTAAATTTACCGACACGAGGCTGATGTATTTGAGCACCTTCAAATACTACCGGACTAAGCCAGGTTCGAACCTGCGAAGTTGTGGTCAGAAGGCCAGCGCAGTCTGAGCCACTCAGCCGGGCAGAACGAGGCAGACCTGTAACCACTGGCTGACAACAGTTCATATGCACATAAAATATTTAAGTATCACCGAAGAAGACGCACTCTAAAGAAATAAATACAACCTTAAAATTAAGAAAGCCGAGCCCGTCTGGCGGAAGAAAAATTATTATTTGTTTAGCTTATTTACGGGCGAAGAAGACGAAGAATAAGAATAAGAATAAGAAGGTTGTTTGTTTTACTTTTCATCAACACAGACCGAACTTTTGGGAACGATTGGATAAGAAATATATAGGACTTGGAACGAAGCGACTGTTGCCTTAATTAAGGTAGAGTTCCAACAATAACTGATGTGAAAATATAAAAAAATCTTGGAAACCTCCTTCAGGGCTGCTGACTGTGGGATTCGTATCCACTATCTTCCGATTGCAAGCTTCCAGTTACGTGGCGCAAACCGCGCAGCCAATTCGCTCGGTGATTACTAGAACCTCCATTTGTAGGCAGTATTATGTTAGAATGCAAGTTTACTGGAGCGAGTAACCGCACAACGGTCCTGCTGTGAGATTTGCATAAAGGATAGGGGTTCGGCCTATTAAAACCCCCAGAGCAGGGATGGCGAAACTTTTCCAACTAGTGTGTCATTTGATGCCTGGTTTATTATTCTCAACTGTCTACTGTGCCACTTGTTATTTCAGTTTGTAGTGGCTAACCACCCCCCCACCACCACCACCACCTCCACCAACACCGATTTCCATGTGTTTTATAATATGTTATTACTCATACATATATACATATATACATTTGAATGCATTTCGTGGTCGTATTTTGCCAATACCGCAAAAAAACTTAGTAGCCATGCCATGTATGTTAACTTAATAACTTCTTGCCTTCCATAACACACGAGAAGCACTTAGATCTGAACCAAGAAGGTTTCTAACTGTTGAGTTCACAACGTTCGCTGTAGAAAACAGCTGCTCGCAGGCGTATACTGACCCAAACAAAGTAACTAGCGCTACAGCAAGTTTCTTCATGGAATTGAATTAGAATATAGAATAGAATAGATTTATTTATCATCAACAGGTTATTTTCCCAATTAAAGATGATTCAATAAAACATAATATACAACAAATACACCTTAAGTAAATAACACTAATTTCCTAAAATAATAACCAAGTTCAAACTAAATCTAGAGACCTTTTTATATGCATATTTACAAAACCTTAAATAAATAAATAAATAAATAAATAAATAAATAAATAAATAAATAAATAAATAAATAAATAAATAAATAAATAAATAAATAAATAAATAAATAAATAAATAAATAAATAAATAAATAAATAAATAAATAAATAAATAAATAAATAAATAAATAAATAAATAAATAAATAAATAAATCTCCTTAAATAATTGACATTATTAAACTACATGTAGTAACTTTTACATATTTACATACCTTACTGATAGGGCCGAAAAAATTTGTGGCAGGCTATTCCACTGTTCAATTATTAAGTTTTCCGGCTTCTGAGAGAGTATTCACCATCAACAGCACACTCGAGTTTCACCAATGCTTCACCAAAGTGTACGAATTTTTTTACCAATGTACTGCTTTCTTGAAATGCAGTCAACTCCATTTCTAAACTGTCAACGTCTAACCACTCAAAAAATTGACCTTAATATCACATATTTATAAATTATGAGGTTTTAAAATAAAGTGCGATAGTTTCTCCAAATCTCGAAATTGCAATAATGTCTTCGCAACTATTTGTCTTACAAAATTTAAAACAAAAATTACGCGATGCTGGCAACTACACACATGCCAAACTTCACTAATCGGCTGATGTGGATGAGCGAATGGCTCATCCGCAGCATCTGACGTTTATTTCACTTGGCTTACGCAGCTATCAGTGTTGCAGTGTTGCTATAATGCATGTCCGAATGGAACTAGAATTTAGGTTTTCAGTATTTATTACTTAAACCTGAAACACCATGACTACACGATGCACGAGATATGTGTAGTCATAGTACAAGGCGTACATAACAACCTTAAGGCGACGGAGATAAAAATCGATATTTTGGCCTTTTTGGTGATTTTTCATGATTGAAATTGAAGGGATTGGGTTTCTTTTTTCTTGTTACGAAGTTATTCCGCTGAATTCAAACAATTTATCGCTGTAATAATGCTTTGTATTCCAATGGTAATTTTACATTTAAATCCCATTTTTCTCCCATAATATTCTGCCAAATGTAACAAAATTTGTGTGGTATATGTATCACAGCTATATGAAACCTGCGTATGGAATTTTTGATTATATATTTTTTTCAAATAGTTGGGATTTTTAAGTCCAAAATTTTAGAACGTAAAAGTTACACAAACTTTAGTACGATATATCTCCTTATATAAATTATGTACAGAAAAATCGATACTTAGTGCTTTTAAAAGAACTATTATCTATCTAATTAGGAATTTACATTAACATGTTAGTTAAATTTCATGAAAACATGTAATTAAAATTTCAAAAAATATTTTGGAAAAACTATTAATTGTATATGAATGAAATGTTCGTAATAAGTTATCTCTTTTATGTAGGTGACATTCCCACAAAGTTTCCTGAAAATCCATGCATTAGGTAAAAATATATTTTTATCTTCCGAGTGTCGCCTTAATACCTACATGTGGTGTGCCACCGAAATCGTGTTCGCGTGTCATAGGTTCGCCACCCCTGGCCTAGAGTTTATGTTACTCTAGGTACACTTCGTAAGAACGGGCCAGACGACGCTTCCTAGTATAGCCAAATTAGTTTGCATTCTAACCTATTAAACTAAGCCATGTCACCATAGCCCTTGAAGGCCTTGGTCTACCAAGCGACCACTGCTCAGCCCGAAGGCCTGCAGATTACGGGGTGTCGTGTGATCAGCACGACGAATCCTCTCGGCCGTTATTCTTGGTTTTCTAGATCGGGGCCGCTATCTCACCGTCAGATAGCTCCTCAGTTGTAATCACGTAGGCTGAGTGGACCTCGAACCAGCCCTCAGATCCAGATAAAAATCCCTGACCTGACAGGGAATTGAACCTGGAGCCTTCAAGTAAGGGGCAGGCACGCTACTCCTACACTACGGGGCCGGGATTCTAACATATTACTGCCTAAAAGTCCGAGCCTCTTAACTCAGAAGGTACATTTGGAAGAATGAGGATATTGGCAAAACAATACTAAGGGCGTGGAAAAGTTTCCTTAGGTGTATTAAGGCTAATATTATCAGGGTCAGAAGACAACCAGGTGTGAGCATGCGAGGTCGGACAGGGAAGTGTGAAGTGACAAGCCTAGCAATATCAGACTAATCTGAGGATCCCATGGTCGCCATAGCATGTTCTCGATTTCAGAATCCTCGGAGTCCGCCTCTGTGGTGTAGTGGTTATTGTGATTAGCTGCCATCCCCGGAGACCCGGGTTCAATTCCCGGCTCTGCCACGAAATTTGAAAAGTGGTACGAGGGCTGGAACTGGGTCCACTCAACTTCGGGAGGTCAGCTGAGTAGAGGAGGGTTCGATTCCCACCTCAGCCATCCTGGAAGTGGTTTTCCGTGGTTTCCAACTTCTCCTCCAGGCAAATGCCGGGATGGTACCTAACTTAAGGCCACGGTCGCTTCCTTCCATCTTCCTTGTCTATCCCTTCCGTCTGCCCCGCAAGGCCGCTGTTCAGCAGAGCAGGCGAGGTACTGGTCATCCTTCACAGTTGTATACCCGACCCAGAGTCTGAAGATCCTAGGGCACTGCCCTTGAGGCGGTAGAGGTGGGATCCCTTGCTGAGTCCGAGGGAAGAACCGACTCTGGAGGGTAAACAGATAAAGAAAAAGATAATCCTTGGAGAATACCTGTTTTTGTCTCGTAAGACAGGGAAGTTGCTCAGTGGTGCGCCTCTCTCCTAGTCAGTGTAACAAGGAGTGAGGTGCAATAATGGTCTGTCATTCGCATAATATTAAATGATCATTTCTCGTGACAGAAGACAAGAAAATTAAACAAAGTCTTACATTGGCATTGACTATACCCAGACTTCATAATTGCGATTTTTTCTGTCGAATTTGAACATGTCCTCACTAATGCTATAAACTGAAATTTGAATTTGTTATAATTTTTGCCATATTCCTCGGTAAGTACATTTTTATTTAGAGTATGGCATAAAATCTACATGTATACAATTGAATATATTACAATAACAAGAAAACAGTTTCATATCAAGATATCCAGCCCTTCCATCCACTCTAACACTGCTTCTGATGGTATAACGGAGTCAGCACAGCTACCTGAGTAAGGACGTAGCTTGCAGCTGCCAACAATATGAGCGATGGTTTGCCGTGGGGCACCACAGTCGCATTCCGGTGACGTTACGCAGTTCCACTTGTAGAGCGAGTCCCTGCATCTTCCATGGCCTGTCAGAACTCTGTTAGGAGTAACCCACTGCCTGCGCGGTAGATGAAAACATGTTGTGAAGGAACGAGTCTGTTGAAGATTCCCAGCCGTCTTTCCGAACTTTCACAGCTTTAAAGTTGTTGCGCGTCATGTCAGCAGCATCACGCAAAGGTGGATGGCGCGATTTCAACCTTTGAATTTTGAGCCCAGAGATGTCTTCTTGTTCTGGTAGTTAGGGGTTTTTGTGGATTTTACGGTACTCTAGTAAGAGGGTGTTCGATCTGCGGAAGATCAGGGAGAAATAATTCCCGTGAGCAGCGGGAGCCAGTAGACTGGCGTGATTTTGATCGTGCCCGAAATAAGGCGCATGCTGTTGTTCAGCTGTGTATCAACACATCGGGTATATCGATGGCTTTGTGCACAAATATTTTATGTCCATTTATGGGCAGTTTGGAGTTAATACCGTATTTGGATGTCTTCAAACATATCTAGCTAATTCACAATTATAGTATGTCCAAATAATAGGGAACATGCTGATTTCCAAGGTGCAAATATTGCAAGTCCTAGTTAAATCAACAACTCTACTTCACGAATGTTGTATGCTCCGTATAACAACTTTAGCCTAGGTATGACCATTTGGTTTTCATTTCACTTGAAGGCGCAGATATTGTATCTCCGGACATACCATTTTGTAGTTGAAAATTTCAAGTTCTTACTGCCTTGATGGAGCACAAATATTACATGTCCTGGACACTGTTTTGAAAGATTTGACACATGTTTATAACTGAACAGTGATTATTCAACTTTATTTAACCCTTTGTAAGGCGGTGGGAATTATTTTTCCACCTCGGTTTTTTGCCATTTCTGGGCGCTGGGAGTTTATTTCCCATGTATTGATGTGTGCTGCACTCTTGGGAATATCAGTGGAACTATTCTGATCTCCTTGGAATCTTTAGCTTCTTTGGAAAACATCTGAAAAGCGATATTGTGCCAGCGCAACGCCTGATGTGAAGAAGATTTATGAAGTGAAAGTAGGGTAAAAATCAACATTTTATAAGTCTATATACTATTTACATGAATTTTCTCTGTTTATTGTGCATTTTTCTCATTTGGTCTGAGATTATTTACTTCCTTTTACCAACTGAAGAATTCTGAGATATATATTTCTTTCACATGTATGTAGGAATATGCTTCTCCTAGCCCACATAGGAGTCCGAAATATGTTTGCTAAATTAAAAGTGAACTAACTGAACTGAAATTGTGTCCGTAGGTGGGAAATATGTTCCCACTTCTGAATGGCAGACAGCAGGCGGTGGGAAGTATGTTCCCATCTTATTACTTACCTCCTGAGCACTGGATTGTTTTTTCTGTCAAACTGTATTATTTAGCACTTATAGAGCCTGTAAATAAAATTATTTAGAAAGGAAAGTGTTTTATTGAGTACTGCCTTATATTAATTATTTAATTACTTAATATTCATACCTTGTGATTGTATCTATATAAATAAAGTTGTAGCGGGTCCGTTGTTTTGTCAGTTTTTCAGATATTTATCCTTTTTAGGTCAACCTAAGACCGAATCGGTGGTTTTTGCTTTTCGTGTCTGTTTGTCTGTTCCACCATCACGTCGAAACGGCTGCATAGATCTCAAACAAACTTAATATTTAGTGCATACTCATCCCAGGAAAGGTTTCGATATGCATGTCATTGAAAAATCTTTGAATAGACAGAGGGTATATAGGAAAACGAGAACGGTTTTCCTCCATTTTCTCTTATACCATTGATTTTCTGTAAACTCCGTGGAACGTACGTGAAACGTCTCTTCATTATAAACAATTTTCGTTATGTTCATAATTTACCTTACTCTTCACATGACGGAGAAATTTACTATTTTCTGCGGGTTTCATGCTCTGCATTGAGTGACCGACAGACCGACAACGAACCTACAGGTTACCATTGCAACGTGTCTGACTGCTTGCCAGCAGGGAAGTAACGTATTGCCATTTTCCTCAGCATGCTTTTAATTTCGTGGTTGTTCCTTTGGTAGAAGGCAAGAGAGGCGTCAGTCCGCCTATCTGCGGGATATTGGTGGAATATCCTTGGAGGTTATAACCGCCCTCGAATAGATTAAGTAATATTACCATTACTCATTTTCTTATCTGTTTACCTAAGAGTCATTGGGCCTAAATTTCTCCTCTGTAACCGCATTCTTATATCCATAACTCACACCAGCATAATTTATTGAGGGGCATTTGATTTTCCAATACATTCACTTGGTATTTACGTATTTGTCGTTATCCGACTGTCCTCAGTTATAATCCATTTTCTATTAATTTCAACTTTCTTAACAGTATTATTTTCTTCCTTAAATACTCCGTATGTACGCGAGTGCTAGAATTTACTGGATATACTTCCACCAAACTTCATATTTAGAATCCACCTGTCCTTGGGTAGGTTTTAGGGCAAATATTGTTTCTAAACCCCTGAAATGACTGGGGGTTTTTGCGAAACCGAAACCGTGATTTCGCACTCCGAAAAAATATACACAACCAAACTTAATGGAAATCTACCTGCCTTAATGGAAATTAATTTTTTAACCTTTTTTTCTCATGTACATCATTTCGATATGAGGATTAATAAGGAAGATATCATTAACGGACCGTTCTTCGGTACAAGTCCCATCGGACTTAACTCAAGAGCAGGTGCGTGTAAAGTGTATTTCTTACAACTTGAAAACTACTGAAGATATTCGAACCAGACTTTATATTTAGCATCCACCTGTCCAAATGTAGGTTTTAAAGGTCAATAACATTTCATGTTCCCGGAATGGACTGGCGGTTTATAGGGAACCGAAATGGTGATTTATTCTTCCACATTAAATACAGTGCAACACCAACCTGGCTGGAAATCGACCAAACATGATGGAATTCAATCTCTAAAACTTTATTTTCATGTGCATTTTTTCGTCAGGAGGATTAATAAGGGAGATATCATGAATGATCAGTTTTGCAGGTTAAGTCCAGTGGACATGGCCCAAAAGGTGTTGTACGTGGAGCAGATTCCTTATTTATCTACATAAATAAAATCGTAACGACTGTGTGCCTCTACATTGACTATTTTGGCGAAAATTTCGCAGAGATACACGTTGAAGGGGTAATAATAACCAACTGCATATTTTTTTGTTTAGTTTCCTGAAAGTCCTCGACCAAATTTCAGATTGCGGCATAATCTGACGGACGAAAAAGAAAATTGAAATTTGACAAAATTGTACGTTTTACCCTGTAACGGACGGAAAACTTCCAAGTTCTTTAAATATTTCACTTTTTATCCCCGAAGAATATAGAAATATAGAGGGAATTTTAATGACTGTGCAGACCTTCGGGAAGTCCTATCACATAACGGACTGCACAATCTCCCTTCAATTTGGAATGATCTACAACCTTGGTCTTACGACTTTTTGTCGTATCTGTATCCCTTTTACGTTTGATTTTTCTCTATTAATCGATGTTAAATAAATATGGACTTTTCACGTGCATAATTCATACTTTCAATCACTTATAGGAAATACAGAATCATCAAATTCTGCACGAAAATTGGCCCACCCAGTAGCCATATGTGAGTCAAATGCTATATATGTAGCTGTCACATAATTATCCGAAAAGTAATGCAATGTGAGATAATCTTACAAACACTTTACCCTGTTCAACGTTTCTAACTCAATCTGACCCAAGAATAGATGAGATATCATAGGACCAGGCATTTAGGCCACTAAATCCTGCGTCTTATGGTACAATCCTTTGTCGATATGATGTACGTTTAGCAGCAGTTAATCTGTAAATGAAAGTCTGCAATATTGTAAACACGCATATACTTTCGTATGTCGATCTATATATATTCACTGATGTCGATTTGTTGCGATCGAGAATGGGTGTGTCTGCTATTGTAATCAATACTTCCCACACAGACTTTGACTGGCAGTAGGAACGGGGTCCTTCTCCAACTCCTGAGTAACTGGCATTAGTAAGGAAGGCCTACCACTCTACTAAATAATTCACTTCTCGATTTGTCTTGCAGAAGGCACAGGAGCATTGAGTTTTGTTTAAAACTCCCCTACCCGATTGTGTTTGGCAGTAGGCAAGTGTGCCCGCCATTATAAACAAATGTACTCATCTACAATGTGACTGACATTAGGCATATTGGCCTGCTATTTTGAAGGAAACTCACCAACTTGGTGTGACTGGCAGTAAGCTGGCTGGCAGTAGAAAAAGGGGCCTGACACTATAATGATAACTGCACGACTCAATTTCGACTGATGGTAGGGTAGTTGCCTGCCATTATAAAAAAACTGCTCAACTGTTATCTGTCTGGAAGTAGGAAAGGGGGCTGCCATTGTAATAAAAACTCCCCAAATCGACCGCGCAGTTAGCAATGGGGCCTGCAATTATATTGTAAACTTCCAAACTCGATTGTGAATGGCAGTAGACAAGTGAGCCTGCCGTTATATCACAAATCCGTAACAAAGACTTTACAATAGAAACAACGTATGGGGACCTTCCCATGCTGTTTCTCGGATAACGCTTAGAGACATGCAATTTTAAAACAATGCTATTTACTGAATTTACAGTATTTACTTCGATATTTGAATAGAGTGTGAATACCGTAGCGAAGCACGGGCACATTTGCTAGTTAAGAAAATAAAATCATTGAATAATAAATAATGAAATAGAAAGTTGAAATTAAATTCCTTTGGGAAATACAATGTTTGTGCTTTGAAGTTCTCTTTCACATTGTTAGTGCCAAATGTTATACGTCCCAACCTTATATTAAAATATTGTGAATAATTCCTTTACTGATGCACAAAAATGTGGTCCAGTTGTTGAAATACAATTACAATTACAGATTAGTAACACTGGCTACAGCTACTCTATATTATTTGTTGAAAGTAGCTGCAAATTCATAAATTTTCAATTTGAGTTTTCTCGGAATCATGATTTTTGGACATTTGTTTGTGCACGAAGCCATCGATATGGGCTATTAAGTCATACAGGAGAACAATACTCTGCACTGGAATGAACCAGACCAAGGGCAGAATGTCGTAGCGTGCTTGTAGTATACCCCAAGTTGTCCCGCACAGTTTCTGAAGAATATTGTTTCAAGTTTTCAGTTTCTTAGATAAGTTCGATAGAACTTGCTTGAAAAATAAAGTGTGATCCAAGGTTACGCCTAGATATTTGAGAAACCGAACTCGATTGCAGAAGATTATGTTCAATTTAGTGTTAGCCAGTCAGACTAGGACTAGAAATAAGTCTCCATTTCTTGAAATAGACCCCTAGAGTGGACAGGTAAGTACAATAGTGTTAAAACAACAGAAATATAAGAAATTTTCAGACTCACCATGAAACGTTCTAGGATAAAAGCACCTGTGCACAGAGTTTTCGGTCGTCTCTACCATGCTCGAATGTTACATTTTCTATACCTTTATAAGACCAAACATTATTTACTTTATAACGTGTGAACATCCTTCTGGATTGGATATCCACAGGAATCACATATGGAAAGGACTCCATGAGTTGTAGATGATTAAGTTCCATGGTTGGATACCATTCCTAACATCAACACTATGTACAGGAATGTATTAATTATTACGTTTTTCTGTGGTGGTGAGTAGTTTGGTGTGTTATGTACAGCTGGTTTGATTATCAACAGCTCCACTATTAACTGTCGTAGATTGCCTAGGCGTCACTGAAGAGGCGTACTTGGTAAATGACAAGTGATTTAGTTTCCCGTTGCTTTCCTCACCAAGTCAGAAGATACAATTACATTCAGTCTGCCAAGCCCACTGAAATGCATGTACCAACCAACCTTTTCATACGATCCATGAAAAGGACTGGCTACAGAAGGAATGGCGTTAATAGCATCGCTCATATTTTAGTCACTTTCATATCGTCAAAGTCAAGGATGAGACTGAGACAAGTCAAAGGAGGTAACACAACTGTTCTAGCTCATACCAGAAGAAAAGTGCACTGCAAAAACTAGCTCTAGCAAAGGCATTTGCGTTGGTCGGACCATAAATCAGGGCAACTGTTTTTTCTCATACCTGCACGGTGCTGCCTTGCACATGGACACAGCACGATATGGCGGGTCGTTGGACAAGTACCACGCACAGTGTAAAGGGACTGCAGTTGTGAGTCAGGCTCCGTGCAGAGAAAGTTACTTCGTGGCAACAGGAACAAACATCCGGACCTTCTCAACAATGCCACCCTTCACCATGTCAAAAGCAAATCGCATCCAGCAGAGAGGGTGGGAACTATTGAAATACCCGCCATACGCACCGGATTTGTCCCCGTGTGATTTTGAACTCATCGACAAAGTGAACACACCATTGCGTGGGAGACGGTTCTGGATACGAGAGGACATTACCACCGCTGTGAAACATGAGAGTACAAAATTTACACATGGTGAAGCGACTGGTATCGGACGTTTTCCACATCGACGGCAACGGGTTGTGGACAATCTAAGGTTCTACTTTTGGGTTTACTGTAAAGGCGACTGTACTCTCCAAGAATAAACAATATGTAACATAAGGATATCATCGCTGGCAGCTTCCTGTCTTTATATCATACCTTGTAAACCTACTCAGCATTACGCACACATTCCACAGCGCCTTATGCTTCCCACTTCCACCTCTCCACTGTCCACCTCCGTAGCGTAACGGTTAGCACTATTAGCTGCTGTCCTTGGGTTACCGGGTTCGATTCCCGGTACTGCCAAAGATATAAAATGGATGGAGGGCTGGTATGTGGTTAAAACTCACCTCCAATTGGGGGTGTGCCCGAAAAGAGCTGCACCCCGTCGGGACGAGGATACGAGTTTACTTCTATCTGTATCGCGCCGTTCCCGCGTCCAGCTCGAGTAGCAATCAGATCCAGACTAGCTCTAAGTATCGTTAATTTCCAATCGGGGTCGAAGCAGGGAATAGATTTGTCGACTCAAGTCCCCATGTCCAGGTAGTCTCCGCCTCAGTCTTCCTAACACATGATGTAGGTGGTTTCTTCCGCCACTGAAACAGAAATACACACTGAGATGGTCACTTTCGTCATCTTAAATTACAAAGCCCGCTATGATCTAGTAATATGCTGCGACTAATGTTTTTATAATGGTATCGTACTAGAATTCCGCATCCTATCGATTTGGTTATTAAAGCAATTGTGACCGAGCTCGATAGCTGCAGTCGCTTAAGTGCGGCCAGTATCCAGTATTCGGGAGATAGTAGGTTCGAATCCCACTGTCGGCAGCCCTGAAAATGGTTTTCCGTGGTTTCCCATTTTCACACCAGGCAAATGCTGGGGCTGTACCTTAATTAAGGCCACGGCCGCTTCCTTCCCACTCCTAGTCCTTTCCTGTCCCATCGTCGCCGTAAGACCTATCTGTGTCGGTGCGACGTAAAACAACTAGCCAAAAAAAAAAAAAACAGCAATTGTGATGATATTTAATTTCCTATAGCTTGTTTTTACTGGTTATTATTCCTCTATAATTTCTTGAGATCGAATTTTGTCGCTGGGTACGTCGTCTTCTCGGTGTGTCGTGATGTAAGTGATTACGTGATGTTCTGATCCAGCTGTTTTGTTTTATTTTATCAAGCTGTATGAATGTGGTAATGTTGTTGTGTTACAGGATTCTTCCGCTGATTACTCTTATTTATTCTTTAATTTAAAACCCTCTTTTACGAGTTTAGTCTTCTTCTTGCGTCAATTTGTCGTAACGATCTGCTTGAGTAGCTCCTTCTCGAATGGAATTATTTTCCAATAATAAATTTTAACAATATTCCATCTTTCTTTCTTTTTCACCGCCTTCTATATTTTATTCCCTTACTTGTACCTGGTAAAAGTATCATCTTCTTGATATTTACCATTATGTTAGCATGTTATTTCCGACGTTCTCGCGGCATAGCGACCATTTTTGCTCCAAAAGCTTCGCTGCTAACAGTGAAATGGCACAGTATATTTACATTTGTCTAGTAAATTCCACATTCGTGCGTAACAAAATAGTGGCCATGACTTACGCCCGAACCTTCGTATATAATAATAATAATAATAATAATAATAATAATAATAATAATAATAATAATAATAATAATAATAATAATAATAATAATAATAATAATAATAATAATTTGTCCCACTGACTATTTTTACTGTTTTCGGAGACACCGAAATACCCGAATTTAGTTACGCAGGAGTTCTCCTTCCCACCAGTAAATCTGCCGACAAGAAGCTGTCGTATTTGATCACCTTCAAATACAACTGAACTGAGACAGAATCGAACCAGGGAACTTGTGCTCAGACGTCCAGCGCTCTACCTTCTGAACTACTACTCAGCCCGACAACATATGTATGTATGTATGCACGGTAGGTAGGTAGGTGTGGCGGGCTGAGAGGCTCAAATGGTAAAACGCTGGCCGGTGGAGCTCAAGCTGACAGGTTCGATCCTTGCTCAGTCCGGTGATATTTGAAGTTGCTCAAGTACGTCAGCCTCACGACAGTAGATTTACCGTCAGCTATATCCCGTGGAGTAAAATTCCTGTACTTCGACAACTTTGACAACCACAAAATTAGTTAGTGGGACGTATAATCAAATAATATAATTATTATTTATTTTGTTCACTATTCGGCCAATTATGGACCACGATGAGTTTCATTATGCATTCTAGAGTTTATGCAATTTTCCATTGATTGAGTAGATTTCCATCAGCTTGCTGTGTTGAATGCGGTGTTCATCCGACCACCATTTCTCATCCCGGAAAATCCCAAAAGTCACGATGCTTGTTCTCAAAAAATATCGTTTGTGCGCGTTTTTACTACAAAAACGTAATTGTTGTTTCTTTGGTTTTGAGCCGACATTGTTAAAAATGCGTTTTGGCCATCGAGAGTCGTACATCCTTAAGTGACCGTATAAGCGATCCCTGCGTTTCCGCATTAGGTTCGTGATCTTTTCTATCTTAGAATAGATTTCTTGCCTGATTTTCGTAAGTAGATACCATTTTTGTAGTTTGGGCAAAGTACGTGGTGGAAATTCTTTCTCTCTTCTTAGTCTAACTTAGCGAGCGCAAATTTCTGAGAGGGGATAAGGCATCTTGAGGCATTGAGATTTACCGGCTTGACGACAGTGCTGTAATTATGAATTTCGTTATTTATAGAAAAGCACCTTTATATATATATATATATGCGTTCCGGGTGGTTTGGAAAACTATCTCTATTTTATTTTTGCTCTGGTCTCTACGGCCTCTGAATCTAGTCCGTTTTACTGCATCCACTCACCAACTTATTGTTCCGTATTCTGGCGTTCAATAACAATAATGTTGTTGGCTTTACGTCCCACTAACTACTTTTACCGTTTTCGGAGACGCCGATGTGCCGTAATCTAGTCCCGCAGAAATTCATTTACGTGCCAGTAAGTCTACTGACACAATGCTAGCGTATTTGAGCACCTACAAATACCAAAGGACGGAGCCAGGATCGAGCTTGCCAAGCTGGGGTCAGAAGGTCAGCGTCCCAACCGTCTGAGCCACTCACCCCGGCATTTTAGTGTTAATTTGGTCGTGTTGTCTTTGATGTTTGACATTCTTCCGTCTTTTCAAAGGTTATCTGCAAGCCTGTTTGTTCCTCTTTATTCTCATTCATTATTTCGTCTGTTGCAGTTTCTTTTTTTTTTTACAGGATGGCTTTACGCCGCACCTATACAGGTAGCTCTTATGGCGACGATGGGACAGGAAAATCCTGGGAAGGAAGCGGACGTGGCCTTAATTAAGATACAGCCCTAGCATTTTCCTGGTGTGAAAACGTGAAACTACGGAAAACCACTTCAGGGCTGCCGACAGTGAGGTTCGAACACACTATCTCCCGAATACTCGACACTGGCCGCACTTCAGCGCCTTCAGCTATCGAGCAGTTTCAAAATTATTATTATTATTATTTACTTCTCAATTTGTTTTTTGTTTTAATTTGTTTTGTTTTCAGACTTGCAAGAAGTAAATCAATGTAGCTCATGCCGCCATACAACGTAATAGCATTGGATGATCACCTTCATTACTGACGTGCCGTTTCTCAAGATAAAAGAGACTTACATAATTGAACAGACGGTGTATTTCCACACTGAACAGGCAATCCTGATAAATGTTGGTAGCAAAAGGAAACGTTCAACAAATGAGGATGGACGTAATGGACCTTAACTTTCGCGGTAGACTGATCTTCAAGATGACCTTCAACGTTCACTGAATGTATACAATATATATCCCCCTAAGGAACGCTGATGGAGTTTCGTATCATTTCTTCTAGTCTTATTTTCTGATTTGTTTATTACCCAACAGTTTTTACTGCCCGCTTGAAGGGCATTATAAGACAACGTAAAATAAACCAAATACGAATTTCCGCATCTCTTCAAACGAACATTTTAAAAATAATATGATAGCCAAATTAATAACAATAACAATAATACATTTTCACGTCCCACATACAAGAAAATAGGTCTATAGGTCTAGTATCATGTACAAGTAGTGGGAATGCGTAAAAAATGTCATAATAATTTCAACAGGGCCACTGGCTATCAAATAAGCAATATATGGTTGCTAGCCGTTAAAGGTGTGGGTTGATAGGACTTTTCCCTGTCCTTCACTGTCACTATCTCGTTTAATATTTTACCAAATTCGTACTCTCCTCTTCATTAGATGCTTCACTCAATGTGTCATTTAATCACCATCATCATCATCATCATCATCATCATCATCATCATCATATTTAAACCTGTTACTTAATTTTTTTCTTCATTTTACTGTCGTCATTTTAATCTTCTTTTTACTATTTCCATCTATATCAACTCCCTCCCCTCCGACGCCCGAACTAGCATTTCTTTTACATATTTTGTGTTCACATTCATCACTATTGTATTCCTTTGTCATCTTGTTACATCGTATTGAGGATTCGAAACCCTGACACCAGATATACGACTGTAAACAGTCATCAAATACGGGCACAATACATACATATATAAATAAGTACAGAAAATGAACCGGTTGCGTGTAAGTGCATTATATGACATGGAAATGCTCATTAGTAAAATAATTACATTTTGTCAATAGAGATTAAAACAGCGTGTCTGATTTCTTTAGTATGATACCTTATACCTCAATAAATACTCGACCTACCACAGTCGATTATCACTTTTTTGAATCCCACTTGTAGATAGGTATTGTGCGGGATGTTAAAAGACCCCAAATTAGGGTTCAAGAACAGCTTCCAGGACAGTCATTGAAAACTATCGTCCCCAGGATGGAATAGCCAGAACTTGTGCTGTAATATGTAGGACGCGTACCATGAAACGTAAACAAACAAAAAATACTCTAATAAGTTACAGTATTTTTCCATAGCTTCACTCAATTTTCTTGTATCCATACATAGCAGCAGTGTGGAAGATTATAGCAAATGACGTTTATTTTACAACTGGCATGAGTCTCTAATTAAGCTCGATTGCGCACAAATTGTAGCCAAGGACTATTTTCGGAAGACGAAGTTTGAATAATTCTTGGAAAGGAATTTGTCCTCTATTCAATTCGTTTTGTTTCGGGTCGATTCGCTCCGTTTCGTTTCTTTACTGGTCAGGAGTGAGTCATCCTATTTACTAGCAAAGCAAAAACCGATGTGGTCAACAAGTAAACAAAAGGGAGCTTGTGGTTCTACGTGACTACTAATATCGTGAGCATAACCACCAAACCTCAAATGTTAATGGAAACTGAATCATAGACACGTGCATTTAATTTGTAAAATGCCACATGCAATTGCGATTATACCACTCGATTGTCACTCCCTGGTTCAACAAGTACTAGTCGGAGTGGTGTCGTCTGGATTGCGAACAGTCTCGACTGCGGACACAAACTATTTGGGAAAAGTTAAAAACTGTTCTACACGCTTCATGACATCCGCAGAGAGTCTATGTTTGTCAATTTGGAAAAAACTGAAATAGGGTTTCAAATAGTAAATATAATGTACCTATTTAATATATTTTAACACATTTGCACGTAAAGTTTAAATAATCGGAGTTGAAAATGACTTGATAGGTGTATTTCTTAATATAGGACAGTAGTATAATACAGGGATTCAGCCGCCACCCCCTCCTTCGGCTCCCAGAGGCCTCCTCCACCACAACCACAGCCAGAGGCCTCCCAGAAGTCTCCTCCACCACCCGCGGGAAATTTGAATTTGTAAACAAAGCCACATGCTTTTTGACAGCTATCATCGACAACAACGCATCGCTAACCTCACTGCTGCCATCTTGACAGGCCTAAACCTCAGTAGTACCGACTTAACCTAACTAGCACGAGGTAAACAAATCCACGTGTTTTTTGACAGCCACGTGCTTTTTGACAGACAACAACGCATCGCTAACCTCAGTACTCCCATCTTGACAGGCCTAAATCTCAGTAGTACCAACTTAACCTAACTAGCGCGAGGTAAACAAATCCACGTGTTTTTTGACAGCCACGTGCTTTTTGACAGCTGTCATCCGCCATCTTTAAACTACAGAGCACCGTGCTGCCCTCTTTATCGCAGTAGCTGCAAATTCGTCACCTGTCATCCGCAGTGCTGCCATCTTAACGGATGCTACCAACTTAACCTCACTAGCGCGAGATTTGAATCGGAAAACAAATCCACGTGCCTTTTGACAGCTGTCATAAGCCATCTTTAATCCATACAGCACAGTGCTGCCCTCTTCAGCTACTTACCTTTGAAATGTGGTGGCGGATAATTTGAAAAATGCTTTCTGACAGCAGCCATCCTTAATCAAGAGAGCACCGTGCTGCCCTCTTTGTGGCAGTGGCAAATTCCACGTGCTCTTGTTTGGAAACAAACTCGCGTGCTTTTTTCTGACAGCTTTCATCCGCCATCTTGCATCACAAACCTCAGTGCTGTGCTCTTTAGCTAGATACCTTTGAAATGTGGTGGCGGCAATTTGAAAAATTCTATGTGCTCTTGTTTGTAAACAAAGCCACGTGCTTTTTTGACAGCTGTCATCCACCATCTTTAATCAATAGAGCACTGTGCTGCTATCATGCGGGCAATTTCGTCAGTTGTCATCCGCCATCTTTAATCCACAGAGCACCGTGCTGCCCTCTTTATGACATGTAGTAGCGGGCAATTTGAAAAGTTCTGTTAGCTGTCATCCGCCATCTTTAATCAAGAGAGTACCGTGCTGCCATCTTTAGCTAGATACCTTTGAAATGTGGTAGCGGCAAATTCCACGTGCTCTTGTTTGGAAACAAAGCCACGTGCTTTTATCTGACAGCTGTCATCCGCCATCTTTAATCAATAGAGCACTGTGCTGCTATCATGCGGGCAATTTCGTCAGTTGTCATCCGCCATCTTTAATCTACAGAGCACCGTGCTGCCCTCTGTAGTAGCGGGCAATTTGAAAAGTTCTGTTAGCTGTCATCCGCCATCTTTAATCAAGAGAGCACCGTCCTGCCATCTTTAGCTAGATACCTTTGAAATGTGGTGGCGGCAAATTCTACGTACTCTTGTTTAGTAAACAAACTCACGCGCTTTTTTTGTCAGCTGTCATCCGCCATCTTACATCGCAAACCTCAGTGCTACACTCTTTAGGTACATACCTTTGAAATATGGTGGCGGATAATTTAAAAGAAAATTTCTACATCAGCCCTCTCTCGACGCTAATTGCACAAGATGGTGGCTATACATGACTCCTTAAAGGTGCTTATGCAAGATGGCTACTATACATAGGTCCTTATGAGACTCCCTTGGGATGCTTGCGCAAGATAGCGGTTGTACAACGCTCCTTATGAGACGCCCTAGAGATGCTTGCGCAAGATGGTGGTTGCTCTTATGAGGCGGCTTAAGGGTCTTTGCACAAGATGGCTAGAGACGCCCCAAGGATGCTTGCGCAAGATGGCGGACGCAAGATGGCGGCTATACACGACTCCTTATGAGACGCCTTACGGGTGCTTGCGCAAGATGGCTGCTGCTCTTATGAAGAAAGCTAGTTTAGAGGCTAACGTGTCGTGCTAGTTCGATTCATTAAATTTGGGGCTTAAATGCAAAATGTTAAATATCTCGAAAACGGTGCATCGTAGAGCAAAACGGACAAAAGTTTTCTACCCAATACCTCGGTTCGCAGTATGGGAAACATGATATCATAAGAAAAACATAGTCTATTGATGAGATCAACGGTTCGGTTCCTACTTAGACCCTTTTGCATTCGCTCTGTTTTAGCTTGTATTGAAGCACGTCTTCGTAACATGATCAGGTCTAGCTATGGTAGAGAGTATAACGTGCCGTGCAGGTTCGATTCATTAAATTTGAGGCTTAAATGCAAAATGTTAAATATCTCGAAAACGGTGCATCGTAGAGCAAAACGGATAAAATTTTTCCACCTGATACCTAGGTTTGCAGTATCAGGAACATGATAGCATAAGAAAAACATAGTCTAATGATGAGATCGACGGTTCGATCCCTACTTAGGCCCTTGGGCATTGCCAGCTATCTAATTCTACAAGATGACGGCTATACATAGCTTCTTATGAGACAGCTTAAGAGCGCTTGCACAAGATGGCTGCTACTCTTATGAGACGCCCTAGGGGTGCTTGCGCAAGGTAGCAGCGACAAGACGGTGACTATACACAGCTCCTTATGATACGGCCTAGAGGTGCTCACACAAGATAGTGGCTGCTCTGATGAAGAAAGCTAGCTTTGCATCGTGCAGGTATCTTTACAGTACTAAACCTCATACCTTTGAAATGTGGTGGCGGGTGCTTTTCACTTAACAGCAGCTATCTTTAAACAATAGCGGCTATACATAAGCTGTTAAGGCCTCCTCTTATGTCAAGGCATAGCTCTATCGAACAAGTTTAAACCTGCATCGGGATAGCTAGAGTAAGCACGTGCTGCAGTGATGACGTCATTATGCATGTTTAGACTTGTAAATCACTAAAGAAACATAACAAGACTAGAATCGAACACTGCACTCTATGCCGTTAACTTTATCATGTGATCGGAACATTGATTGAAGTGTTTAGAACACTAAATAAGTGATTAAGACTAAAATAGAACACTGTACTCGATACAACATGTGTTTAGAACATGTCAGGGGATACCTTTGTTATAAGAAGATTAGGTTACCGCACATTCCTTGTAGGGCTAATAGGCTAAAGGGCTAATGGGAAAAAGGGCTAAAGGGCTAATGGGCTAAAGGGCTAATGGGCTAAAGGGCTAAAGGGCTAAAGGGCTAGGGTGCCTCTCCTCTCTTTATCCGTGCTTGAGACCGGCTCTACAACTAGAGGCAGAGTTAACACCCTAAGGAAGGAAGAATGTTGGGAAATAATCTATACGAATATAGCTACTCGATCGACTATATACTACAGATGGATGACTTAAGTGACGGTAAGCGCTTACTTAATAATACCTATACGACGTAATTCATGCTCTATTTCAAAAATATCTTCTTTGTACCGTGTGTAACCAGCATCATGATAGGCTCTTAGCAGTTGTAAACGTTTTACGAGTACGTTGGGGTCTTTACAGTATCTTATATCTACATAGGGTAACAGAGGCTTGTTGTGAACTTTGAGTCTATATGCAGACAGTTGATGTGTAGGGACTTGTTTTGATGTAATACGTGCTTCAGCAGTAGCGTTTCTAGGTACAAACTTAACTTGTTTCGATAGCGATGAAGCGTTTAAATTTCCTTCTCCTTTACATTGCATCTCTTCTTGAGATGTTTGCACTGCGACAGAACATGTAGTAGGCTTAGGAAGTGAAGTAAAATCATCAAGCTGTAATGGCAATGAAACATTAAGATTTTCTTCTTCTTCTTCTTCTTCTACTTTCCCTTTACTACTGTTTCGATCAACACCATTATCCTTATTATCATAATCATGATCTTGCCTCTCTTTATCTTGAAGTTTGTGCTTAGTAACAGAACTTGCAGCAGGCCTAGACAACAAGGGAGAATTAAAAATCTCTCGCAGAGGTGTGCTTTTTAAACATAAATCAGTGTTCGCTGGAATATGGTTGAGCTCTTTGTATTTTGTTCCCGATGAAGCTACATTACACGCGGCTTCATGACGTTGAGCGTTGTATGCGTTCTTGAACTCTCTTCTACAATGTTTGCATTGAAAAATTGTCCTACATGATATCTCATGACGTCTCCTGTGATAGCTTCGGGAAAATGCTTTTCCACACTCTTCGCAAATATACCTAGAAATAGGTTTTTCCATGACGGACATTTATATTCTGCTAACAGATTCTTCTTTAAATCTACTTGACATTTGTTACTCTCTACTTCGATGATGCGAACAGCTTAGCGATTAACAGTAAACTGACACAAAAGCGTATAACCAAGGTAGCAACAGTAAGGTTTAAGCCCATCAAGATGGCAAGAATGAGGTTAGCGACGTTCTGTTGCTGGATTTTAAATTCCGCGCTATAACATGAATAAGGTGGCAGCCTTGAGGTTTACCGCCGTAAAGATGGCAGCAGTGAGGTTAGCGACGCTCTATTGTCGATGACATCTGTCAAAAAAGCACGTGGCTTGGTTTACTAAACAAGAGCACGTGGCAGTGACGTCACGGTCACGTAATCAATCCTTAGCTCTACGTCGTTAAAAGCAGCATTAGGATTAGCTGTGTTTAAAAATCTTGGGAACAGAGCAGCAGTATGAATAGCCATGTTTCAAAGCGTGTACACATCACCTATCGATTTTACATGCATCGACCCTCGTACTAAACTTCTTCCGCTAGATCGTGCCGCTATCTTAGCATACCCTATACGTGTGAACTTACAGTACAAAGAATAGCCATGTTTCAAAGTGTGTACTCATCACCTATCGATTTTACATGCATCGACCCTCGTACTAAATTTCTTCCGCTAGATCGTGCTGCTATCTTGGCATAACCTATACGCATGACCTTAAAGTACAAATAATAGCCATGTTTCAAAGCGTGTACATATTACCTATCGATTTTGCATGCATCGACTCTCGTACTAAACTTTTTCCGCTAGATTGTGCTGCTATTTTAGCATAATTTTATACACATGAACTTACAGTACAAAGAATATCCATATTTCAAAGCGTGTACACATCACCTATCGATTTCGCATGCATCGACTCTCGTACTAAAACTTCTTCTTCTAGATTATGCTGCTATCTTAGCATAACCTATGTACATGAACTTAAAATGCAAAGAATAGCCATGTTTCAAAGCGTGTACACATCACCCTGAACTTCTTCCGCTAGATTGCACTGCTATCTTAGCATAACCTACACGCGCGAACTTAAAGCATAACAAATAACGATGTTTAACAGCGTGTACACATCACCCATTGATTTTGCATGCATCGACTATTTTTTACCGCCAGAGTGTACAACGATCGCATATGTGTATTGCTAACGTATGTGTATAAAGCTAAAGCACAAAGAATAGCTATATTACAAAGCGCGTACACACCACCTATCGATTTTGCATACATCGACTATCGTACTAAACTTCGTCCGCTAGAGTGTACAACGTTCGCAATTGTGTGCTGCTACCTATGTGCGTGAATTTAAAGAATAAAGAATAGCGTGTACACATCACGTATTGATGATGCATGCGTCGGCTATCGTACTAGGCTTGTTCCGCTACAGCATGTAGCAATCGCTTTTGTGTATCCCTAACCCATGTGCACGAACTTAAGGCACAAGGAAGAGCTATGTTCCAAAGCGTGTACATATCACCTATCGATGATGTATGCATCGACTATCGTACTAAACTTCTTCCACAACAGCGTGCGATCATCGCTTGTGTGTGCTGCAATCTTAACATAACCTATGTGCACGAAGTTAAAGCACAAAGAATACCCAAGTTCAAAGCGTGTACTTATCACCTATCGATTTTGCATGCATCGACTTTCGTATTAAACTTCTTCCACTAGAGTGTGCGACAACCTTATAAGTATGCTGCTAACTTAGTATAACTTACACACATGAACTTAAAGCATAAAGAATAGTGATGTATAAAAATCTTGTGAACATAGCAGCAGCAGTAAGAATAGCAAAGTTTTAAAAGCGTGTACGCATTGAATATCCATTGTACATGCATCAACTAGAGTACAAAACTTCTCCCGCTAGAGTGTGCTGCTATCTTAGCATAACCTATGTGCACGGTTTTAAAGCACGAAGAATAGTTAAGTTTCAAAGTGTGTACACAACACCTATCGATTTCGCATGCATCAACTATCGTACTAAACACATCCCACTAGAATGTACAATGTTCACATATGTTTGCGCTGCTACTTTAGCATGACCTAAGCGAACGAACTTAAAGCACAAAGAATAGCAATGTTTGAAAATCTCTCGAACATAGTAGAAGTAAGAATAGCAAGGTTTAAAAGCGTGTACATATCACCTTTTGATAATGCATACATCAACTATCGTACTAAACATCCTCTACGCGAGCGTGCGACCATCGCTTGTATTTGTACTGCTATCTTAACATAACCTATGTGCAGGAACTTAAAGCATAAAGAATAGCTATGTGTAAAAATATTGTGAACATAGCAGAGTGTTAACTACGTAGGTGTAGACATTGAACTTTGCATGCTGAAGCAGAAACTACGTGACCGTGACACCACTGCCACGTGCTCTTGTTTAGTAAACCAAGCCACGTGCTTTTTGACAGCTGTCATCGACAATAGAGCGTCGCTAACCTCACTGCTGCCATCTTTACGGCGGTAAACCTCAAGGCTGCCACCTTATGCATGTTATAGCGCGGAATTTAAAATCCAGCAACAGAACGTCGCTAACCTCATTCTTGCCATCTTGATGGGCTTAAACCTTACTGTTGCTACCTTGGTTATACGCTTTTGTGTCAGTTTACTGTTAATCGCTAAGCTGTTCGCATCATCGAAGTAGAGAGTAACAAATGTCAAGTAGATTTAAAGAAGAATCTGTTAGCAGAATATAAATGTCCGTCATGGAAAAACCTATTTCTAGGTATATTTGCGAAGAGTGTGGAAAAGCATTTTCCCGAAGCTATCACAGGAGACGTCATGAGATATCATGTAGGACAATTTTTCAATGCAAACATTGTAGAAGAGAGTTCAAGAACGCATACAACGCTCAACGTCATGAAGCCGCGTGTAATGTAGCTTCATCGGGAACAAAATACAAAGAGCTCAACCATATTCCAGCGAACACTGATTTATGTTTAAAAAGCACACCTCTGCGAGAGATTTTTAATTCTCCCTTGTTGTCTAGGCCTGCTGCAAGTTCTGTTACTAAGCACAAACTTCAAGATAAAGAGAGGCAAGATCATGATTATGATAATAAGGATAATGGTGTTGATCGAAACAGTAGTAAAGGGAAAGTAGAAGAAGAAGAAGAAGAAGAAAATCTTAATGTTTCATTGCCCTTACAGCTTGATGATTTTACTTCACTTCCTAAGCCTACTACATGTTCTGTCGCAGTGCAAACATCTCAAGAAGAGATGCAATGTAAAGGAGAAGGAAATTTAAACGCTTCATCGCTATCGAAACAAGTTAAGTTTGTACCTAGAAACGCTACTGCTGAAGCACGTATTACATCAAAACAAGTCCCTACACATCAACTGTCTGCATATAGACTCAAAGTTCACAACAAGCCTCTGTTACCCTATGTAGATATAAGATACTGTAAAGACCCCAACGTACTCGTAAAACGTTTACAACTGCTAAGAGCCTATCATGATGCTGGTTACACACGGTACAAAGAAGATATTTTTGAAATAGAGCATGAATTACGTCGTATAGGTATTATTAAGTAAGCGCTTACCGTCACCTAAGTCATCCATCTGTAGTATATAGTCGATCGAGTAGCTATATTCGTATAGATTATTTCCCAACATTCTTCCTTCCTTAGGGTGTTAACTCTGCCTCTAGTTGTAGAGCCGGTCTCAAGCACGGATAAAGAGAGGAGAGGCACCCTAGCCCTTTAGCCCTTTAGCCCTTTAGCCCATTAGCCCTTTAGCCCATTAGCCCTTTAGCCCTTTTTCCCATTAGCCCTTTAGCCTATTAGCCCTACAAGGAATGTGCGGTAACCTAATCTTCTTATAACAAAGGTATCCCCTGACATGTTCTAAACACATGTTGTATCGAGTACAGTGTTCTATTTTAGTCTTAATCACTTATTTAGTGTTCTAAACACTTCAATCAATGTTCCGATCACATGATAAAGTTAACGGCATAGAGTGCAGTGTTCGATTCTAGTCTTGTTATGTTTCTTTAGTGATTTACAAGTCTAAACATGCATAATGACGTCATCACTGCAGCACGTGCTTACTCTAGCTATCCCGATGCAGGTTTAAACTTGTTCGATAGAGCTATGCCTTGACATAAGAGGAGGCCTTAACAGCTTATGTATAGCCGCTATTGTTTAAAGATAGCTGCTGTTAAGTGAAAAGCACCCGCCACCACATTTCAAAGGTATGAGGTTTAGTGCTGTAGAGATACCTGCACGATGCAAAGCTAGCTTTCTTCATCAGAGCAGCCACTATCTTGTGTGAGCACCTCTAGGCCGTATCATAAGGAGCTGTGTATAGTCACCGTCTTGTCGCTGCTACCTTGCGCAAGCACCCCTAGGGCGTCTCATAAGAGCAGCAGCCATCTTGTGCAAGCGCTCTTAAGCTGTCTCATAAGAAGCTATGTATAGCCGTCATCTTGTAGAGTTAGATAGCTGGCAATGCCCAAGGGCCTAAGTAGGGATCGAACCGTCGATCTCATCATTAGACTATGTTTTTCTTATGCTATCATGTTCCTGATACTGCAAACCTAGGTATCAGGTGGAAAAATTTTATCCGTTTTGCTCTACGATGCACCGTTTTCGAGATATTTAACATTTTGCATTTAAGCCTCAAATTTAATGAATCGAACCTGCACGGCACGTTATACTCTCTACCATAGCTAGACCTGATCATGTTACGAAGACTTGCTTCAATACAAGCTAAAACAGAGCGAATGCAAAAGGGTCTAAGTAGGAACCGAACCGTTGATCTCATCAATAGACTATGTTTTTCTTATGATAGCATGTTTCCCATACTGCGAACCGAGGTATTGGGTAGAAAACTTTTGTCCGTTTTGCTCTACGATGCACCGTTTTCGAGATATTTAACATTTTGCATTTAAACCCCGAATTTAATGAATCGAACTAGCACGACACGTTAGCCTCTAAGCTAGCTTTCTTCATAAGAGCAGCAGCCATCTTGCGCAAGCACCCGTAATGCGTCTCATAAGGAGTCGTGTATAGCCGCCATCTTGCGTCCGCCATCTTGCGCAAGCATCCCTAGGGCGTCTCTAGCCATCTTGTGCAAGGACCCTTAAGCCGCCTCATAAGAGCAACCGTCATCTTGCGCAAGCATCTCTAGGGCGTCTCATAAGGAGCCTTGTATAACCGCTATCTTGCGCAAGCATCCCAAGGGCGTCTCATAAGGACCTATGTATAGTAGCCATCTTGCATAAGCACCTTTAAGGAGTCATGTATAGCCACCATCTTGTGCAATTAGCGTCGAGAGATGGCTGCTGTAGAATTTTTCTTTTAAATTATCCGCCACCATATTTCAAAGGTATGTACCTAAAGAGTGTAGCACTGAGGTTTGCGATGTAAGATGGTGGATGACAGCTGACAAAAAAAAAGCGTGTGGAATTTGCCACTGCCACAAAGAGGGCAGCACGGTGCTCTCTTGATTAAAGATGGCTGCTGTCACGTGGAATTGAAAGGTATCTAGCTAAAGAGGGCAGCACGGTGCTCTCTGGATTAAAGATGGCTGCTGTCAAAAAGCATTTTTCAAATTATCCGCCACCACATTTCAAAGGTAAGTAGCTGAAGAAGACAGCACT
The DNA here is from genome assembly GCF_040414725.1 of Anabrus simplex. Lineage (NCBI taxonomy): Eukaryota > Metazoa > Arthropoda > Insecta > Orthoptera > Tettigoniidae > Anabrus > Anabrus simplex. Next base: position 91,783,480 of record NC_090265.1, on the reverse strand, counting down.
GTGCTCTATGGATTAAAGATGGCAAAAAAGCACGTGGCTGTCAAAAAACACGTGGATTTGTTTTCCGATTCAAATCTCGCGCTAGTGAGGTTAAGTTGGTAGCATCCGTTAAGATGGCAGCACTGCGGATGACAGGTGACGAATTTGCAGCTACTGCGATAAAGAGGGCAGCACGGTGCTCTGTAGTTTAAAGATGGCGGACGACAGCTGTCAAAAAAGCACGTGGCTGTCAAAAAACACGTGGATTTGTTTACCTCGCGCTAGTTAGGTTAAGTTGGTACTACTGAGTTTTAGGCCTGTCAAGATGGCAGTACTGAGGTTAGCGATGCGTTGTTGTCTGTCAAAAAGCACGTGGCTGTCAAAAAACACGTGGATTTGTTTACCTCGCGCTAGTTAGGTTAAGTTGGTACTACTGAGGTTTAGGCCCGTCAAGATGGCAGCAGTGAGGTTAGCGATGCATTGTTGTCGATGATAGCTGTCAAAAAGCACGTGGCTTTGTTTACAAATTCAAATTTCCCGCGGGTGGTGGAGGAGACTTCTGGGAGGCCTCTGGCTGTGGTGGTGGTGGAGGAGGCCTCTGGGAGGCCTCTGGCTGTGGTGGTGGTGGAGGAGGCCTCTGGGAGCCGGAGGAGGTGGTGGCGCCCGAATCCCTGTATTATACTACTTAGGACCGAAATCTCTTGTGACAGTCAACAGCTTCAAATACCTGGGAGTGACTCTGCAAACCACCACCAGATCTTTCAGAATACACGTGAAATCCCGTGTAGCATCTGCCAGAAAAGCAATTTTTGTCATCAAAGAAATATCCAGATTATCATCAACAACCGCTATGGCCTCTTCCACGCAAAAATAGTTCCCATCGCAACCTACGGAATAGATATTATTTGGGATAAGTAAAGTCTAGAAGATCTAATGAATCTGGAAACAGTTAAATCAAGATTTTTGAAAGCTGCTCTAGGCGTTTCGAAGCACACAAAATCGAGGCTGGTATACCAGCTCGCGAAAGAACCGTTCTTTATAGAAGAACTGCGTATGAGACTCCCATCTACAGACAGCTCAAAAAAATTGCTCCTTGAAAGACAAAAGAAACGAAGTTAAATCTGGTTGGACATTTATACTACAGAAGCCATGGTAAATAGATCCTGGGTCAGCACAAATCAAGACCTCCGACACATGGTGACCTCAATAGCTGTGCATGGGTATCACCAAAAAGTACGCGAGAACAAGCGTTTTCACGATCCCGGGAAAAACTGTGTATGTGAGTTGTGTGATCAACCCTGTGATCGTTACCACATGACCCCCTGTAAAATACGAGTAATATCCCTGGTAGACTTCTGTGCTTAATTAAAATGTTTACAATCAAAATTCGGGGTATAAAATGTATTGCCAAAACTTATGTAACGAATATGCACAACTTGTGTGCATTTCTTAAATAATAATACATTCCTTCAGTAAATAATTTTCCTTTGTACTTCTCCTTTTTCTCTTCAAACAAATCCATGTGGCAACACCAGTTTTAATAGTTCTGAATTGTCTGTAACTATAACCATGCAATAATGCACGTGGCCTACTTATATTTCTCCGCCTCGACAAATCCCATGCAGGCCCTAAGCATAAAAGTGATGAGTGAACAGAAACAAATAAACAAACAAACAAACGAACGAACGAATGAACGAATGAACGAACGAACGAACGAACGAACGAACGAACTAAAAACTCAACATTGTGGTTCAGGTTAGATTCTGTTGACAACTCGACCGGAACTGGATTGGTAAGACGGGTGGAAGAGGGGTGGGAAGGAAAACTCCAAATATTTTGTGTCCGCATTCGAGACTATTAATGAGGTGTCCGCAATCTAAACTGTCCGCAGTTAACACGGAACCGTCGGAGTAAACACAGCCATAAAAGCTTTCGTAGTTTATTTTTTTCGAAATTCAGAGGGGAGCTCTTTGGGTTGACCAGACATGTTTCAGTGAAACTTCGGTAAATGTTCAATTACAATACATTCATACGTCTACACTATACAATGCTATGCCTTTCAGCGTTCAGTCTGCAAGCGTGTGTGAATTTGCCGAACGCCACCACAATCCTCTACATGTAACTAGCTCTTTCGCCTCATTGAGATCCATCCCTCCTATCTTTAAATAATTAGAAACTGAGTCGAACCATCGTCTTCTGGACCTCCTTCTATTTCTCTTACGCTCCATGACCGAGTCATTATTATCCTAAGTAACATATGTCGTAAGAGGCGACTAAAAGGGGCCCCAGGGGCTCTGAATTTTGGAGCGTGGGTTGGCGACCACGGGGCCCTCAGCTGAGTACTGGCATTGCTTCCACTTACTTGTGTCAGGCTCCTACTTTCATCTATTCTATCCGACCTCTCTTGGTCAACTCTTGTTCTTTTCCGACCCCGACGCTATTAGGTTTGCGAGGGCTAGGGAGTCTTTCATTTTCACGCCCTTCGTGGCCCTTGTCTTCCTTCGGCCGATATCTTCATTTTTCGAAGTGTCGGATCCCTTCCATTTTTCCCTCTGATTAGTGCTATACAGAGGATGGTTGCCTAGTTGTACTTCCTCTTAAAACAATAATCACCACCACCACCACCTAAGTAACATATGCTCCTCCATTCGCCTTACACGACGCCGCCACTGAAACCGGTTTGTATGTAGCCTACAGTTCATCCATTGAGTTCATTCCTAGCCTAGCATTTACCTCCTCAATCCGAGTACCCTCCTTCCATTGTTCCCACTAGCTTTTATTAGCGATCATTCTCGCTACTTTCGTGTCTGTTACTTCTAACTTATCAATAAGATATACTGAGTCCACCCAGTTTTCACTTTCGTAAATCAAAGACCTGTGTAAAGAGTGTTTCGTCCGGGAGCTGAATTCTTTCTTACATAATACTGTTGATTGCAACTTCGAGCTCACTGCATTTGTTTACTAGACCTTGACTCAATCTCACTTACTACACCACCATCCTGGGAAAACACACATCCTAAATACTTTATACTCTCTATGTGTTCCAGCTGTGTATTCCAAACCTGACATTAAATTTTCTTAGATTTCTTACCAGCTGACATCACTTTAGTCTCGGAAAATTAAAATATCCTAAACTTAACGGTAATCAGCTAGCCCATCGGTCTAGGGGTAGGGTGCTGCCCGTTACCCAGAGGCTCGGGTTCAATTCCTGACCTCAGGCATTTTTACCTGGATGTGATGGCTGTTCTGAGGTGCTCTTATAATACAGGATTACAATTTTAGGAGCTGTCTGCGGTGATATAATAATAATCTATTCGTTGAAATCAGTGTTATATAGTCAATTGCTGAAAAATGTTGTATTGCTCGGAGCTGTTAGATAAAGAGGTGCTCGACAGAAATATGGCGAAAGGTCTATTTTAAAGTTACATATAACACTTTATATCTAAAACTAGATATTGACAACAATAACAGGATTTTACGCTCTACAATCCTATTTTACTAACACACACAATATAAGAATACATCACAATAGAAGGGTTTTAATACTTCTTGTAATTTGTAAATGATGATGCTTGATTTAGAATGTTAAACTAATAGTATTTCTTGTAATATTTTCTTTGCATGGAATTGCTTGTTGTACTCTTGTTTTTGTTGTGTAATTATGTTTTAACTTTACTTTATTATCACACTACAGAAAGTGACCATTGCCACCGGGATATTTCCCAATTGCGATGTATTTGTTAATAATAATAATAATAATAATAATAATAATAATAATAATAATAATAACGGAAGCTAAAGTATTATAGGCCCCTAAAGGGTGTTCTCGAGCATGTGAGAAGTAATTGAGGGAGGATAGCACACCCCAAAACAACACAAATAATTCGTATGAACTTATGCACTACGGTCGATCGTTTAGCCTCTTCAGGGACAAATTATTTTTTCTCTGTATTTTGTTGAAGAATATTAGAATGGTAGGAAATTAAAAAATCAACAGTTTTTTATAAATTTTTGAAACATAGATGTTACACACCCAATTTTTCAATTTATGCAGTTTGTGCAGTTATAAACCAATTCAGAGAGGAATTATTACCCTAAAAATGTAATGGATACATACGTGCCAATCTCCCTGAAGAGGTTAAGAGTTACAGCCCTCCAGCATTGTACGGTTTACTGTAAGACAAGGCTTAATTGTCCTAACTACACCAATAAAGACATTTATCTACGGGACGTATTATACTCTACAGGGCACATCAATACTGCAGGATCATACCTACCTGCTCATCTTCTCTTGCATACGGGCACCAGCTCAGCTGCAGTCGGCAGAAATGGTCGCTAGTTGGGTTCTTATGACGAGAGTATCATGGGGAACTCATACAATTACATTAAACTACGAAATGAGGAACACTTTCGCTGTGATCAGAATTTTGAGCATAAGTTTGTATTCATAACTCAAATTATTTACAATGATTGCACCTGGAGTGCCCAAATAAGTGCCCCAAAGGCTCACATCTACAGTTTAAAAGGAAAACAAAGAAAATACAATCTGGATGATGACGTTATGCTGAAGTTTGTCGATCTGTGAACCAAGAAAGACCGGATGTGTTCCCCCACATGGAAACGGCATCCCTATGCCTGCGACATAAAATGATATGATGGTAGAATCAAGGATACCCGCAGAGATTACCGCTATTATGAAAGTTTCCTCCCATACCGGGATATTTATATACACAAAAATTAGCAGCACAATAAGTAATAAAAATAATCTCAGATAACCAACTCTAGCGCCCTCAATTTCATATTAACACGGACGTGAACCCACGTCCATCAGGCAGAACTTTGTGTCAACAGATGGACTCTTACAATAATTATATCGTGCAAGATAACTTAAGGGTAAATATGCAACCATAAGAAATGCAGAAACAACAAAAAAATAAAGGAAAGGAGATAAACGTTCGAATGAATGAGGTAACAGTGTTCCCAGAAAACATCTCTGTTTCAAAGGAAAGATGACCTTCCCGCGGGCTACACTAAGATGGCTGTGCTACCCCCAAAGTGCGGGCCGTGCATTGACCTGCTTCGTCTAGCCATGAGGGACTCGCCCTAAGCAAAAAAGATTTGTAAACACACCGACCGGCTGTGACCCAGTATCACTGGTTCTCGTGCTCCCAGAGCTAACTTCACAAAGGGGCTTTTATGTATCTACGCTTGACAAAGCAAAATAGCCACAAAATAAGTGAGGAAATACATCTTACACTATGTATCCGATTTCACTGACAAACAAGCACGGGCCCCAATTATAACATAAAAAGTATACAATCGTACTACACCCCGATAAATCAAATATCATCAAATTTACGACGAGGTCACAGTCACCTAAGGTCTGTGGTTCAAGCCCTGTCTGGCAGAGTCGCACAGAGTCCAATAATACTAATGTCTCCACCAGCGTAACAGATCACGTTCATTTAAGTTGCATATATAGAGCCATGCCTAAGATCGAAATACGACTAGCGTGCACCCCTAACATCACGCAGATATGTCTGCCCTTTCCCATAAGATGAAAGGATGATAATACAAGTACCCTAATCATACAAGAGAAAAGAAAACGTATCCAACGACCGACACAAAGACATATCCCGTCTACCACTCTCAAGCAACTTATATCCGCATGGCACTCAACCTCTTGCCGTGTTATCAAGATTACATCATTGTCTGCTTTACGTAAAGATGAAAAAACAAAACTAACTACTCTTACCCTTAGATATATCACAACAATCTTAATATGCAGTCTGATGGGCCACAATCAAATCCTATATTAATATTTACAAGTTTAATTCTACTATCTCTGCGTGACACCTTAACTCTACCATATGTCTAGTATTTCATGGTCCACTTATCTCATTATGTTGATCTCCTTCTCTCTCCCTCCGGGTAGGCTATCATGATTTAGCCCATCACGGTAGAGATCTCAGCCAGGGTCGATTCTTGGAGTCCGGTCTTCTCGCCCCTCTGGCCCATGGTGCTGTCTTCTTCTTGAGGGATGCCTCGTTCAAGGTAGCGTCTTCGAAGCCACGTTCTGAAGTTCTTGCACCTCACTTCCCTCGGAATATCTCGACTTCTTACTACAATGAAATATTCACTTTAAACACAACGCAACATTCTGGACATTTATTTAGGTTGAGCTAGCACACAGCGCTAACACTTTGCAATATACATTCCTCGTCCTCCATTCTCGTATAACTGCATACTCGCTAACTTGTGCACTATGCCACAAACTATTCTCTGCTCTAGAGACTATCCACTCGTTTATTGTGTTTTTATGCCCGCTTAATTTGGATTCAACAGTCTATCAGAGGATAAATATAGACCTCCTTAGCCTATTGTCCACACTTCCTCGGCACCTCGGGAGCTTCGCCCCTACCGCTATTTATCCGAGTCTACAAGTACGGCGTTCTTTTGTTGCTGATACAATTAACCACACGCGATCTCACTGATAGGTATCTGAACATCGCGCCACCTATAAATCCAATACCTGTAACTCTGTAAGTCACCGATCCACTGGATCAAAGTTATCGCACAGCAATAATTACACACTGTCTTTGTTCTGAACAAAAGGTTTCTGGCGCAATCTAGGCAGACGTGCGACGCGTACAGGCAGCAATATGATCGTCGACTGGATGATCTCCCCCCATATCACTCAGCTTTTATATGAGGCAACACACCAAAGGACGCCAGGGAAAGTCCCGAGAAACAACTTGAGTCTGGAATGTGGCCACTACAGAGCTTCCCACGGTGGTTCTGCTTGGTACATATTTATTGATCTCATTCTATGTTAATAAACCTAGAGGTATCTACAGCTTCGTAAAATTCTAGCAATCATTTCCATCTTTTTATTTTCCTGAGAAAACTTCAATTACGGGAATTACGACTCAATTTCCGTAATGTGGTGGGCCTGTCTGCTCCCGCTAAAAATCTCTGTTAAGATGGCAGGTCTCTCCCCCAGACAGAATCCCATCTCTCTTTCTCTCTTCCTCACATATTCTTTCTTCGTCACACATGACCACGCCTTGCCTCGGGAAATCACCTTCACGATTCCCGCGCTGTATATAGCATCTCGCCCTCACAAGCGGCGTCCTACTGCAAAATTTTTACTGCGTTAAATATCCATTCTCGCGGTTAAGTATAATGGTACAGTATTGGTAACAGCTCTACCAGGCACATCCCCTGTCGAGTACCGGTCCCCATGTTGGTGTACCTGCAGGGATTCTGCCTTCTAATACAAGAAAAACTCAAAATGTCCACCATACAACTGAATGAACGCCTGAACACGCCGCACACGTTCGAACACTCCAGGCATAGTATCAATTCGATAGCAATCTGTTCCACACGCTGGCGTAGTACTGCATTGTCCGTAGCTGCATGGCTGACTTGGAACTTAATTCTAAATATGAAGACCCTCCCCATTCCCCCCATCACCATTCCAGCTAATAACTAAAACAGGCTTGTCTTATCTCTCTACAATTGCATTATCACATGGTCTACTATGGATGTTTGTTTCTTCTGGTTGATGGGATGGTTTTTATAGCTGCCTCTAATATGACCTTTTGCAGTTGTGGCCAATCCCTTTCCTCTTTATTGTTACCTAAGGTCTTGGTGAGGTCAGAATGGACAACAAGTGACTGACCTCAAGAATCTTCAACATTCTTTCTAGAGGGGAGGGGACGAATGCCAAATGGACGAAACTGTTTCGAAAAGACATAGAAGTTTAAAAGATTGATTCCAAATATATATTAAACAGGGAAAAATTTAGAATTTAGAATGCCGACACTCTCCAGTCACTGATAGCTAAAAACCTGCGTCCTGGAGTGGGTGTGAAGTGGAATCAGGAAGGGAAAGCAACCCACAGTGCAGAGATGAAGGAATACTGGGCTAAGTAGAAGGCTCACCAGAGTTAGAAACCGCGTGGTCCAAGGGACCCCAACGAAACAAGAAGAAAACAGGCTTAGCTTGTAAACAATCGACCGTAGGACTTATGTTGTTAGGTATTTTTAACATGCATATGTTTGTGGGCTAGAGGCCCATCTGATATTAGCGAGGACAGTTCTGCGAGAACAGAAACCAACAGAGTAACCAGGCAACGTCATGTGTATGGAAGAACGACGGGAAGACACGCCTTCGGAAGATGTTGATGTTGGACGTATTAGACCTTTAAGCTGAGACTGTAAACAACGCAGTGGCGAATAATTTTAACGGAAAAAGTATCTACAGCCTGTTTCCAGTCATTTGACCGGGTCAGGAATGGAATGAACGAATGACTGAAGCCAAAATCTAGCTGCGAGGAGAGGAACTGCGCCAGCTTATGAAGCCTGTCGCACTCCTCTGGGGCAATAATGAATGACTCACAGATGAAATTATATTGGAAAGTGTTGCAGGAATGAAAAATGAGAGGGAAAACCGGAGTAGCCGGAGAAAAACCTGTCCTTCCTTTGCTTTATCTAACACGAATCTCGCATGGAGTGACCGGGATTTGAACCACGGAACCCAGCGGTGATAGGTCGCCATGCTGCCGTGTGAGGGGAAACATTAAAATTCTGAATACTGTGGAAGGAAGAGTAAATTATTTATCGGATATAAACTCAAGCGCCCTGGAGCAATAACACGTTCTGTTACATTTTCTTGTCATGACATAGTTATCTCTTCCTTGAATACTGCCGTAACTTCGTGATTCAGTCCACGAAAAAGGCGTCGTTCTATCATCCACTGTCTACCTTTGTTTATGTTTTCTTTTTTCTTTCGATTTATCGGAACTCTACGGGTGGAATGAAAGGATGTAACCCCTGCATATCGTAAGGGGTGCTTTTATTTGCTAGTTGCTTTACGTCGCACCGACACAGATAGGTTTATGGCGACGATGGGAGAGGAAAGGCCTAGGAGTTGGAAGGAAGCGGCCGTGGCCTTAATTAACGTACAGCCCCAGCATTTTCCTGGTGTGAAAATGGGAAACCACAGAGAACAATCTTCAGGGCTGCCGACAGTGGGGCTCGAACCCACGATCTCCCGGATGCAAGCTCACAGCCCCGCGCCTCTATGCGCACGGCCAACTCGCCCGGTGTAAGGGGTACCAAGCAGCGAATAACCAAGGAATCCGTACTCCCTCTCTCTCCTCTTATAAGCCCAATGATATATTCATACTTCTACGCTTTTCCGTGTTGCTTTCGGGTGCACTGCTCATCCTCTGATTAATTCCCATATGTTTGCGAACACCCTGCATAATATGAAAGCTTTGTTTATCAATACAGAATGTAACACTGAGGTACGGCCTAACTTTCAGGACACATTCCTTACACGCAAAAGAGGAATTTTTTTATATGGACATGGGTCCGAATACGCTTAATTTCAATTTTGGAAGCTATTTTCTACAACTCTACAGTACATTAATCATGGGAAACACATACGCACAGAACGTACCACCGTACAATATGAAACTCTTCCTTATATGAAACGTACGAAATTCCCTCTGTTGCCATCGATACAAGCATAAATGTAAAAAAATTCCGGAAATGCCTAAAGAAAGGAAACATATAATAGAATAGAGATTGCCATTATACAATGTACATTGTCATCATCATCATCATCATCATCATCTGTTTACCCTCCAGGTTCGGCGTTTCCCTCGGACTCAGCGAGGGATCCCACCTCTACCGCCTCAAGGGCAGTGTCCTGGAGCTTCAGACTCTTGGTCGGGGGATACAACTGGGGAGTATGACCAGTACCTCGCCCAGGCGGCCTCACCTGTTATGATGAACAGGGGCCTTGCAGGGGGATGGGAAGATTTGAAGGGAGAGGCAAGGATGAGAGAAGGAAGCGGCCGTGGCCTTAAGTTAGGTACCATCCCGGCATTCGCCTGGAGGTGAAGTGGGAAACCACGGAAAACCACTTCGAGGCTGGCTGAGGTGGGAATCGAACCCACCTCTACTCAGTTGACCTCCCGAGGCTGAGTGGACCCCTTTCCAGCCCTCGTACCACTTTTCAAATTTCGTGGCAGAGCCGGGAATCGAACCAGGACCTCCGGGGGTGGCAGCTAATCACACTAACCACTACACCACAGAGGCGGCCAATGTACATTGTAATAGACAAAAGTCTTAAAAACTCTTAAAAATCGTGACTATGCATACACTATACTATAGTATTAAACATAGTTCACTCCCTTTTAATATATACTTCACTACTTAATGCTGTGTCGACAAGCAATATGTCTACACATTTATATATTTACACATATTTACTAATTTACATGGAGGTGTACCAATTCTTCTTCAAATTCCTGTATGCGGTAAATGCTCTTTCCCATCAGTAGGCTTTTTACAGTCTTTTGAAAGGATTTCAAAGACATATCTCTTAATTCTAATGGGAGCTTGTTAAAAATTATCATTTCTGTGTAGTTACGATATTTTTGCGTTTTCTTTAATCTAACATGAAGACCGTGAATATATAATTTCTTCTTCGTGTATTATATTGATGTACCTCCTTCCTTAACGGGTAATTAAACAGGTTTTATTTAATGTCCATTATGCATTAGTAAGTGTATATTCCCAGTTCTTGGAAAATTGTCCTATTTGTCTGCTTGTCTGAAATTCCCCGTATGTACCTAATGTAATATCCTGAGCCACAATGGAATTTCCCTACACTATTGTTCCATACAGTAGATGTGAATGAAATACAGCATAGTAAGTCGATATTATTTGACGTTAGCTAACAATTTCTTCAGTTTTCACAGTAAAATCGAGCGAGACAATTTCTTAGTCAGTTGTTGTCTATGTACATTGCATCCCAGTCTTAAGTCTAAATAGAATCATAGCATTTTCACCAACTTGTTGCTGTCCTCCGTAGTTGTAACTTATTCCTCAGATGAAAGAAAATTCCTTCAGTTTTGCTGCAATTTAAGACCAATCTACTCCCCTTTAACCATGTCAATGATGTCTGTAACTCCTTCCTGTTTTGATTAACTACATTTTCTAATTCTTTATTTGCTGTTACGAGAGTAACGTCATCTGCATAGAGCACAGACTTGCCTGATAAATTCCCATGAAAATCATTGCTCTATACAAGAAAAAGGAATAGCCCGACTAGTGAATCTTGGACTACTCCTGTTGTTACTTGGAGTAATTCTGAGTGTTCATTGCCAACCGTTACCTTTTGGCTTCTCTTTGTGAGGAAAGATTTAATTAATGATAGTTCATGACACTTAACACCATAATCCTTAAATTTAGAAATTAGTAACTCATGCGATACTGTATCAAAAGCTTTGCTAAGATCAATAAATGCCACACCAGTAATTGTATGGAATTCAAAATTATTTATTATTTCAGATATTACACATTCTACAGCTTTATTGTTTGATCTTCCTACCCTAAAATAAAACTGGGAAGCATTAATTTGTTGTTCTCAAAGTATTTTGTAAGTTGTCATTTCATACAATATTCTATTACTTTTTATAAGACTGGTACAAGTGCTACTGCTCAGTAGATGTCTGGACTATTTCTATCCCCTATTTTATAAACTGGAGCTATTAATGTAATCTTCAGACAGTCTGAAAAATACCCTTCCTTGAATACCCAGTTTATGAGTGTAGTTATCAAATCAATAACTTATTTTAAAAGGGAGTTGGAAAGACCATAATAATCTTCTGTTTCAGAATTACTAAATTTTGTAACAGTTTTTTTAATATCACCCGGTGTAACTTCTTCCCATGTGAACTTTGATCTGTTAGTTCAATGAACTCGTTGGTGCTGCTGGCTACCTAATATATCCATGACTGTAGGCATAGTAAAGTTGTAGGTTGAGTATTGTCTCTCTCTATAGACTGATTACCAGGAATGGCAATATTTTGTACGGACCTCACGAATAAATGATTCAAGACATCTGGCTCAATGGATACTGATTCCTTTCTTACCTTCCTGTCTATTTCCTTATTTATAACTTCCCAGGCAGCTGTACACTTACTTTTAGAGTTTCTGATATAGTTTTCATTGGACCTAACTTTTGTTAATTTGATTTCCCTCCTGTATATTTGCTTTACGTTGTTGTACTTATACTTATCTTTCGAACTACCGTTCTCAGATTTATTATAAAGGGGTATCATTAGTTTTCTACTTAGACCAATGTTTACTTGTTGTATTGTTTGTATTATTTACTATCTTACTTCTTTCGGGACAGCTTACATTCAGGAAAGGGCTTATTTTACCTATAAATCTTTCAAATGCTTCTGTGAAACTGCCACAGTTTAAAATTTTATTCTACCAGTCTGTTTCCATTAATTTTTACCCTAACCTTGTGATATTTCACTCATTTAATGACCTAAACACTTAATCTGCTTGGTATTATACGCTCCCTTATTTGCAAATGGAAATTTAAGTCAGAAACATTTATGATCAGACAACAGAGGCTCTATGATCCCACACTTCAGGTTGTTTTTATGAATATTTGTGATTATATTGTCTAGACGGACATTATTACCAGTAGATAGAACATTTATGAGGTAAAAATTGTATGACCTAAAATAGTCACAGAAACACTTATATTTTGATTCCTCTAGAATTTTAATGTTAATATAAATATACAAATAATGTTCAAATTCTTGAACTTTTTAAGTGTTTTGTCAATTGCTGCCACCGTTGTGCAAAAATATTAACATCTGAATTAGGAGCACGATATAAATATTTACCAATTTTATATAAGAGAGCATGATACCCACTGCCTCAAATGTGTTATAGTGCGTATCTTGTATTATAGTAGGTATCTTATTATAAATTAGTGTGTTTATTCTATGACTGTGAAATATTTGTGTAGTATAGTATCTGCAGTACCTCTGGTATCTGTGGTATCTGTAATAACTCACATACTAGAATTCTCTTGCAGTGATTAAGGTAGACTTAACTGCAGTTTAGAATTGTGTAGGCCTAATTCTTGTGCATTACTTTCGGTTTTCAGTAATTAAAGCAATTTTTATGCTGTTAGGTGTTGCATAAAAAAATTCGTACAACTAAGTAGTATTGTAGGGTAGTAGTAGCTTATATTAATAACCTTCTTGTTGTGTGATCTTTGTGAACTATACTAGACAATACTTCTTTCCTTTCATTTTTATTGACATTTATTTCCTTTCATTTTTATTTTGCACAGAATAAGTTATTTCATTTTTCCTTTTCTTCTCATTATTCCGTAAAGAACGGCTAAGGAGTGCAAGTGTAGGAACAGTGGGTGTGGCCAGGCATTAGGGAGTATGAGGGAGGAGTTAGAGAATTTGAGGGAGATAATTATTTATTTATTTATTTATTATGCCTTTGTAGGTGGCGAATTAGGGCTCTTGGCCCTCTCTTACAGGATTCTCTCAGAGGACAAGAAGGAAAGTAGGCCTCCCTCAAAGAATGTATAGGATACAGTAGGTGTAAAAGAGGGATGGGAAGGAAAGGGGGGAATTGTAGAAGACACGTAGTCTAATGTTTTAAGGGGAAGGAGATTGAAGGCTAATGGCTCTTTTCACGATCAGAATTCAGGACAGGTGTCTGTGAGAAATAACAACCGAGGGAAGATGAGGAACAGGGAACTGTTGCTGAAATGTGTGGAAGTAGGGGGAAGGGGAAAGGTAGGAAAGGGAAATGAAGAGTACGGCAGTAGATAGGAAAAGAAAAATGGAACGGGGTCATAGGAGGGAGAGGGGAGGTGGAAGTAGCTTATGCAGCAGTGAGAGATGATGGGGATGACCAGCAGGAGCGGGGATCAAATGCGGTTGGTAGGGTTGAGGCTCCGTTCATGGGGATTCCGTGATTAGACATGTAGGGAAAGTGTGTGGAGGAAAGGGAACTAGGTTAGAGTGTTATCTAGGAATTAGATTGAGGCAGATGTTGAGGAATGTAGAACAGAAGGAAGAGCGGAAGGAGAAGGTGGTAGTATTTCACGTTGGTACTAACAACGTAAAATAAGCAGGTATAAGTACCAACATAGTTCGGGATTTGTGGGATCTGGTAAATGCACCATGGGTGAAGTTTAAGGAAGCGGAAATTGTTATCAATGTAATACTGTGTAGGAGGGATACTGACTGGAAGGTGATTGGGGATCAAAATGAGACTATGGAGTGGGTAAGTTGGAAACTGGGAGTGAGATTTCTAGATCCTAATGGGTGGGAAGGAGATAGGGATCTGCACTCAGATGGCCTTCACTTAAAACGCAGTGGTATATATAAATTAGAAAATTTATTTAGAGGGGTTATTGATAGGTGCATTCAGGGAAACGGGGTGACCTGGGTAGCGGTGATAAGGGAACAGAGAACTGGAAGTCAAATAGGGATGATATAAAATGTTAGTGCTCAAGTGTAGAAATATTGTGAAGAAAAGAATCAAATTAATTTAATAGATATATTGAACCATGTTGGTCATTGACCAAGAGTCATGATTTTAGCCGGAGAGATCGAGTACATTCGAGACCACCTGGAATATACTTGTTTACTAATTTATTGCCTGGGAGAGGTTGAGTGTGTGCCGTTCTCGTGGGAAAGGAGCAGCGGAATAATTGAGAAAATTTCTGGAAGCTCATAAGATAAATTTATGACCCCAGCCAAGCGCTTTAATTTAGACACAGGACGCTACACACTTCACAAAGGTGGCGTGCGAACAAAGGATTTGGAGCGAAAAGGAAATTAATTTATATTTTAGAATACAGAATAGATGCATTCAATCTGAAAGAAAATTGCAACCTCCATAATTGGCACAAAATTTTGATATGCGACATGAGCCCAGTTACAAGTGCATATTGGAGATAAGTACTAGGCGCGCGCTATGCATATCAACCGCGGGCGGGAAGAGCTCGCGGGTAAATCATTAGCTTGGGTACGCGAGCCGTATTATAAATAGGCGGCTGAAGAACGCTGGAGATCCACTCTTTGACTGTGGAGCTGTTGCGACGGCGTGATACAACTCCAAGCGAACATCGAGATTAAGAGCTGAGCGGCGAGCAGCTATCATCCAGCACAATCTATTGGGGAATGAAAGTAAGTAAATAACCGCATAATCAAGTTTAATCCTTCATACTACATGTGTTTGCCTGCCTGTCATGAACATGTACTGCCTATAACTCCACTGCCTCGCTAGTAGCTTCAAATCACTTTGAGGGCCAAGTATTAGAAACGAAGTTCGTAATCTTATGATAGCTCAGATTATTTCAGGAAGAACATCTCTGTGATAGAACGACTGGCTCTAGTCACCATATGTGAATCTGTGAACTATTGATGTAGTCGACTTAACTCTAGTAGTGAACGGGGTTTAAAAACGTGTGAGAGGAACGTTAGTGGAGACAGGCATCGAATCAGAACTCTCGGTAACTTATGTCTCTTTACAGTTCTCCTCGACCGATCCAGCGAGAGCAACGTCGCAGAGAACGAGAAAGGAGGACGGCAGGCTGTAGAAGACAGCGATGTCAAGACATCGAGCATCGACGCGGGGACACCAGGAAGGCAAGCTCACCACGACACCGAAGAAGACACCTGACAACCTTCACGGAAGCTGCCGGAGAAGCCTTTACCAGCCAGCATGAATCCAGTAATCCATCTAACTTTGCGGCTAGCAGTGACAACCGTCAACATGAAATAAACTCCAGGGGTCCATAGAGAGCTGCCTCGCAATGTCTTCGGTACTTCCAGGTCAGACAGGTCCAATTTATTCTAAGCATGGGATAGATCAAAATTAGAACTCAAGATGGCCGTCAGCCACGACAGTAGCTCTCCAATGTATATAAGGATTTGTATAATGTAAATATGCACAGACCTCTAACTCAGGGCAATAGGGTAGATAGTAGATTGCATATTTTCCATTTGTACAAATTTTTGTTTCTTTTCGTGGCATCTTCTACGTCTTGGTCATGTTAGCTAGATCTCTTAGTCAGTTACAGCCGTTTCGACAGCAGTGTAAATTTTCATTGGTGGTCGTACGTAATTTTTACAAACTGGAGACTTACTCCTTGACTTGCATGGGTTAGCGTGGTTGGGTGTGTGAGCCATCGCGCTGGGGATATAGATGCGCTAAACTTATAGCTTATTGCACACATTGACATCATGTGACTTTGCGCTGTTGAATGATGTATAATTAAGGTATGTTCATTACGCCTTATTGTAGCCAGGAAATTATAGTGCCAGGGGATTGTAATGATGGAGAAGCCCGGTGGAGGCAGATCTGAGTGAATGATATTTACGTCTTAGCCATATGAAGGCAGATATGAGATGATGATTATGTAATTTCGGCACTATGGATGTGAGATGTACGTAAGAGTAGACGGATACTTGATGTACGGGGCAGGAATTCCCTGTAGTCGAACATCTGTGTGCATCAGATAGGGTGGCATGGCTAACACTCCCCTAGGTGATTTATGTGAGTCAAGGAAGTCAAGTTTGACGTCACAGGCAAGAATTTTGTATCTCGCTGTCTGCGGTTTTTTTCTTAAGTGGTCTGAAGAGGAGTCGCCCGTGGCCTTGGCTTTGTGAATGGCTGCCTGCTAAGACCGTATTCTGTTTGAATGGCCGTGTTCTTCTTAGATTTGCCACTTGTTCATTCTGCTACTAAACGTCGGAACTGTAATTTTGATGGTTTTATTGATGAGTTTATGTATCTTAGGTATGCTGGACTGTGAGCTTTCATCCAGTCCAGACCTTGTACAGAGTAGTTTTGTTGTAAGTAGATCATGGGTTCGAGGTTCTGTGACACAACACTTTTCACGCATAGGAGATGGCTCCTTTGAGATGTTTGCACAATTTGTTTGTCTCACTCTTTACTTTGACTTATTCCGTGATTCCGTGACTGTTCCAGCTTGGCTGTGCGTATGAACTGAGACCTGGAAGTCAACTACGAATATCGCGTGATAATTATATGAGATGTCCATTCCTTGTAATTTATGTGAGAGATTTGGTCTTTTTATTGTAATAAATTATGTCCTATTCACTGTGAATGCAGCGTTTTTCCCATCTTTTCTAATCATGGGAGAGATCAAAATTAGAACTCAAGATGGCTGTCAGCCACGACAGTAGCTCTCCAATGTATATAAGGATTTGTATAATGTAAATATGCACAGACCTCTAACTCAGGGCAATAGGGTAGATAGTAGATTGCTTGTTCACATATCCTGTTGTCTTATCGTGTGTTGCCCTAGGTTTTTCCCATTTATCCCTGAGACATGCTTTATTTGAGCGTTGCTGTGCGAGGATATGTACGCAGGTAAGACTATGTGCATGAGCCCGCGCTTGTGGGAGTTTGTCACTACAATGCTCTTGGTTCGAGACCGGCATTCGCCTGGCCGAAACCGAAGGGTGCTGTAGGGCACAATATACTTACCAGATATTGTAATAGGAGCTGAATCATGGCTGAGAAACGATATAATGGATGCAGAAATTTTTTCACTGAACTGGAGTGTGTATCGTAGAGATAGGACAGGAATGGTAGGAGGAGGAGTATTCATTGTGGTGAAAGAAGAACTAGTAAACTACGAAAAAGTTAAAAAATGACAAGCATGAAATTCTAGACGTAAGGCTTATCTCTAAAGATAATAGGGAACTTGTTATCTTTGGAGTGTACAGACCGGGAAAGGGTAGCGCTGACGCTGATTCAGAATTATTTGATAAGATAATCAGCTATGTTGGAAACGATATGGAAAGGAATATGATAGTAGCAGGTGATCTCAATTTACCAAATGTCAATTGGGAAGGTAATGCGAACGACACGAAGCATGAACAACAAATGGCAAACAAGTTAATATGGGAAGGGGAGCTGATTCAGAGAGTGATGGAACCAACTAGAGGGAAGAATATTTTGCATGTGGTGATTGTAAAACCAGATGAGCTCTATAGATAAACCGAAGTAATAGATGGTATTAGTGATACCGACTATTTTTGTCGTAGTTAAAAATAAATGCGAAAGAAAGGAAGGTATTGAAATTAGGACTATTAGGTAGTACCATATGGCTTATAAAACAGGCATGAGGGAGTTGTTAAAAAATAACTATGATTGGTGGAGAACGGTAAATAAAAATGTAAACAGACTCTGGGACGGATTTAAAGCAATTGTTGAGGAATGTGATAATAGATTTGTACCTCTAAAGGTGGTAAGGAATGGTAAAGATCCACTATGTTATAACTGAGAAGTAAAGAGACTAAGACGGAGATGCAGGTTGGAAAGGAATAGAGTTAGAAATGGCTGTGGAAGTAAAGAGAAACTGAAGGAACTTACCAGGAAATTGAATCTAGCAAAGAAGTCAGCTAAAGATGACAAGATGGCAAGCATAATTGGTGGTCATGCAAATTTTAGTGAAAATGGAAGGTTATGTATAGGTACTTTAAGGCAGGAACAGGTTCCAAGAAGGACATTCCAGGAATCATTAATGGAAATGGGAGAGTGTATGCGAGGATATTCAAAAGGCAGAAGTATTCAATCAGCGGTATGTAAAGGTTGTTGGTTACTAGGATAATGTCTAGATAGAGGAGGTGGCTAATGCTAAAGAAGTATTAAAATTTACCTGTGATAACAATGACATTTACAATTAGATACGAAAGGTGAAAACTAGAAAAGCGGCTGGAATTGATAAGATTCCTGGGGATATACTAAAGAGAATGGGAAGCGATATAGTACCATACCTGAAGTACTTTGTTTTTGTATGAAGGAGCTGTACCAAATGAATGGAGAGTTGCTATAGTAGCCCCTGTGTATAAATGGAATGGTGATAGATATAAAGCTGAAAATTACAGGCCAGTCAGTTTGACATGCATTGCATGTAAGCTTTGGGAAAGCGTTCTTTCTGAATATATTGCACATGTTAGCGAAATTAATAACTGGTTTGACAGAAGGCAATTTCGGTTTAGGAAAGGTTATTCCAGTGAAGCTCAACTTGTAGGATTCCGGCAAAATATAGCAGATATCCTGGATTGTGGAGGTAAGATGGACTGTATTGCGATTGACCTATGTAAGGAATTTTGTATGCTAGATCATGGGAGACTACTGGCAAAAATGAGTGCACTTGGACTATACAAAAGAGTGAATGAATGGGTGGCTATATTTCTAGAAAATAGACCTCAGAGAATTAGAGTAGGCGAAGCTTTATCTGACCCTGTAATGATTAAGAGGAGAATTCGTCAGGGCGGTATTATTGGACCATTAGTTTTTCTTACATAATGAACAATGGGAGTGTGTATGCGAGGATATTCAAAAGGCAGAAGTATTCAATGAGTGGTATGTAAAGGTTGTTGGTTACAAGGATAATGTCTAGATAGAGGAGTATATATGAGAAAATAGTGGAATCAGAGATAAGGCTGTTTGCGGATGATGTTACTCTGTACAGAGTAATAAATAAGTTACAAGATTGTGAACTGCAAAATTACCTCGATAATGTTGTGAGGTGGACAGTAGGCAATGATATAGCGATAGACGGGGTTAAAAGTCAGATTGTGAGTTTTGCAAATAGGAAAAGTCCTCTCAGTTTTAATTACTGCGTTGATGGGGTGAAAGTTCCTTTTGGGGATCATTGTAAGTACCTAGGTGTTAATATAAGGAAAGATCTTCTTTGGGGTAATCACATGAATATGATTGTAAATAAAGGGTACATATCTCTGCACATGGTTATGAGGGTGTTTAGGGGTTCTAGTAAGAATGTAAGGGAGAGGGCATATAAGTCTCTGGTAAGAACCAACTAGAGTATGGTTCCAGTGTATGGAACCCTCACCAAGATTACTTGATACAAGAACTGGAAAAAATTCAAAGAAAAGCAGCTCGACTTGTTCTGTGCAATTTCCGACAAAAGAGTAGCGTTAGAAAAATGTTGAATAGTTTGGGCTGGGAAGACTTGAAGAAAGGAGATGAGCTGCTCGACTAAGTGGTATAATGCTTGCTGACATTAGTAGACGAATACGTTTGAGTGGTGTCTTTAAAGGTAGGAAAGATTACAATATGAAGATAAAGTTGGAATTCAAGAGCACAAATTGGGGCAAATATTCGTTTATGGGAAGGGGAGTTACGGATTGGAATATCTTACCGAGGAAGATGTTCAATAAATTCCCAATTTCTTTGCAATAATTTAAGAAAAGCCTAGGAAACAACAGATAGAGAATCTGCCACCTGGGCGACTGCCCTCAATACAGATCAGTATTGATTGATTGATTGATTGATTGATTGATTGATTGATTGATTGATTGATTGATTGATTGATTGATTGATTGATTGATTGATTGATTGATTCCCACTGTCTAAAATGATTGTTGTACACAAAATCTATCAAAATTTAATACAGTATGATGCATATTGAGAATGATTTTTGGAAAAATGTCTGCATCTACATGTTAATTTTTGGTGTACAGTAACTCTCCACTGACGCATATCTTGATAGTACGTGTAAAATGACTTCCTCTTCTCAAAGCAAATGATTATTAACACACAGAACATCACAAGAAGTCCGCTTCTGTGGTGTAGTGGTTAGCGTGAATAGCTGCCACCCCCGGAGGCCCGGGTTCGATTCCCGGCTCTGCCACGAAATTTGCAAAGTGGTACTGAACCCGACAGGGGCATGATCCAAGGACCTTGGGTTGATATCGATCTCCGTAATTACGCACGCAATGCTATTAAAGGGAAAGAACGCTGAAAATGATTAATATTCATATCATTAATAGAGGTCATACCGAAACTGATTAATATTCATACCATTGAGATAGATAAATTGTGTATTTTAAAATTATTCTACGAGATTTCTTTGTCTGCGACTTATTGCGCAGTATTATCCTTTGTATAGCGGGGGCCCCGCAGATGAAGCCAAGCCAACTTAGACCCGGGAGGGGTTATGAATGGGGATTCCCTGTGACATCACTCGAGTGAAGACATCCCTCCTCAAGAGTCACAGAATGAGGGGAAACTAACTTCTTCGAAACGGAATATAGGAGCCATCTTGGAATCGGACTGGCCAACTTAATTACCTACGATATAGAAAATTAATAAAACTCAAATTAGGGGCTCATCTCCCGGTTTAAAAGGGATAAATGTTACTGGGACATTTATTTAGAGTGTTTAATGTCCTCTTCCGTGATAACTTTCAGCCGAAGAAAGAATACTGTGTGGTTTCTGCGTGGAAAAGTACTGGGCCATCTGTTTAGTCTCACGACAGCTCCTCGAGATCGGGACTTCACCCCGTGTGGTAGGGAAAGCAGAACATATTTTAATTAATTTAAAGAGATTCACCGAAGGATAATTGAGTGGTTATGTCTCAATCGCACCAACTAGATATTGGTCACCGATCACCCGTACTATTTTACCTCGAGTACGCCGGGAATAGGCGCTACGCAAATTAGTGGAAGGGGTATCGCTCCCTAGTAAAAACTACTGCCGGAGGGGACAAGCGTCAGTCGGGGTTTGCGGCTTATCGACGGCGAAGCTATGCTCCGTTAAGCCCTCGTTAGATCTTTGTTCAAGTGAAATTAATTCCTATTTTAAGTGAAATAATACAATTTGCATAAACAGTGTTTAGTTTTGATCTCTGTGACGCCAGTGTTAACTTTTTGGAAAACCGTGACGTGAAAAGTCATATTATTATGATTACTATAATATAACGATCTTACGTAGTCGCATATGAGATCGTGGCCGGACGTTCACATTGAACGCTGTTAACCGGAGTGTGTATTAAACAGTGACGTTGTGTCTGTACAGGATTAAGTGCTAGCGGCTCCACCATCATCAAACAATGGCTCATCAACTTCAAGATGGAATGGTAATGGAAGTCATCACCGTGGTGCCCATGGAGGAGGAGTAAGCTCAGGATGGACTTCCCGAGTTGACGAAGGCATCATCATGTGATAGAGATGAGTACAAAGTTCTAATATCTGGCATGCATAGAAGGGATGAGAATATTTATTGTAAACTGACGCTATAAGAGATTAAAAGACGTAGTCCTGTTGAAATAGAGCGCCGGAATGGGCGCGTAGTAATTAAGTCTTAGCTTAGGAAACCGACTACAGGTCTGAGTAATCGAGTGTAAATAATTAAGGAAGATAATACTTTAGCTTTGCATGGGATATAGATTCATTCAATTATTTCTTTCTTGGGAGATTCTGTTTGTTTATTTGCGTCAGAAGACCAGTAATAATTAGTTTATGGGAGTGCAGTGAGAGTAGTTAATAGAGTATTCATTAATTTGGTAAGTGTATGGTATGTAAAATGGTAAGTACTACTGTACGCAAGGCACGTCACTACGAGACTCAGCGGCCAAAGTGACAACCTCAAAAATTCCACCCTTTGAAATACTTAGATAGGGAGTGATGAGATAAGATTGATTATGTGATAAAATTTATCAGGAAATGATCCTAAAGCGTGTGTTAAACATCCATTCGCGTGGATATTAATTAATTAATGAATGTATTGCCGTGTGACGAGAAAGTAGCCATGTGCCGACCATCGATTAATTAGCAGTCAGTAATCAGATGTTGATTGCTGCGCGAGTGCTTAACTGTGTCGTAATTGCTGAATAGATTCCGCACGATGACCATGTATATGGAATGTAGCGGGTAAGCTATGTAGGACGGCAGAAATAATAATAATAATAATAATAATAATAATAATAATAATAATAATAATAATAATAATAATAATAATAATAACGATCGGGCAAAGATTACCATTATAATACGGGAGTCGCGATGCGAGATGATATGATACTGTTGGGTAAAGGTGTTGAATTCAAGGTGATTTGCGCGAGTCATTTTAAGACCGCAGTTTATTGTGGAAGTACGTCCGAGTGATGTGTTACAGTTTCCTTTTGAAAGGGAATGTTACGCCTGTTAATGTGGGTGTTGACCCTTAGGGGAGGGTGAACCACCGTCTGGCCTTGGCCCAGTGTGTTTTCTTTTTTTTGTTTGAATGTCCCGTAAGCGGAGGAAGGAAGGACGTGGCTGTTAAAGGGAAGTTGGTTTCTTTGAACGGCGAAATAATGATTTACCTAACACGGCAGAGCTGTGTAATAATTAACACGCGACCCGGCCGATGATGGTAATGTTTGCCAATGAACCGTTGTTAATTGTGCGAGTATAATTAGATAGGGATTACAGGACCCTGCCTTCATCGCAAGAGGTTGTCAGTTCGATGCTCAACGTAGGCATTGGAGGCCTACAGTGTCAGAAGGAAGATCAAGTGCCTTTTACGTATTTTTCTTGCATATCATGTACCATGTATGTGTTTTTATGTCATGTGTGGTTGTACATAAGGTCAGTGGTGGTTCTGTCCATCAGCTCGACGATGCCTAGAATAGCGAGGGTCGGTTCGATCCCACGTGTTGTATCATATGTGTGTATTTTCATTATTTTTTTTTGTCATTTCATTGGGAAATCTAGGTCTTTATTAAAATAGGGATTGCTCAGACGTGTTGTCGGACGCATGTTAGTTTTATGTGTTAGCGATAATATAGCCTCAGTGTTATGATAAAATTTCCATTCGCTATATGTCACGATGCATCGCTTCGCGATAACGTACTCGTTTCTATCACGTATAACGGACAGAGGTCCACAAACAATCTACAACAAGCATTTGAAAATTTTAATGTAATTCATTAGTGTTATTTAATGCATCATTTCCCAGTATCATTAAGGTTCAATAAACCGGTTTGTGAGTTAAATATTTTAATTCGAAGGTGTTCTCATTTTTAGTTATATGCCCCGCTTCTCCTCACTTGTACGCCTCTAAGCTTACTTTAGTTCAGCGCCTATTTATTTCTTACTTCTTGACCTGTCAGCGACCCTGTAGATCTCATGCCGGTGCCAGTTAGGTAGGGGGCGGGTGCAGTACGAAGGCTGGAACGGGGTTCACTCAGCCTCGGGAGGTCAACTGAGTAGAGGTGGGTTCGATTCCCACCCCAGCCATACTGGAAGTGGTTTTCCGTGGTTTCCCACTTCTCTCCAGGCGAATGCCGGGACGGTACCTAACTTAAGGCCACGGCCGCTTCCTTCCCTCTTCCTTGCCTATCCCTTCCAATCTTCCCATCCCTCCACAAGGCCCCTGTTCAGCATAGCAGGTGAGGCCGCCTGGGCGAGGTACTGGTCATACTCCCCAGTTGTATCCCCCGACCAAGAGTCTGAAGCTCCAGGACACTGCCTTTGAGGCGGTAGAGGTGGGATCCCTCGCTAAGTCCGAGGGAAAAACCGAACCTGGAGGGTAAACAGATGATGATGATGACATCACAAGGAACATTTCTAACTCATATAACTTCTGTCTTATGTAGAACAATAGTAAAGGAACATAGTTTAATTTTTCTTGATAATTATCTGGATAATAAGGAAAATTCTAGTATAGCAGAGGGACAACAGGATCTTGATCGTAGTAAATTATTAGACAGTCTTAATCGAGAAAAACGAATCTTTTTGAATCTTTGATAAAAGGTGTCTGGCTCCATAGCTAAATGGTTAGCATGCTGGCCTTTGATACAGGAGTCCCGGGTTCAATTCCCGGCAGGGTCGGGAATTTCAACCAAAATTGATTGATTTCGCTGACACGGGGACTGGATGTATGTGTTGGCTTCCTCATTATTTCATCCTCATCACGACGCGCAGGTCGCCTACGGGTGTCAAATTAAAAGACCTGCATCTGGCGAGCCGAACTTGTCATCGGACACTTCCGGCACTAAAAGCCATACGCCATTTCATTTCATTTCTTTTCATCTATAAAGGGCTTGGGTTCCTTGATGCATTTCCTTGAGTTACTAATTGATAAATAATTATCTACGTCCTTGGATATTTTCACCTTTCTCCTAAGGTTACCTGTGGGGTTATCTTTAAATATGATCACCCATCGATCTGGAAATGTTAGTTTGCCCCCTTCCTGATTATTCATCATCATCATCATCTGTTTACCCTCCAGGTTCGGTTTTTCCCTCGGACTTAGCGAGGGATCCCACCTCTACCGCCTCAAGGGCAGTGTCCTGGAGCTTCAGACTTTTGGTCGGGGGATACAACTGGGGAGTATGACCAGTACCTCGCCCAGGCGGCCTCACCTGCTATGCTGAACAGGGGCCTTGTGGAGGGATGGGAAGATTGGAAGGGATAGGCAAGGAAGAGGGAAGGAAGCGGCCGTAGCCTTAAGTTAGGTACCATCCCGGCATTCGCCTGGAGGAGAAGTGGGAAACCACGGAAAACCACTTCCAGGATGGCTGAGGTGGGAATCGAACCCACCTCTACTCAGTTGACATCCCGAGGCTGAGTGGACCCCGTTCCAGCCCTCGTACCACTTTTCAAATTTCGTGGCAGAGCCGGGAATCGAACCCGGGCCTCCGGGGGTGGCAGCTAATCACACTAACCACTACACCACAGAGGCGGACGATCACCCATCGATCTGGAAATATTAGTTTGCCCCCTTCCTGATTATTATTCTTTCTAATTCTCAATCGACCTGTCACACACTTGATTTTTCTATCGCTGTTCATGTGAAAACCATGCCTTGTAAAATGATCCCTAGGTAACCTCTCATTTTCAAAAATATTTTCTATTCTTTCCTTGTTTACAATATCTGATGCATTAACTAATCCTATCATATGTTTCTTCGTTATCTCAATAATGTGATTTAAGTTAGGCATATCATATCTGTGTGGTATAGCATGTAAAATTACACTGGTTTTGTGTGTTAATTTGAGCAAATGACTTATGGCATGGTACAGTTCCTCAGTGATTACATTTTCACTTAGCCCTACATCATTTGTTTCTCCCGTTGTTACCAGCACATCTTGTCCGCCCCGCGGTGTAGGGGGGCAACGCGTCCTTCTGTCACACGGCGGTCCCGGGATCGATTCACGGCCGGTCATAGGTTTTTTAATTGTAAATGATTACTATCCCTGGCCTGGGGACTGGGTGTTTGTGTCGTCCTTAATGTTCCTTTCCTCACATTCAACACGTTACACTTCCGCCATTTACATAATACACGCAGGTTTCTCAACTATGGTGCAAGTAGTGGCAAAAGATCTTCCAAGGTCGACGCTCCGAACAAATAGCATTATTAAAAAAAACAGCGTATCTTTCCTTGCTTTCAATGATTTTCATAATTTCCCTTAAAAGTGCATTAGGTTTAATAATATTTTGCAATTCATTGGCCTACTGTAATATGGAACAAAGAATTCCATTATATGCCGTCCGTGACTGTCGCCGATCAGCAAGATCTTCCTCATCTAGGCTGTATTCCTCGCCCCAGTTGGCGGCTAGAGTCGTAGGCCTAATTTTCCCGCTTAACCCAGGCGTAATTTTTTTTTAATTTTACTTAAATTTTCTTATTTTTCTCATTATTTCCTTGTTTTCGTTTCATTTTCTGCTTAAGGACGACACACACACACCAAGTCCCCGAACCAGCGGATATAACCAATTAAGGTTAAAATCCCCGACTCGGCCGGGAGTCGAACCCGGGGCTCCTTGAAGCAAGGAGCCAGCACGCTAACCATTCAGCCATGGAGCCGGACAAAATTCGGTCTCCCTATGAAGTTCACTAACCTATTGTGTTAGATCGTCATTCATTGCCTTCAGTCGAACGATTTTAATTTCTGCAGCATTTAGTTCCTCTTCCATTATCTTGATTATCGCTGCTTTATGTACACAATCCAATAGCAATTCATCACACGCTGTACACTCGCCATCTGTAGCACCCAACATGTCGTCTGATACCTCATCCACACAATATTTACAAATCTACTTACTATTTATACTATACCTATCTCCTGAAACGCATTCCAAATAATACCATCTAGAACTAACTCTACATTGTACACCATTTCTCAGACGCTTTTTGTTCAAACTGCACCTATTTCCACTGACATAAGAAAAAGTCCGCCTCTGTGGTGTAGTGGTTAGCGTGATTAGCTGCCACCCCCAGAGGTCCGGGTTCGATTCCCTACTCTGGCACGAAATTTGAAAAATGGTACGGGGACTGGAACGGGGTCCACTCAGCCTCGGGAGGTCAACTGAGTAGAGGTGGGTTCGATTCCCACCTCAGCCATCCTGGAAGTGGTTTTCCGTGGTTTCCCACTTCTCCTCGAGGCAAATGCCGGGATGGTACCTAACTTAAGGCCACGGCCGCTTCCTTCCCTCTTCCTTGCCTGTCCCATCCCTCCACTAGGCCCCTGTTCAGCATAGCTGGCGAGGCCGTCTGGGTGAGGTACTGGTCATTCTCCCCAGCTGTATGCCCTTGAGGCGGTAGAGGTGGGATCCCTCGCTGAGTCCGAGGGAAAAACCGACCCTGGAGGGTAAGCAGATTACGAACGAACGAACATAAGAAAAAAATGAAGACTCAAAACACCGCCGTGTTCACGTTTACGCCGCCATCTAGAAACAGATCATACCTGGAAGAAACCCCTCTCAACCGAGCGAGTTGGCCATGCGGTTAAGGTCGTGCAGCTTTGAGCTTGCATTCGGGAGATAGTGGGTTCGAATCCCACCGTCGGCAGCCCTGAAGATAGTTTTTATCGTTATTTACACTCTTTACACCGGGCAAATAATAGGGCTATATCTTAATTAAGGACACTACCTTCCCAATCCTAGCCCTTTCCCATCTTTTCACCGCTGCAAACCTTCGATGTGTTAATGCGACGTTAAACAAGTAGAAAATAAAGCAATCTGTTACTATACGTTTTCTTTCTCAGGTATTTTTGGTATTACACCTCCTCAACTGCTTTATTGATCAAATCTACGTACATTGACAGAAGATGACGATGATGATGGAGAACAGCTCCGCACCCGTGCTGCAAAGTACCTGGCGACAACGGAGCTGTCAGTGAACACACAGAGGTGATTAAATTGATACACTGGCAAGAGTTCATTCAGGCACCAATGTGAGGCCATGACAGCGGCCACAGCTTCAGCAGGGTGAGTCGTTATGGTCGTTCAAAGGCTTGTGCCAAGCTTGGTTTGCTTCCCGCGGGACGGCGGCGATGGAATGTAGTGCTGCATCGGCGAAGATCTGGATGGGGGGTTTCTCTGACGTATCTGGCGAGGAGTGGCATTGGTGTCGGGGATGTGCAGTCGGTGAGCCCAGAAACAATCTCCTGAAAGGATATGTTTATAGAAGAACGCCGGCTAACCCATGACCCAGCCTAGCCATGAGAACAATCCAGTGACCTGCTACAGCTGATATGGCGTCAACTGGGGCAGTGCACGCAGGATGTGAAGGGTGCGCTTCTCGGTATCATGGTGAAGATATATCTCCTGGGCAGTGATATCAATCGTGACGCCAAAGTAGGTGACGGGTGAAGGACCGAGTTGCAGTAATTGATGCTGTTGCTCAGGATGATGGATCTGGTGAATGACCTCCTCGGTGAGATTGGGGCCGTGAATGAGCCAATCATCCAGATAAGGGATCATATGGACTTTGATCTCTTGGAACAGAAGCTCCTGGACTGCGATGGCCCAGCGTTGCATGATGGGTGAGGCGAGGCTACGCCTCATCGGCAGGCGGGTCCAACGGTAGCGGCACCCCCGGTATAAAATACCATAGGGTTGACGAGTATGTTGATCTATAGGGATCTGATAAAATCCGGACTTAAGGTCGAGTGTGCAAGCTAAGTGATGATGGCAAGGTGATAGGAGCGAGTGACCGCGCTGGGCCCTGAAGAGAGAACATAATCATGATGACGTAAGGAGTCCAAGCGCTGAGATGCGCGCAGTGACGGACTCCTTGGGGACTAGAAACCAGGGGAACGCCGACGAACACTCAACCCTCTCGATGGTGCCAGATGTCAGGAGGTCGTCGTCTAGTTTGCTTCCGACGGTGATGGAATGTAGTGTTGCATCGGCGTCGTCCAGAAGATAGCAGCAGCGTCCAAGGAGTTGACCAGGTTGACCCCTTCCTGCACGATGCGAGTCGCGTACAGGCCACACCGCGACTCGCCGTAAGGAACTGTGTGGGGCACGGAGTTATAGCGTGGACGACAGTGTGTATGCTAAAGCTGCGGTGACTCAGGGGGTGGTCGTGGGGGGTGCCATGGGAGACTGGGGATGTCAGCCTCGTCCTCGTAGTCATCCAAGGATGGTTGGATGTCTGGTGTGCTAGAACGGGAGCCAAGTGTACCTGGCTAGGGCAGTTCGTCGTCTTCAATCACATCTCAATGTGTCGAGTGGAATCGAACTCGTCCGGCTGGTGCAGATTCACTGAGGCTCAACAATACCGAAGGGATATATCCAGGGTCGGCGCGTGTGCGTAGGCGTCGAGCTGTTCCACATGGAGGACCGCTCTATCCAGCTGGGTTGTGGCCCCACTTATGACTACGTCGGGCCATAGAGAGACTAAAAGTAATATTATTGTGATCACCCATAGCCTTCGCCAGATGCCGAATATTTGGAATTGATGACATGTCGTATCCAGCCTCTAGAGTGAAACGAAATTTGAACTGTAAAAGTATCAGTTTCCCCCCATGTAATTATTTTTATCTTCAGTAACCATCAGTTATTCAGTTATCAGCATATAAGTTATATCAGTGATGGAATATTGGAGTGTTGCTATCAAGAGAAATTTATCAACGAGCCAATAAATGTTAATAAGTTCTCACATGCAAGTGCTCTTCAACTTATATCGACCGTGTCGAGATTCAGCTCGATTTGTTTCGATTCGTCTCTTGTAAGAGTGAGCCTGCCCTGAAATCATATTGAGACATGGCGTCTCCGGAAACCTTAAACGTAGTTACTGGGACGTTAAATCAGTAACATTATTATTATCATCTCATCACCTACATATTAAAAGAGTTTACTAGAAACAGCTTTGGAAAATTCGTACTACTGGACCGATATGCTTCAATTTTTATTCTCTCCGGAATTACCTGCCGGTGAATCATGAGGCACTGATAAGTCTCTAAGTTCAGTAAACTTTGAGTAATCATAAAATCGAATCATTAAATGATCACTCCAATAATTGTAGGTGAGGGCTGCAATATATTCTGTACTTAGCAGGTTGCTGAATGACTAACACTTTCATTAATATATGTATATATATGTAAATGATTTTCATCCTTATTAAAGCCATTGAATGCAGTCGTGTATGACTTCTACCTGTTAAGCCAGAGAGTTTACACTTCCTCTGATCACGGAAGAATACTATTCCCCGCTAGGTACTCCTTCATTCTCTAACCTTTCCCAGCTTCCAAATATATTCTACAGATGGCAGAGTGTTCCTTAATAACTTACATGCTACTAAGGAAGAAAGTCTACGTACAAACAGGCCCCATTTTGACATACGACTTAGACATTGTCTGGGAACACTTACCGAAAGATAACCTAGCTACACTAGAAAGAGTTCTCTGCCTGGCAAAAAAAAGCGCCCCTTCGAGACTAACCTATTAGCTCACAATACAACTGTTCTATACAGAAGAACTGCGATTAAAATTATCTTTGCCTTCTATGACACAATACCAAGCTTCACATCAAGAACTGCAGGTTAAAAAAAATTGAATATACGGATAGATTTTTACCAAGCAGACGGCATGATGACGTCAGAATGGATGAATTATGACTAGGAACTGCGGCACACCATAATGCGTTTCTTATTAAATGTTCGTCAAACCATTGAAAGGGGCAGGCAAAATAATATCACAACTACAGGCATATCAAGACGAGCTATCTGACCGATTTTTAACGAACGCTGCAGAGCAGCAGAGGTCCTCTAGTTATTATTATTATTATTATTATTATTATTAGATTGATATTTTAGGCGGAGGGTAGGAACTTGTGAAATACTACTATCTTTCCTTTATTTCTCAGGCATATGAATGGGAAAGCCCGAATTTCTTCCCCGGCCGTGTCATAATGGAAGAAGGAGAGGCTCTTCAAGATGTACTACCAGAATGTTTCAGTCCAGGGAACTCCATCACAGTTTATCAACATATTTGACACAGTTATTTCTAAACATTATTTCCGAGAAACATTGATCGTAAGGAAATACGGGAAACATTCCGGTTATGACATTCCTTACGACAGTGATACAATTAGCGCCAAAGGAACTGTCGCAAAGTGACAGCTTCAGTATTTCTTGTTTTCCTTCTTGTCCTGTTGCTTTCTCCCCACACCCAGTGAGGTCGCCGGTGCTATGTCACGTACATCTACGTATAAAGATAAAAATCGTCAAGGCTGTTTCTAGTCATTCGACCGGGTCAGAAATGGAATTAATGAAGCCCCATCTAGCGGCGAGGTTAGGAAATGTGCCTGCTGCCGAAGCCTGTCGCACTCTTCTGGGGCAATATAAAATGAATGATTAATGAAATGAAATGATATTGGAGAGTGTTGTTGGAATGAATGATGACAGGAAAAACCGGATTACCCGGAGAAAAACCTGTCCTGCCTCCGCTTTGTCCAGCACAAATCTCACATGGAATGGCCGGGATTTGAACCACGGTATCCAGCGGTGAGAGGCCCTCGTGCTGCCGCCTGAGCTGCGGAGGCTTCTCCTAAAATATAAAGCACTGTTAGTGTCTAGGACAAAAATAAATATTTTATAAAACTACAATTTAGCGATTAGGTGTAAGTGTAATTTTTAAGGTAGTAGTAGATAAATTTAAATGTGATAAGAAAAGCATGCGTGTGTCCGAATAATATGAATAATAAGTGATTTCTGTATCCTGAGTTTCAGGCGATCCGGAACTAGAGGATGGGAGGATTCTACTCTATTCGCCTCCTAGAAAACGGGAGGTTTACACCTGTGGTTGAAGATATGGTGCTGCGAACGGTACACCACTCTCCAGGAAGCTCTACAAGGAAACTTGCCGCACAACTTCCTGGAATCCATAAAGATAAACATTACTCAATGATCGAACAGAATCCCTCGCGATGTCCTTGGTTTGCACAATGGAATACTCAATGAGCATTCATCCCGACAAATGCTCGAATGCGATTCAGTCGCGGAAGTTCTAGAATTAACATTTATCATATCAATGTTGTGGACACACCAAACCGTACATGTGATGGCCAGTCGATTCAGGACCTCAATCATCGGCTTTTTTAATGTGCTCATTACCAAAAGCAGCAAAATGTGTTGATTACATCTCTGACCCACGCTAAGCAACATTTTACACTGCTGGCGACTAAATATTTTAAAAAAAGGGCACACTATTATTAGGAACTATTTAACAGAAACTCGCCTAAACATTTGAGTGATTTTATATTTATGTAATTATAATATGAAACTTGTACAATATATATATTTTTAAGTGTATTCCAATCTTTGTCAATGAATTGGAACTATAATGAATTGTAAAGTTCACACCAGCATTTTGTAATATCCAGATGGCTCGCCGGTCTCACACTAACCTAAAGCCAAATTTTTAAAAATCCACAGTTCTAGCCCTTCGGCAAGCAACTCGATGTTGAATTCATCCCAGGGATATGAGCTACGAATTTCAGGTAAATCCATATATATAAAAATGAATGTTTGTATGGTTGTGTCTATGTATATATGTATGTAAATGAAACATCTCCTCCTAAACCACTGGAGCAAAATCAAAGAAACTTTGTACACTCAAAACTTACTATCTGGAGACGAGCACTGTGGGGTTAACCATCCCTAACACCATTAGGGGGCTGGGTCAGGGGGGTTATATATAAAATTAATAGAAAATAGTGTCGAATACATAGTTTTCGGGTTCGCTGACATGAATAGTGACACGCCGGATTTCTTAAAATTCCAAGTCAGCCCCTTTGTGAAGCAGGGCGAGGGGGAAGTGATATATGTAGTAATAATCGAAAGTAGCGTTGAATCCATTGATTTCGGGGTCACTGAGATGAATAGTAACACTCCGGATATTTTTAAAGTCCAACTTCAGCCCCCTTTGAAGTGGGGGGAGGGCGAGGAGGAGTGACACATGAAAATAATCGAAAATAGTGTCGAATCCATACTTTTCGGGGTTGCTGAGATCAATATTGTCACTCCAAAAATTTAGAAAGTACAAGTTCGGTCCGCTTTGGGGTGGGAGGCGTACAAATATTACCTATTATCTGGAAAATATACTGTGGGGGCAAGACGCCCCTAGAAACCCTAGGAAAGGGCGTGAAATATAATCTATATTAACAATTGGAAGTCGGTTTGGAACGGTCTATATATACTGTGCTGTATATATAATTTAAGGTATAAAAATTAAAGTAGACGTGAATTAATGAAGCATTTCCGGGCATCGTAGAAACTTAAAATTTGGTACCAGAGATGCTGATGACTTCAGGATCCCTAGAAAAATCGAAACTTTTCAAAATACCCCGAGGAGCCTCGCTGGGAGTCTCAAATTTGGGGCTCGGCAAAAGAACGCAGTCGGATATATTTATCTTAAACGATAACCTACAGGTTACATGGGCTTTAAAGTTTCCTGAATATCCTCATTTTTAACCCCCTCGCCCTAAATCAAGATGGTGGCACAATCTGCCAGACTAGCTAGAAAATTGAAATTTGGCTAAATTATAGCATTTAGCCTGTAACCGACGGAAAAAATACGAGTTGTTTAAATTTTTCATTTTTACCCCCGAAAAGTATCGAACTATGGAGGCAATTTTGATGACGGTTCAGACCTTCCTTCGAAGGTATTTGGTGGCTAAACGGTAAGTCGTATCACAAAACGGGTGGCACAATCTGTTCAATTCGGAGTGATCTACAACTTTGGTCATATGACTTATTGCCGTATATCCGTTATACGTTAAATGTGGCTCTATTTCTGAATTGTACGTATTTTTTGCACTTTTTACACTTACAATTGGTAGTTTGATTAACTTATCCGAAAGATAGGATCATCAAATCCTACGCGAACCTTGGCCCACCGAGTAGCTACATGTGTACCAAATTCTATGTTTGTAGCTGTACATATGCATCCGAAAAACAATGCGCTGTGAGAAAATCTTACCAAAATTTCACCGTATTCATCCTTTCTAACTCAATCTTACCCATAAATAGATGAGATACGAGAACATATCATAGGATCAGCCATTTAGACCGTTATATGTGGCGTCTTATCATAGGCCTACAATCCGTTTGTCGATATGATGTACCTTTTAGAGCAGTTAATCTTTAAATGGAGGTATATATGCAGATCCTTCGTATGTCGATCTATATTTATTCATTGAAGTCGATTTGTAACGAACTAGAATGGGTGTGTGTACCTTTGTAATTAATACTTGACAAATCGATAACGACTCTCAGCAAGAGGGCGCCTGCTATTGTAATCAGTACACCCCACATCGACTTTGACTGGCAGTACGAATGGGGTCCTTCTCCAACTCCTGTGTACCATTATAATGAATATTTTCCTTCTCGATTCGACTGGCAGAAGGCTAGGGAACAAGCATTTTTTTCAAAACTCCCTTACCCGATTGTGTTTGGCAGTAGGTTAGGGCGTCCACCATTATAATCAAATTTACCCATCCAAAATGTGCTTGACGTTAGGCACAGTGGCCTGCTATTATAATGGAAACTCACCAACTCGGTGTGACTGGCAGTGAGTTGACTGGCATTAGAAAAAAGGCGCCTGTCATTATATTGATAATAGCACGACGCAGTTTCAACTGGCTGTAGGGAAGGTGCCTGCCATTATAATAAAAATTCCTCAATTGTTATCTGTCTGGAAGTAGGAAATGGGGCCTGTCATTGCAACAAAAACTCCCCAAATCGATTGTAACCGCGCACCAGACAATGGGGCCCGCCATTATAATGAAAATTCCCAAATCCATTGCTAGTAGACCTGTCATTATCGTCACAACTCCTCAACTCGCTCTTTATATTGGAAGCAACGTATGCCGAACTCCCTATGTTGTTTCTCGGGTAACGCTAAGAGATATGGAATTTAAATAAATCTTATTCACTGCATATACAGTAATTTACTTTGATATCCGTACACAGTATAGAGTATCGTAGCGAAGCACGGTTACATTTGCTAGTAAAGTATAATAAAGTATGAAAATATATTCTTTATATATTCTGAAAAATTACAATCCTTTTTCTGAATCATCGTTGTCCGGTCGATTAGATTAGCAGTTTGCCTTTTTCTACCACTACGAGGGCTAATGTGAGTCAGTGCATTGTTTCACTTAAGCACCACTACGAGCGCTAATGTGAGTCAAAGCGGAGTTTCACTTAAGCACCACTACGAGCGCTAATGTGAGTCAAAGCAGAGTTTCACTTAAGCACCACTACGAGCGTTAATGTGAGTCAAAGCATTGTTTCACTTAAGCACCACTACGAGCGCTAATGTGAGTCAAAGCATTGTTTCACTTAAGCACCACTACGAGCGTTAATGTGAGTCAGTGCAGAGTTTCACTTAAGCACCACTACGAGCGTTAATGTGAGTCAAAGCAGAGTTTCACTTAAGCACCACTACGAGCGTTAATGTGAGTCAAACCAGAGTTTCACTTAAGCACCACTACGAGCGTTAATGTGAGTCAAAGCAGAGTTTCACTTAAGCACCACTACGAGCGTTAATGTGAGTCAAACCAGAGTTTCACTTAAGCACCACTACGAGCGTTAATGTGAGTCGAAGCAGAGTTTCACTTATGCACCAATACGAGCGCTAATGTGAGTCAAAGCAGAGTTTCACTTAAGCACCACTACGAGCGTTATTGTGAGTCAAAGCATTGTTTCACTTAAGCACTACTACGTGCGCTAATGTGAATCAAAGCATTGTTTCACTTAAGCACTGCTACGAGCTTTAATGTGAGTCAAAGCAGAGTTTGACTTAAGCACCACTACGAGCGCTAATGTGAGTCAAAGCAGAGTTTCACTTAAGCACCACTGTGAGCGTTAATGTGAGTCAAAGCATTGTTTCACCGGGCGAGTTGGCCGTGCGCGTAGAGGCGCGCGGCTGTGAGCTTGCATCCGGGAGATAGTAGGTTCGAATCCCACTATCGGCAGCCCTGAAAATGGTTTTTGTGGTTTCCCATTTTCACACCAGGCAAGTGCTGGGGCTGTACCTTAATTAAGGCCACGGCCGCTTCCTTCCAACTCCTAGGCCTTTCCCATCCCACCGTCGCCGTAAGACCTATCTGTGTCGGTGCGACGTAAAGCCCCTAGCAAAAAAAAAAAGCATTGTTTCACTTAAGCACCACTACGAGCGCTAATGTGAGTCAGTGCAGAGTTTCACTTAAGCACCACTACGAGCGCTAATGTGAGTCAGTGCAGAGTTTCACTTAAGCACCACTACGAGCGTTAATGTGAGTCAAAGCATTGTTTCACTTAAGCACCACTACGAGCGCTAATGTGAGTCAAAGCAGAGTTTCACTTAAGCACTGCTACGAGCGTTAATGTGAGTCAAAGCAGAGTTTTACTTAAGCACCACTACGAGCGTTAATGTGAGTCAAAGCAGAGTTCCACTTAAGCACCACTACGAGTGTTAATGTGAGTCAAAGCATTGTTTCACTTAAGCACTACTACGAGCGTTAATGTGAGTCAAAGCAGAGTTTCACTTAAGCACTGCTACGAGCGTTAATGTGAGTCAAAGCATTGCTTCACTTAAGCACCACTACGAGCGCTAATGTGAGTCAGTGCAGAGTTTCACTTAAGCACCACTACGAGCGTTAATGTGAGTCAATGCAGAGTTTCACTTAAGCACCACTACGAGCGCTAATGTGAGTCAAAGCAGAGTTTCACTTAAGCACCACTACGAGCGTTAATGTGAGTCAAAGCAGAGTTTCAGTTAAGCACCACTACGAGCGTTAATGTGAGTCAAAGCAGAGTTTCAGTTAAGCACCACTACGAGCGTTAATGTGAGTCAATGCAGAGTTTCACTTAAGCACCACTACGAGCGTTAATGTGAGTCAATGCAGAGTTTCAGTTAAGCACCACTACGAGCGTTAATGTGAGTTAATGCAGAGTTTCAGTTAAGCACCACTACGAGCGTTAATGTGAGTCAATGCAGAGTTTCACTTAAGTACCACTACGAGCGTTAATGTGAGTCAAAGCAGAGTTTCAGTTAAGCACCACTACGAGCGCTAATGTGAGTCAAAGCAGAGTTTCAGTTAAGCACCACTACGAGCGTTAATGTGAGTCAAAGCAGAGTTTCACTTAAGCACCACTACGAGCGCTAATGTGAGTCAAAGCAGAGTTTCACTTCACTTATAACTACGTTCGGTGTGGACATTTTTCAAAAAATCAAGAAATGCCACAGGGTATTGAACCAAGGAACACAGAAGGAATTATGTAAATACTGTAAGTTATTTTGTCTAGGATTTGAATAAAAAATAAAACGAGTAAAGAAACAAGCGATTTTAAGCTGTTTTTCCGGAACTGCATCTAGGCCGGCAGTGAATTTCAAAATTCATTTGTTTAGTTTGATCTATCCAAGACTCACAATTTGAAACCTTTTCGGTCCCTTTAGCCCCTGAACTTCCGGCACAAATGAGGAAATTGCTTAATTTTATATTTTTCGTAGTATGAGGGCCCCTACAAGAAATGTTTTCAACATAAAAAATAAAAACTGAACATCTTGGAGAATAACACATCGCACTTCATTGTACCTCTACCACCTTCAACGAGTTCAGTGTCTTTTTTTTTAAATGCTATTTTTTCGGGGCGTCGACCCATGTGGTTCTTTTGCCCCTACTGGTACGATAGTGTATGAACCTGCGTGTAATTGGAATGGCGGTAGTGTGGAATGTTGTGTGTGTGAGGAATGGAAGATTAAGGACGTTACAAACACCCAGTTCCCAAGCCAGGGATATTAATCATTACAATTAAAAATCCCTGACCCAGCCGGGAATTGAGCCCGGGGCCGCCGGGTGATAGGCGAACGCGTTGCCCCTACACCGCAGGGCTGGACAGTTCAGTGTCTCAGTGAGCCGAACTTCGGTCCTAGAGTAACGTTTTGTCAGTGGATGCAACAACAAGCTAGGGATCCCTAGGTTTAACATCAACTTTTTAATTACAGGTAAAACAGAGTTCATTCGTGGTAGTATTTTTTATCACTGGATCACAATTCTCACGCGGGATCGAAACAATAAAAAACAATGTTTCTATGACCTTATGCCCTACAATACGTAGTTACTGAGTTACTTGCGACGGAGTTAGTTACAGAACGTACATTGCCCCATTAAAGAAGATAATCAGTGTCTTCCATAGATGAACTGGGGAAGCCGGTCGAAGGCGCAGCATGGCACCTGAGTCCCAAATAACAAGAATGATTAGCACAGGTAAAATGTAAACATACCAAGTGAGTTCAAGGCATATTCTGTTTTAAGTAGGTCCTAACGGGTGTACAACTGCAAGCTGGCGATGGCATTTTATGTTAGGTATTGTTTGGTGTCCTCTCTGGTGTCACTGTAATCTGTGTCGTGGTGAAATGAAAAAGTGTAATTGCAACAGTTGGCTACCAAGTCTGAAGGTTGTGGTGATGACATTTGACCAGACTTGGGAAATAATTAAATTACTTTATCAGTAATTTTTCTGGTAATCGTTAAGTCCTAATTTTCACAAAATGTAATTTTTCTCATAATTTTCTTCTTGAGACCTCCTCTGTAGTATATTGTTTAGCTTGATTAGCTGCCGTCCCCGTAGCTCGGGTTCTTTTCCCGGTTCTGCCACGAAATTTGAAAAGTGTTACGAGGGCTGGAACGGGATCCACTCAGCCTCGGGAGGTCAAATGAGTAGAGGGGTGTTCGATTCCCAGCTTAGCCATCCTCGAAGTGGTTTTCCGTGGTTTCCCGCTTCTCCTCCAGGCAAATGCCGCGGTGGCACGTAACTTAAGGCTACGACCGCTTCCTTCCTCTTCCTTGTCTATTCCTTCCAAACTTCCCTTCCCCACACAAGGCCCTTGTTCAGCATAGCAGGTGAGGCCACCTGGGCTAAGTACTGGTCCTCCTCCCCAGATGTATCGCGCGACACAAAGTCTCACGCTCCAGGACACTGTCCTTGAGGCGGTAGACGTGGAATATCTCGCTGAGTCCGAGGCAAAACCAATCCTGGAGGGTAAACGGATTAAGAAAGAAAGAAAGGAAGGAAAAAGATCGAATTAGTCATTCTAATTTAGTACATTATTTCTCAGTTTTCTACTTTTCACATCACTGCATTTGACGATAGGTATTCTTCTGTGTCACTGTGGCCTGTGACTTGAAGTGAAATAATGTAGTGTGTTCGCACGTAGTGCGAACCTTCAGTGTGGAGTTTCAAATAATGAAGAGTCAAAGGGGGATGGACAGAAGTACACACAGTATATCAGAAAGACTTAGCTAATGGATCAGGACGATGGAAATATGCCAAAGTGAATTGTGTTTTTGAAAGTTGAAGATAAGAAAGAAATTGTTCCAGAACCACAAAACGTATTTTATTTATATAAAATAAACAATACTTCAAAACGCAAAGCGACTGAGGATCCGACCGCGAGGGCTTTTAAAATTTTTTGAGGGAATTCCTAAGCACCTTAGACAAACTGACTGTGGAAACAAATACAGAAGAAACAGTTTTGCTAGTTAATGATTGCAAAAATTATATAACGATATTCTCTTGCGAGACAAATTTAAAGTTCCTGTCTCAGTCTGCTGGTATGTTTGTTTATGGGAGTAATAGTGATAACATTATTGGCTTTACGTCCCATTAGCTACTTTTACGGATTTTGGAGACGCCGAGTTGCCGGAATTTAGTATCACAGGAGTTCTTTTACGTGCCAGTAAATCTACCGACACGAGGCTGGCGTATTTGAGCACCTTCAAATACCACGGGGCTGACCCAGGATTGAACCTGCCAAGTTGGGGTCAGAAGGTCAGCTTCTCAACCGTCTGAGCCACTCAGCTCGTACTTTTAAGAGTGCAGACTTCAAAATGTCTTTACATTTTTCAGTATTGCAGGTTTGACCAATTATTGAAGTAAAATGTTGCATATAACATTTGAATTACAAGGGTATATCTAACAAAAGTGAAATTCTTCAGGAGACAAAAAAAAATCATAGTTACGTTTCTACACAATTTCTATATATGATTTTTTCCCTTGTTTTCCACTGGTCTCAAAAGACAATTCTGAAAGACAAATAACTCGACCGCCAGAAATTTCAGGGATTTATTTTGTATTCTGTAGCTTGTACTTGGAATATTTTTGCAAAGTATGACAGTTTATCTGCAATGAGCATATTTTAAGTGCAATACACAATAAAATGGACAATAGAAATATATTTGTTATTATTATTCCACATCTTAAAAGAAAATGGAAATAGTAATGCTACTTGAAGTACACAATAGCCCACAGATATTCACAATCATGCCCTCTTCTTCATCTTTCTGCTCTCCATTATTTGTTGTTGATGTAGGCCATGAGAGAATAGTCATAAAAGTCACTGTATCCAGTTGGAATATGTTGTAGAAATTTCTGAAGATCATTAATCCTTTTTCTGTATATGGGAACACTACCAGTGCGATATACTTTCTCTTGGGGTAGTCCTGGTGTTTCATTGTAGCATCTAAGAGAAAAAGTGTGCTTGATCAATCCATCAATGAACTCAGAAGCTGTAATTTTCCCTTTCATATCTGATTTATGTTCCAAATGTCTCAGCTTGGACAGTTGGAAACGTACTTTCTTCTCATTAGGAATGCCTCTTCCTGCTGTCTCGTCTGAAACAGTTGATTATTTATAGTGATTTGGCCACCATTCCTTAAATGCGAGGATATCGTTAGTCTAGATACACTGCTCTTCTTCATGAGCTTGCAGTATTCTTTCACAGTATAAATTCCGTATGAGCCGCTGTATAGCCCCAGAATCCCTGTCACAGGGCAAAAAAGAATGTCCTCGTACAGATAAATACTGAATTACTGTTTTGAGCATTGTGTTATCAACCATATTAATCACAAACCGAACCGACATCCGTCACTGAACAATACCAAGTGCTGCACATTTTGAACTTTTCGATATTCCTGAATATAATCCAATTTTAATTCTTTTAATTTCGTGTGGCTATTTCTAGCCGAGAGCAGTCCTGTTAAGGCAAATCCTCCTATGAGGGTGGGCGGCATCTGCCATGTATAGGTAACTGCGTGTTATTGTGGTGGAGGATAGTGTTATGTGTAGTGTGTGAGTTGCAGCGATGTTGAGGACAGCACAAACACCCAGCCCTCGGGCCATTGGAATTAACCAATGAAGGTTAAAACCCCCGACCCGACCGGGAATAGAACCCGAGACCCTCTGAACTGAAGGCGAGTACGCTGACCATTCAGCCAACGAGTCAGACTATAGTCCAATTAAAAGTTACAAACTTCATCAGGGGTTCTGTAGTAGCGATGGGATATTTGGTTCATTTTACTGAATCGATTCATTTGATTCCGTTCACTTTACTGAATCGATACTGTGACCCGATTCACGGCACATTAGAATCTCCCTTCCTATTACATCTGTGTAGTGTCTATTGATAAGACAGCAGGAACAACATTCAAAGCTTGCTGCTGCCATCTGGCCTTCATTCTATGAACCGCTTTCCTACGCGTCATCTAGCTTTCAGATTCAGGTTTCTCCTGGCAGCCACCGCTTCGCATCAAATTTTGATGTTACAAAACCTTTCGCCCACAGTGACAACTCCATTAAATAAGTACATAGAATTAGATGAAAAAATATCTGTACACACCATCATCAGTGATCTGCATTTAGAGCTGTCGCCCAGGTGGAAGATTCCCTATCAATTGTTTGCCTAGCCTTTTCTTAAATGACCGGGCTAGTTGGCTGTGCGGTTAAAGGCGTGCGGCTGTGAGCTTGCATCCGGGAGATAGTGGGTTCGAATCCCACTGTCGGCAGCCCTGAATGTGGGTTTCCATGGTTTCCGATTTTCACACCAGCCAAATACTGGAAATCTATCTTAATTAAGGCTGCTGCCGCTTCCTTCCAACTCCTTGGCCTTTCCTATCCCATCGTCGCCATAAGACCTATCTGTATCGGTGCGACGTAAAGCCACTAGAAAAAAAATCGTAAATGATTTCAAAGAACATGAAAATTTGATTGTATTCACGGTAAGTACACAATACAAAACAAAATAGTTAAAAATGAAATGTAGGAAGAAAATAGGCACTTATGCGGTACTATACATGCTCGTTGTATTACAGTACAAAACTTACGTAGTTAATAAGAGGAAGAAGAAGAACTGACATAACTCAAATTTTATACACTAACTTATGGTTTTCCCTCAGTTCTTTGAAAGTCACAACTATATTATGTATTGAACCCATGACCTTTGGACCAAAAGGGTTCAGTATACAGAAGTAGATGTAAAAATACCTGCATTCGCAATATGTAGTCTACACATTAAGTATAAATCAAATAAGTTGCTTTACCTCGCACCGACACAGACACGCCTTATGGCGACGATGG
Organism: Anabrus simplex; assembly: GCF_040414725.1. Lineage (NCBI taxonomy): Eukaryota > Metazoa > Arthropoda > Insecta > Orthoptera > Tettigoniidae > Anabrus > Anabrus simplex. Next base: position 91,741,190 of record NC_090265.1, on the reverse strand, counting down.
GCTTGAAGTGAAAAGGAAGCGGCCGTGACCTTAATTAAGGTACAACACCATAGTTTGGCTGGTGTAAAAATAGGAAACCACAGAAAACCACCTTAACGGCCACCGACGGTAGGATTCGAACCCACCATCCTCCGAATGCAAGCTCATAGCTGCGCGACCCTAACCGCATGGCCAACTCGCTCGGTCATCTTTAAAAATATGTCTCTATCGGTAGAGGATGTTTTAAAACGTCATATTTTGTATAGGCTACCCGCGATGCAGTGTAGCCCTATGGTTTTCTGATTCAACGTGTTTTTATTTAAGTTATTGCGTCAGTCGGCTCACCAACCCACTGCCCACGTACACCGGTGATATCGTGATTCGATTATTGATGCCTTGTGCAACGATGTAACATACGAACTGACAAAATACTGAGCGGTTCTTCTCAACATAAAACAGACAATTTCGAGTGGTCACGAGCAGGACTTATACTCATAAGGTAGGCTAGAGGGTGGAGTTTAATTGTCGAACGTCAACTAAGTTATAATACTGATTCATTAAACTAAGAAATAGAAGAACCTAATAGCCTACCTATTTACTAGCTAGTTACTTTGGATTTATGTTTTGACTACCTTCTTAATACTGCAAATAAATCCATACATTATGTAAACCTCCCTGTAAGAAGAGGGCAGTGAATGAAAATGGGTATTATTTTCAAATGAGCTGAGATCGAGAGCCCGTCTTAGCGTACGATTCTTTCAGTATGCCATGGCTCTGTATGTCTCACTGCAGCGGAAGTTCGGCTCTCCGCCTATGTCCACTGTGCCGATATAAACCGTGTGTGTGTTATGTCTTACTGAGCCGTGATTGCGTACGATTTTTTTCAGTGTGCTATGGCTCCGTATGTCTCGCTGTAGCCAAAGTTCGGCTTCCCGCCAATGTCCAGTGTACCGATAATGAACCGTGTGTGTGTTGTGTCTCACTGATCCGTGAGTGAGCCACTCAGCACTGTCTGCTGAGAGTCAACTGAATCGTGTGCCGTGAGCTGGCCGTTCCAGTAATAGATTCACTCGGACACTTGAATGAATCGATGTACTGCTTCGAATCATACACTCAGTATCCAACGCTATTCTCTAGGCAGTTCCTTCGTGATACACATAGCGAGTTGCATGGCCGGTCTGTAGGTTGTGTATACGTATACAGAAGGTGAATACTGACAACTGTCTTAAGAAAAAAAAAGTCTTGAATGGGAATGTTGGGTAGAGGAAGGTTTCGCATATGGTCAAAACAGAGAATTAATGTACCGTTGGCAAAATTTGGGCCATTCAGGAGACGTTCTTTCAGTTCCTTTAACTTAGTGTAAAACTTTTTGGCTCTTCTTTTTTCGACAATAAATTCAGCAGCATTAACACTCTTCACTGTCTCATTGAGAGCACTACTTTCCATTTTAATGCTTAAATCTTCACAAGTAATGCAAACATCAACTTGTGGCTTGCCAAAAGCATAATTGAAGTGCTCTTTGTAATAGATACGAAAGAAATCATAGTTAATTTGGTATTCTGGATGCTTTTTAAAAATCATCGCATGGAGCTACTTAATATCAAGCCTAGCATCTAGATAAGGCTTCTATGTTTCTGCATAATTGGACTTTATCACCTCAAACGTGCTGATAAAGTCATTAATATTTATACAACACTCCCCAGATATTGCACTGACACTGCGTTCTTTACCCCACATATCTTGAGGGGATTTTCCTTGGGCTAATAGTGTGCAGAATCTCTGAACTCGTTTCATTGATATTCCATGCTGAGAAGCATATGCTTGTTTACATACCTGCATAAGTGTTTTACCACACACAAGTCCGGCTCCATGGCTAAATGGTTACCGTGCTGGCCTTTGGTCGCAGGGGTCCCGGGTTCGATTCCTGGCAGGGTCTGGAATTTTACCCATCATTGGTTAATTCCGCTGGCACTGAGGCTGGGTCTATGTGTTGTCCTCATCATCATTTCATCCTCATCACGACGCGCACGTCGTCTACGGGGCATCAAACCAAAAGACCTGCACCTGGCGAGCCGAACATGTCTTCGGACACTCCTGGCACTAAAAGCCATACGCCATTTCATTACCATTCACAACATAGTACTGAAACGAATGTTGTCGCTTATACATGGCATCAGATTTGGATGTACAACCACCGGGGGAATCGGCCGTGCGGTTAGGGCTGTGAGCTTGCATCCGGGAGATAGTGGATTCGAGCCACCACTGTCGGCAGCCGTGAAGATGGTTTTCCGTCGTTTCCCATTTTATACCAGGCAAATGCTGGGGCTGTTCCTTAATTAAGGCCACGTCCGCTTCCTTCCCACTCCTAGACCGTTCCTATCCCATCGTCACCATAAGACATATCTGTGTCGGTGCGCCGTATAGCCAATTGTTGGGTGTACAACCATTACTGGGAACTTCCTTAGCTGATGTTCTTCTTTTCACCTGTTCACATTATATTAGGCCCTGTAGATAAACATCTTTCTCATCTTTACTACCAAAGTCACTGGAATGATGTAAAATTTCCATCGTCTCGTCTCCTGAGACTTTCTCAAAGCATTTAAGTCGGCATCTATAATAATAGGTTGGGAGATAATTAGGAGATAATTCGTATTCTAATAAAATATCAGTGTCAATAATAAATATGAATAACATATTCAAAATATTATTGTATAATAATGTTTACAGTGAAATAATTCAGCATTTTGAGGTTAAGATTTAGCTTACCTACAAGCACCCCCCCCCCCCCCTCCCGCGGTTCGTGCTGCTACTTTATTTCTCTTCCAATTCACATATTCCTCTCCTGTTAATCTTACGTTTTTAATTGCATTTCTTCGGTGGCTGTCACAATTAGTCTTTCTTTTACCACGATCAACCTCTCCTTCACTAGACGACATGTTTCCCAAAAAACTGTAACAATTGTCATCCAACGAGAGGGAAAAGCCATTAACAGAAGACTGCTACATTTTAAATCTAGAAGACTTGCCTCAAAATAACACCAGAGTACACCATATATTCTGTACTTTGCAGTAAGGGTGTAACATTGTTCTTCATCTTCCATAAAATTGAACAGGCAGAAAAAGTATGTTCCAGTGAAGTCATATGTACCCTTACTGCACAGTTTATAGAGCTACATTCGGGCTATCAGTTTATGTGAAAAAGTCGATTTTACACATTTTGCTAAATATACCCTTTCTGCATCTTGAAATTCACTTGTGTCGGAATTGTTTAAAAATTAATACAAGTATTAGAATTGAGTGCGCAGTACTGGAAAAAGGACTCAGATGGTGGAAGCTTCTTAACATTGTTCCTTGATTTACCATTCCTTAAACCCGACGATGTTAACGACGTTTTCACTGACGTTCTAATGCCCATTGAACTTCAAGGAAAGTGAGTACAAAATTTCACAGATTATGTTTTTACAAATTATATCCCTGCGGTTTTTGATTTCCTCCTCCCATTTTGGTAGAGCTTTCTTTAAAAGCAGTAATAACTGCAAACTGCTATGAAGCGTTCCATGCCAGGTTAAATTCAATGTTTTACTATCACAATCACAATACATTTTAGTATTTCTTGCAGTGAAATACGTACAAAGCGAAGTGCTTATTAAAATTATTGATGGTCAAGAATCTAAAAGGAGGAAAATCATTCGAAGTAAAGAGCGATACATTGAGGAAAAAAGCAACAGCTGATGCCAAAAAACATCAATGTTCTAGATTTTCATAAATATGTCACATCAATTTCAGCCTATTCAATTGTAATGTTTAGTGCCGTTCAAGTCTAACATTACTGCGTTTCGCATAACGTTTTATTTTTTGGCATCAGTGTTTATTTTCGTTACGCTCCTACATTTCTTGTTTGGTATATCAGTGGGAGCCAGGTGGTATGCAGCCGTCGAAGGTAAATGGATCCCATCGAACAGTCACACGGGCGTTATTGATACGCTGGGCGAGGTCGTTGATGTTAATGTTGTTAACCGTAGTACCGCATACCACACTTCATGTGTCCCCACAGTTAAAATGTCAGCGGAGTAAGGTCAAGAGAACACGCAGGTCAATGTACTGGAACTCGTAATCATGTATGAACCACATGGCGCGACGAACTGTTAGGGCCACATATACCAGTAGTACAAACAGTGTGTCCGTCAAGAATGTTAGATACGGTGGTCCATTCATTTGTTGGAGTAGCATGTATGGGCCGATCAGTTGATCATGGATAGTACACCACACATTGTGTCCATAGTGTTGATGATTACGCCTAGCGACAACAGTACCATGGGGATTTTCAACTGCCCACCAGTGAGTGTGCAAGTTTATGATGCCATCTCTTCCAAATATGGCTCCGTCAGTAAATGGATAACGGGTAACAAAAACGTCCATATGGTAGTGGCCATGTGCACCGTCTGTACGTTAAGACGTATGTTCATAGGGATATACTGTATTCTGTTCTCGTTTTGATTGCAGACATCACCCCTGTCGTTGTTACAAATGTTAAGATACATCCTATTTTTGTCCATGGAAACGACAGGAGATACAGACATGGTGGTGCTTATTATTGTCTTCGAGAAGTTCAAGTAGACAGTTATCTCCCATATAACATAGAAGGAAAACAGAAGCGGGTTTTTACCTTCGAAGAGTGAAGTTGTCGGCAAATGGAAACTAGAAAGACCACGAAGGGCGTGTAGTCTCTCCTGAAACTTCTGCATCCTTCTACACCGGAGACAATGGAATGTAAGGAATTTGTTAAGAAGGAAGCTAGTTTTTCAGTGTCGACAAATAGAATTTCAAGCTTTTCAATCTGTCGAAATACAAAATGTAACACTTACAAGGAAAGGACCCGTACCGGGGAATCATGTATCGTACAGAAATTTTGCACTTACATAAAAAAGAATAACACAATGATCCAAAAATGTCTTTCGAAAATTAACTTATGCGACCCACAGAAAGCGTTGAAGCTCGCACGTTTGAATTGGCGCGCTTGGCTACGCAGGACTGCGGCGCGTGCTGGTTTCACTCGTCGAGAGACCGCGCCACTGACCGATCTTCTTTCCTATTCCTGAGCAATTGCGTACCACGTCGTGAAAAGGATGTAGCGGCATTAAGAGAAATAATTTCATTTCTGCATTGGGTCAATGGGCCTAAAGGCAATAGAATAACATTGTTATAGTGAAAATTAAAGTTAATCAGTATAACAAGGGACGTTACACACGTAAGCAAGATACTCCTTATAGCTTCTACAACAATGATGCTCGTGGTAGAAATGTTGACAGTACAAAGCCCACCTTTTTAAGGGGTGCAGGCCATATCATAGTGGGATTCTTTAGTAACAGTCCAAAAAGGGTGTCGTAAAACTTGCGCCGAGTTAAAATCAGTAAAACTTGCGCCGTGGTCATTAATCATTCTAGGAACTCATTAGCGAGGGAACTCATTAGGCTGGAAATCCCACAGGGAAGTTTCGTGTTTCAGAATGTGACAGTGTCCACTGCCTACTTACTACTTTCCAGCCACTTGCTAGACTTGGTTTGTTAAATAATGTCAAATCATTCAAGTAATACTTAAGCGGCTGTTTTAAATTCAACGGAGACCCTCTCAATAAGACAAAATGAAACAACGCTGATCGAATGAACATTTGCGACGAAAAACTTTAAATTTCGATGTAATACATGTTAAATGTAATATTCTGAAAAAGTTATGGCGATGTTACGAACGTTTATAATACTTTTGTAAATTTCAGTTATTGTTAAGATTTTTAAAAAAAGCTTCTTCATGACGCTGATGGTGGAACGTAGGCCTCCCATCACTGCTTCGGGGGTTCAATGTCCGATCACTTTAGGTAGCGCTTATGCTGGACAAAGCTGGCGTTCAAAATATTATTTTTGGTTTCTTCATCTTCATATCAGCATCACTGTTTGAAATAATTTCATTTGTCATTTATTTATCTTTTATACCCCGGGGAATGCGACAGGCCTGTCCAGGGCACACAATTTCCTTTCTTTGGCAGTAGCTATCGTTCATTCTTGACCCCTATCACTTCCTAAGGGGTGCATGTCGGGGGAAATGTAGGGTGAGACAGTTTTTTCTGTTTTCACTGGTCATTCTTTATTCAACAAATTCGCTATCATTTCATTTGTCATCCATTAATCTTTGTCCGGAAAAGCACGTCAGACCTCGCATTCGGCAGCATTTTCTTCCTTTAGCGGTATTTCATTCTTCATTCATTCTATTCCTGACCCTGTCAGTTACCTACAAACAGGCTGTGGATAATCTTCATCACACTGAAAGGCTGATTCCATGTTTCCAAGCTTGATTTGTAAATAAAGTTAAAGTACGTAGTTATACACATTTCACACACTGATATAAATACGACGCAGGTCTTCTAAATGTGCAAGAAACCAACATTGATAGAGTGAATAACATTTTATATATACATATTAATTTCAAAATCTCAGTACTACAGATATTCACACCATTCGCTGGACCTGAAAATAAGCCCCTGCGGTGCAGCGCAGGTAGCATTTGGTTAAGACAGCTGTCAAGCCACTTCTACTCCCGGCGGGGAATCTCCACGGCGCAACTTTTACAGAACCCCAAAAAGTACCAACAGTAATGCAGTCCTTAGCTAGAAAAACAATTAAGCAATAGCACTTAAGGCTCGGCGGGTCGACGGGCTAGAATTCCTCATAGTATCGGAACCTCCCGGCACCGTTGAAAATTGTGGTTCTACTACACCAGCCACACCTAACGAAACGACGATAAGGGCTTAATACCACATGTCCCATAAATTTTCTCCCAACTCAAAAATTACTTTGCCTATGTTGATTACCATTATACAAACAACCACGTGTCCCGTACAGCGACTATAAGAGTATGTCAGCGTCGTCTCAATTCAGCTGTTGGATAGTGCGAGTTGCGGGTAGCAGAGCGCTCTAATTCAAACATACGAACTTTAACCCTTTCTGTAGGTCACACGAGTTAATTCTTTCTTCACTTTTTAATCTGCTTACCCTCCATTGTTGGTTTTTCGGACTCAGCGAGGGATCCCACCTCTACCGCCTCAAGAGCAGTGTCCTGGAGCGTGAGACATTGAGTCTGGGATACAACTAGGGAGGATGACCAGTACCTCGCCTTGGCAGCCTCACCTGCTATGCCGAACAGGGGCCTTGGTGGGGGATGGGAAGATTGGAAGGGATAGACAAGGAAGAGGGAAGGAAGCGGCCGTGGCCTTAAGTTAGGTACCATTCCGGCATTCGCCTGAAGATGTGGGAAACCACGGAAAACCACTTCCAGGATATCTGAGATGGGAATCGAACCCACCTCTACTCAGTTGACCTTCCGAGGCTGAGTGGACCCCGTTCCAGCCCTCGTACCACTTTTCAAATTTCGTGGCGGACCCGGGAATTGAACCTGGGCCTCTGGGGGTGGCAGCTAATCACACTAACCACTACACCACAGAGGCGGACCACACGAGTTAATTTCCGAAAGAAATATTTTGGCCATTGTGTTATTCTTGGCTCATTTAATGTGTACAAAATTTACGTAAGATTAGCGATTCCCCGGTACGCGCCCTCGCCTTGTTAGAACACTGTTTACTGAAAAGCTTGTAAGTTCTATTAACGAAAGAAAAGATCTCATACATTTCAGTCCGCCGAGTTCCTCAAACATACAATCCAACCTATTCGGACCGAGTTCGGAAGATAGCGGATTTGAACCCTACTGTCGGCAGGCCTGAACATGGTCTGCCATGGTTTCCCATTTTCACATCAGCTGCACCATAATTTAAGGCCACGGCCCCTTCCTTCCCACTCCTAGCCCTTTACTGTCGCATCGTCGCCATAAGACGTATCTGTGTCGGCACGACGTAAAGCGATTTGTAGAAAATGTTTTTTAAAACCAATTCGGGCTTCCTCATGGTTAGGAATGTTCCCTGTGTCAAAGGGGAATTTCCCGGCTATTGACCTTGCTCCGCGCACACTCAAGGTCATAGAGTGGTCGTCGCGGCAGACTGTGTGGTACCTACAAGTAACGGGACTTCACTGCCTTCACTAACACATGGGTTCGGGTGCTGTGCATGACCAATTGGTGCCACGTGTGTATTAGAAACAAGAATATAACACGGATTTAACCTCATTTCTCTGCATATTAATGATCTCCTGTTGCCTCCTTGCAGTCCTGGGAGCTCACAACGTACTGTAGGAGTCCACGGGTTTTTCCACCCTTATGTCCGTAAATACAGGTAAATATATCCAAATTCCAGGCTAAATTATCCTATTCCTTAGTTCCAGACATTAATGAAGGTAATACCGTATATTAACACGTTTTTTAGATGCGTTCCCACACGCACACACACAGCGCTGCGTTGTTATGGGCTAGGGGTCACCTTCTAGCCTTCAAGAGTGTGGGGTAGAATTCCGATTTCGGATGGTTGGCTGTAGAGTGTCTAGCTACATATGATTTATAAATAATAATAATAATAATAATAATAATAATAATAATAATAATAATAAAGACAAGCCCGTATCGATACCTTCCAGCGTGCTAATGAATTTCGGTAGGACAAATTTCGGGGACAACCCGATGTGTTGAAAGAACGTTAAGCTACTAACATTTATTATTATTATTATTATTATTATTATTATTATTATTATTATTATTATTATTATTATTATTATTATTTTGAATCGTCTTGGTGAGGACCACGTTATTTCAGCTGTCTTCTCCGGGCTTTGATCTTTGCCCAGTGCTCCATCGCTCGTGTCGGTATTGCACTTTCCTTTCCTACGTCCATATCTTTCCCGTCTTCAACCTTGGCCTTTCTTGAAAACCCTGGTGGTCTTTAAGTTTCCTCCTTAGTGGGCTGCGTTCTGTTTATTATTATTATTATTATTATTATTATTATTATTATTATTATTATTATTATTGTTGTTTCATTCATTCATATCATTTTTGCCCTCATGGACAGTGTTTGAACTCGAATATCTTTCGATGACACATTTTTCACTTCTTTCCCTTCTTCCTCTTCTCTTCCCAAAATCTCTTCATCCTTTGGCTGTGCTCCTGTTTCCTTTGTTCTGTCCACAATGTTCCTGTCTTCTTCTTCTCATTTTCTATAAATTTTGTATTCCTAATTTTGTTTCTGGATTCTTTTCTGTCTCCTGTCATTCGCCTGTTGATCCCCACCTGCCGTAAGTCTTCCTCTGTTTCATGGTACCAATTTGTTTTCTTGTTTGGACTGTTTACTGCATCAAAGATTTTCTTTGTAAGTCTGTTGTTGTCCAATCTCTGTATGTGCCCATAGAGAGTCAGTCTGCGTTTCCTGATCATGTCTGTTAGTCTGTCAGTGTGCTGGTACAGCTCTTCGGTAGGTCGTTTCATCCATATGCCATCTCTGTCTAGTGGTCCAAATATATTCCTGAGAATTTTACGTTCTATTTTTTCTGTCTCTATGATACCTCCAATTGTGGTCTTTTCTGACGCATACAGTGCTTTTGGTAATACGACTGTTTTGTAGTGTCTAGTTTATTATTATTATTATTATTATTATTATTATTATTATTATTATTATTATTATTATTATTATTATTATTATTATTATTATTATTATCAACATCACTGCCTGTTTTTCTTGCAGTATACAACGGTTTGCTGTAATGGAACTTGTTTCTCAAGTTAAAAAATGACGATCCATTGATAGCGAAATATATTATAAGTATTCCGACAGGTGGTAGTGTTGGTCCGACTCTGTGATGTAGTGGTTAGCTACCACACCAGGAGGCGCAAGTTCGATTCCCGGCCCTGCTGGAACGGGGTCGACTCAGCCTCGGGAGGTCGACTGAGTAGACACCTCAACCATCCTCGAAGTGGTTTTCCGTAGTTTCCCATTTCTCCTCCAGGCAAATGACGGGATGGTACATAACTTACGGCCATTCCCCCACAAGTCCCCTGTTCAGCATAGCAGGTGAGGCCGCCTGGGCGAGGTACTGGTCCTTTTTCCCTGTTGTATACCCGACCCAAAGTCTCACGCTCCAGGAAACTGCCCTTGGGGTGATAGAGGTGGGATCCCTCGCTGGGTCCTAGGGGAAAACCAACCCTGGAGGGTAAACAAATTACGATTGAAAGAAAGAAAGAAAGAAAGAAAGAAAGAAAGAAAGAAAGAAAGAAAGAAAGAAAGAAAGAAAAAAGAAAGAACGGTACTGTGGGAAACATGAAGTAGTCCTTCCTTATGCTGTGTTAAATTAGTTTTTAAAGACTATTTTGTGCTAGTGGTTTAATGTTGCACGAACATACTGAAGGTTCTTGGCGACGCAAGGGTTGGAAGAGACTAGAATTTGGAATTAAGCGGCCATGGTCATAATTAAGGTACAGCCTGGTGTTAAAATGGGAAACCACGGGAAACCATCTTCAGGTTTGCCGAGGGTGGGATTCGAACCCACAATATCCCGAATGAAAGCCCAGAGCAACGCGACCCTTACCGCATGAGCAACGCACTGTTTAAAGACATTTTAAAGATTTTAATTTTATAGTGTGTAAAACGGTGTTTTATGGAATATTTAAGCTGTATCAGTGTTGTGGTACTGTTGTTTATTATTATATGGTGTTGATATAAAGAATCCCACTGAGGTTCTGACAAAGATACAAAGGCGATGATTTACAGACTCCTGTTTCTTGTTTATTTGGTTTTCTTCGGTATTTGCGTTTGACATAGCAGGGAAAAGTTTGGTGCTCTGTATTCATGGCGTAACACCGTAATTTATCAATTAGGTAGCCTGAAGCTATTCTATCACTCGAGATGATTCGATAACGAACGAGTGTATAAATTCTTAGATATCATGGAAAACCTGTGCGATAGGCACAACTTAGAACTCACCAGAATATCCAGCGTACATGAAAGTGAGTTCGCCACAGTAGTGTTGTTGTTTTTGTTGCTTGATCAACATACAATTCATATTAAATTCTTTCTTCCTTTCTTAATCTGTTTACCCTCCAGAGTCGGTTTTTCCCTCGGACTCCGCGAGGGATCCCACCTTTACCGCCCCAAGGGCAGTTTCCTGGATCCGGGATACAACTGGGGAGGATGACCAGTACCTCGCCCAGGCGGCCTCACCTGCTATGCTGAACAAGGGACTTCCGGGGGATGGGAAAATTGGAAGGGATAGACAAGGAAGAGGGAAGGAAGCGGTCGTGGCCTTAAGTTAGGTACCATCCCGGAATTTGCCTGGAGGAGAAGTGAGAAACCACGGAAAACCACTTCCAGGATGGTTGAGATGGGAATCGAACCCACCTCTACTCAGTTGACTTCCCGATGCTGAGTGGACCCCGTTCCAGCCCTCGTACCACTTTTCAAATTTCGTCGCAGAGCCGGGAATCGAACCCGGGCCTGCGGGAGTGGCAGCTAATCACACTAACCACTACACCACAGAGGCGGATTCATATTAAATTAAAGTGCCATGTTGTCTAAGAAACAGTATTAGTATTCCAATTTAGAACCCGATAGTACAATTTAGCAAAGCAATTTCTTAGTATATACCGAATACAGACTTCCAGAAATCTGATACTGATGATCTTCTGGTGGCTATATGCGAATATTTATTTTTTCCATACTAACTAATAATATCAATGAATGAACAGTTATTAATGATGTAATAGTTAAATTTAGGTTAAATGAATGATAATTGCTACAAATGTTCTTAATTCATTGATGTTGTAATATTACAATAGACTTTGACAGTTGAAATGAGTCTGCATGTTTATTGTTCTCAAAACGCGTCTGATGAATAAATAAGTTTCATTAATAGAAGGTGTATTGACAAGGCGATTTTATTAGAATACTATTTTCAATATTTGTTAATGGGTTTATGAGTCAATACAGGAATATTTGAGCTCTATTATGGTCAAATATATAAGCAATATTATCAATAATTATACAGTAGTACACCTGGTGGTTATGATATTTAAGGGGTCAAATCTACATGGTCTGACACCGCGTTTAGTCGGTTCGAATCCTCCTGGCCATTTTCACACCAGACAAATGCTGGGGCTGTGCCTTAATTAAGGCCATGGCCGCTTCCTTCCCATCCCTAGCCCTTTCCTCTCCCACCGTCGCCATAAGACCTATCTGTGTCGGTGCTACGTAAAACAACTTGTAAAAAAAAAAAAAAAAAAAAAAAAAAGAGGAATCCCACTGGCGGAAAAATATTTCACCATCAGAATGTTAGCCGGCAGTGTAGGAGAGTTGGTAGTAAACAATTCCTAATCACTAGATTGCGAGTCAAAATCCTGGATTACCGAGCTCGATAGCTGCAGTCGCTTAAGTGCGGCCAGTATCCAGTATTCGGGAGATAGTAGATTCGAACTCCACTGTCGGCAGCCCTGAAAATTGTTTTCCGTGGTTTTCACACCAGGCAAATGCTGGGGCTGCACCTTAATTAAGGCCACGGCCGGTTCCTTCCCACTCCTAGCCCTTCCCTGTCCCACCGTCGCCATAAGACCTATCTGAGTCGGTGCGACGTAAAGCAACTAGCAAAAAAAAAAAAAAAAAAAAAAAATCCTGGATTCAATCCCAAACCCCTCTGCAGTTTTCGTAAGGAGTGGAGGCACATTGCGCTGATGATAGTGATTCCTCTGTCGGATGAGGCAGACCCCCTTAATCTTATAATTTCAAACCCACAGCAATGTCCGACCTCTATACGTTGAAACTTGGTTTCTTCCGAACATCGTAACTTTAGTACAATTAGTACGAACAATACAGACTCTATGAACGACAGTTTCCCCACCATTGCTCGGCTCCATGGTCACAGGAGCCCTGGATTCGATTCCCGGTAGTGTCGGAAATTTTAACGGGAGTTGGGTGTGTGTGTCGTCTTCATCATTATTTCATCCTCAGCACGAAGCGCAGGTCACCTACGGGAGTCGAATCAAAAGACCTGAACCTGGCGAGCCCAACATGTCCTCGGATACTCCCGGCACTAAAAGCCATACGCCATTTCATTTCTTTCCTCACCATTCATGAAGGAACTGGCTGCGTACGGAATGGTATTTGTAGCATTGCTCACACCTCTGTCACTTTCATATGTTCAAAGCCAAGGATGAGACTGAGGTGAGTTCGATGAAAGTAAGGAGTTTGTTCTAGGCCATGCCTGAGGGCACAGTGCTCTGTAAACACTACGTCTCTACACATCCAAACTCCTTATGAAAATTAATAAGAAAAAAACAAACTATTATAATTCTACGGCAAATACGCAATGAACCCTTCAAATATGTATTAATGAAGACTGAGGTGTGAAAATGAAAATCCACAGCCTGTTTCCAGCTATTCGACCGCGTCAACGATGGAATGAATGAAACGCCCGTCTAACGACGAGGATAGGAATTGTGCCGATGCCTGTCGCACTCCTCTGGAACAATGATTAATGACTGACAGATGCAATGTTGGACAGTGTCGCTGGGATGAAGGATGGCATCTAAAACCTGAGTACTCGGAGAAAACCCTGTCTCGCCTCCGCTTTGTCCAGCACAAATCTCACATGGAGTGACCGGGATTTGAACCACGGAACCCAGCGATATATAATTATCCAAATGTGGTGGTGGAGGTGCTGGTTATTATTGCTTTAATAGGAAGTACAGTTTGGCAATCATCCTCTATTAACACTAATCAGAGAGAAAAAATGGAAGGGGTCCGACACTTCAAAAAAGGAATGTATCGGCCAAAGAAGGACAACGGCTATGAAGGGCGTGAAAATATAACACTCCCTAGGTCTCGAATTCTCTAATTACGTCGGGGTTGGAAAAGAACAAGAGTTGGCCGAAGAAGGTTGGACAGGAGATATAAAATTGAGGAGCTGGCACAAGTAAGTGGAAGCAATAACAGGACTGATCTAAGGTCTCCGTGGTTGCCAATATACGCTCCCAAGTCAACAGCCCCTCAGGCCCCATTTAGTCTCTTCTTACGACAAGTGGGAGATATTGTGGGTGTTATTCTACCGCCCCAACCCACAGGGGGGAGGGGTAATTATCCAAAGGATCACCCTGTACACCGTTATCCTTATGGCAAAGGATAACAAGGTCACCAGGTTCTGTGTGACACTATTCGGGCCAAAGCTGGCGTAGCATGAGTGAAAGCCCGTCTCACATCATATTTCGTTTCGTAAGTGGTACCATAACGTTGTTTTGCAAAGATTGCCTTTACGAATCCCCATAGCGAATTATTACATGTGGTGATATTTGGTCTTCGTGAGGCCCAGGCAAGTGGCGCTGGTAACACAGGTGACCTACAAACAATCCAACACCGAAGAAACTAAAAAAAAAAAATGCAAAATCAAACCCCAAGGTGCAACAGCTCCGAGCAGCTATAGCCTGCCAAGCGACCGCTGCTCCACCCGAAGGCCAGCAGATAACGAGGTGTCGTGTGGTCGACACTACGAATCCTCTCGGCCATTGTTCTTGGCTTTCTAGACCGGGGCCGCCATCTCCCCGTCACTTAGCTCCTCGATTGTAACTACTTAGGCTGAGTAGAGCTCGAACCAGCCCTCAGATCCAGGTAAAGATCCCTGACCTCTTCGGGAATGGAACCTGGGGCCTCAAGGTAAGAGGCAGATACAGTACCCCTACACCACGATGCCGGCCCCTCCTTGGATGAGCATGGAATTAAGAAGACATTTTTGTTTAAATAGGATGGACCACCTGCCCATTATGGACATACAATGTCATAATGAGATGTTTTCTGGGGCCTGGCCCACGGTGTGGGAGTTGCGCGCCTACCTCTTACGCAGAGGCCGCGGGTTCGATTCCCGCAAACAATTCAGGTGGTGTTGTGAAGTTTCCCTGTAGTAGTTCAATTGTGCTTTAGTTACATATTTATTATGATAATTAATAAGTACTGCATAATAAACAGTTTGATAAGGAATATGAAAGAGCTGGCATTGTCTTTCACGACTAATGTTTGTAGCTAAGAGTATAGCATCTCTTACTTGTGCTATACCTACAAGCTGCCGCGACTTATTGTCAGACTCAAATAGCATCGCACACTACTCCTCTGACTACACTACACAGTATAATGTATTCTATATCAGTATAAAATACTTGTTTCTGATAATTGATAATCTGAACATTTAGAACCCGTACAGACCGCAGCCCCAATTATTTCGGAATACCGGAGTTCCACTGTACTTAGGATCTGTATTCTATAGCACAGTAAGTAAAATTGAATCAGCGTGGAGCATAGCCAATGATTTGAGCTCGCAGTTGAGATCAACAGTATTCTGAAAGCAAGAAGTTAGCTCCTGGATGAAATGTTCTTCTCATCGATCTGTTTCCAGACATAATAGTCGGGAGAATGGTAGCTGCTAAAACAGATGAGAATAATGGCAGAAGGTTATACGGACTGAAAAGTTAAGGGCTAAGTTATGGATAAACTCAATGGAAGAAATTGTGCATATAAAGTGGCTTCGGTGCTGGGAACATGTGACGTGAATGGAGAATAATGGACTCTGCCATAGAGTGTAAGTGATGCAGAGGTAGAGGCACGTTATTATTATTATTATTATTATTATTATTATTATTATTATTATTATTATTTCTTTCTTTCTTTCTTTCTTTCTTTCTTTCTTTCTTTCTTTCTTTCTTTCGTTCTTAATCAGTTTAGCCTTCAGGGTTGGTTTTTCCCTTGGATTCAGCGAAGGATCCCACCTTTATCACTTCAAGGGCAGTGTTCTAAGCGTGAGACATTGGTTCGGGGGTGCGAAATTGGGGTAGAGACCAGTAACTCGCCCAGGTGGCCTCAACTGCTATGCTGAACAGGGCCCCGTGGGGGTATGGGAAGATCGGAAGGAATGGACGTGGAAGTGGGAAGGAAGCGGCCATGGCCTTACATTAGGTACCATCCCGGCATTTGCCTGGAGGAGAAGTGGGAAACAACGGAAAACCACTTGGAGGATGGCTTATTTGGGAATCGAACCCACCTCTACTCAGTTGACCTCCCGATGTTGAGTGGACCCCGTTCGATTGTATCACTTTTCAAATTTCGTGGCAGAGTTGGGAATCGAACCCGGGCCTCCGTGGAGGTGGCAGCTAGCCACGCCAATCACTACACCACACAGGCGGACCATTATTATTATTATTATTATTATTATTATTATTATTATTATTATTATTACTATACAGTTTGCTTGACGTCGCTCCGACACAGATAGGTCTTATAGGGACGACGGGTTAGGAAAGGGCTAGGGAGTAGAAAGGAATCGTCTGTGGCATTGAGTAAGGTACAGCCTCAGCAACTGTCTGGTGTGAGGAACGGGAACCACTGAAAGCCATATTTGGGGCTAACGACAGTGGGGTTCCAACCCATTCTACCGAATGCAAGCTGCGTGACTCAAACCGAGCAGCCACGCACTCGGCCGTAGTCAATTCACAGAGGTTTGCAGACTGAATAGCAGTGGACACTGAAGATGTATATTCATGAATGTAACCTATGTCACATTATTACATGTAAGGGTTAAGTATTTACTGGTAGTCTATTGTTTAGGTGTTGTGTATCATTTCTTTTTTCCTTCTGTATGATACTGCCATTCCACTGGGTGTCAAATAAATCACTTTCTGCCAAAACAATCTTACAATCAAATACTAAACTTTCTTCTATTCATTAAAGCCACAATCATGAACATGTATTGACATAGATACTCCTGGCAATTGTAAGTGCCACCACCCACTGCTGAAGGCGAAGGTTAGCCTGTCCTTGAAGAAAGTCGTAGTGACCTTTATTAGTCCCATTATGCTCGAAGAAATGTGACAAGGTCAGAAACCCACCCTGCCATGCCTCGCGGCAGCTAACAGTTCAGAGGTATTGTTTCTTGCTGTCACTTTCGAATATTATCAGCAATCAATTATGCGCTCTTACACACTGGAGCACATTCTAAACGAATGAATCATACTCAACAATAACAATTAATATAATACTGTATCAGAGTGTGAGCTAGTTCAACCTTTCATACTTTCATGCACATTTTCCCTATTTAACACACAATCTCCAGCAGAAAGCCATGTGCTAAATATTTGTCAAGTTAGCTTTTCACGCGTTCACGGAATGGGTTATTTCCTACGAAAGCCAATAATTGCAATCGGGTTGAAATAAGGTTGTCTGTCTCATTGACTGAATGGTCAGCGTTGACGCCTTCTGTTCGGAGTGTCCCAGGTTCGATTCCCGAATGGGCCGGGGATTTTAATAGCGTCCGATTAACGCTACTGGCTCGGGGACTGGGTGTTTGTGTTTATCCCAACATTTCTCTCTTCATATTCAGACAATTCACTACCAACCATCACAGAAACACGTAGTAGTCACATCCCTCCATATAGGGTTGGCGTCAGAAAGGGCATCCGACCGTGAAAACTGGGCCAAATCCATGTGTACGACACAGTTTTCACCCGTTACCTCACATATGTGGGAAAAGCGGTAGAAGGAGAAGAAGAAGGTTGAAATAGGGTTGCCAGGTTTTTTAAATGCCAATAATAGACAGGTCATGTCGACACCACATAACGACATTATTTGAAAGGAAACACTGAGATGTAATTTTATATACTAGGTATAATTTCATTGTAGGCACAAACTTTATTACAATATTTTACTCTTTCATCCTCAATATGAAAAGGATTTTTTTGTTTTTTTGTTTTTGCAAGTTGCTTTACGTTGCACCGACACAGATAGGTCTTATGGCGACAATGGGACAGGAAAGGGCTAGGAGTGGGAAGGAAGCAGCCGTGGCCTTAATTAAGGTACGGCCTGGTGTGAAAATGGGAAACCACGGAAAACCATTTTCAGGGCTGCCGACAGTGGGGTTCGAACCCACTACCTCCCGAATACTGGATACTGGTCGCACTTACGCGACTGCAGCTATCGAGCTCCGTCATAAAAGGTTTAAAACCCGTATGCTTCACTTTTTGCCTTTAATAATTTGTAATTTCTGGAGCCATCTCTGTTCGGTTTCGACTCAGATAATTTATAACTGCTAGGTTATTCAGTTTGCCAAAACTACTTTTGATTAATAAATATATATACTACCTGAAAAATAAAGTATGGCTAAAATATAGGCTACTTGAAAAAGGAACAAAATTAAAATGCAATGGCATGTTTCGTTCTAAAACGATTCCATCAAATCACACTCCAATAAGGTAGGGGGCCAAATTCCGTCCCCGCGCCTAATTTCGTCTCCCAAGGGATTTCCAGTTTGCACGGTTCGTACCTAATGTTTAGCTGCGCGCCACGCGTAGGGTCATCCTGCTGTCTTGTGAGAGTTGGTTGTGAGCACCACGTTTAGTTTCTGTATACAAGGAGGATTCATTTTTCATACGGAGCTGAGTTAGTGCATCATTCAAATTAAGAACCAGTTATTCCCAGAGTGAGCACTGATATCTGTATGAAATCCTGGACTGCATCTCAGTCGTGTGGTGTAGTTCGTGGCAGGGTTCGAAATCGCACCCACCGACGATTTTATCTCAAATGTTTCCCCTCGCTAAAATTACCCCCGGGGGGGGAAGGATTCCTTCATTATAAAATAATGGTAGACATGTAGAACACATATAATTTATTAATAAAATTAATTATTTTTACAGTGCAAATTTTCATAAAAGATCAGCAATAATACACACAATATAGAAATAATAGAATGACTGCCAGACACCAGGCGGGCAATAAGCAATAAGCCAACTCCGCACCGGCAGCCTATTGTTCATATTTCACTCTGGCAAGTCCATCTGAACCCCGTGGTGTAGGGGTAGCGTGCCTGCCTCTTACCCGGAGGCCCCGGGTTCGATTCCCGGCCAGGTCAGGGATTTTTACCTGGACCTGAGGGCTGGTTCGAGGTCTACTCAGCCTACGTGATTAGAATTGAGGAGCTATCTGACGGTGAGATAGCGACCCCGGTCTAGAAAACCAAGAATAACGGTCGAGAGGATTCGTCGTGCTAACCACACGACACCTCGTAATCTGCAGGCCTTCGGGCTGAGCGGCGGTCGCTTGGTAGGCCAAGGCCCTTCAAGGGCTGTAGTGCCATGGGGTTTGTTTGGTTTGGTTTAAGTCCATCTGAAACCCTGCAAAAACATAACTTACTTGAAGCTCTCCTCCATTGGCATTGCTCTAAGTAGCTCGAGCTTACGCCACACCTATGCTTCTTGGAGAGGATGTGTTTCCGATAGGTAGCCAGTAAGACAATATTCACTTCAGCAGTGACAAACTGACAAATGTGTTCAGTCAGCACTTAGCTTTGGTGGAGGAAGTTTTCACTAACAAAGCAATAAATCAGGACACATCGCACCTCGTCTGGCCTTTCTTAAGAAAGGGGCCTTCTCTCATAGATTTCTCAGCCGATTGGAACAATTTTCTAATGTTTATAATTCTTGTTATAACAAAAGAATTCAAACTAAAAGGTGTAATTTACTTACAGGGGAATTATATACCCTTACTCCTCTTGAAATAAACGCTAGTAGTTAAGCCCTACGATACTTCTCCCCCACCCCCACTATTTCTTTCTGATTTCGAACCCTGGTTCGTGGCGTGTAATCTCTACAGTGAGGTGGTTGGCGTGAGTTACTGTAGCGGCCATTATAATAAATCAGGGAATGTTTGTGATTCCGTACCCCTTCATTTTATTTGTTACTAGCTGATGTACCCGTGCTTCGCTACGGGATTCTCAGAAAGACTGACTTTGTGGTTTTCCTAACTGAAGTCAATATAGGTCATTGCAAAAACGTCAGTAGGAATGTAGCGATTAAAAGCAATGTTATCTTATAAAATACTCGATCAAATGAAAAACTGCATATTTTCTCACGTTTAACTAACAGTACTATGGTACCAGTCTAAAAGTCCAAAGTTCCAGAGCTGGAATGACCAGGCCGAAGACAGCCGTGAACACTTCTCTGCATTATTCCGTTAAATATGCACGCTTCTCATTCCAATCAGTGACTTAGAGTAGGGATTGAATAGCTCGAATGCTATGATGAACCAGTGTGTTACGTACCAGTAGTATCGGAAAATTTATGAACCAGAGGAATAGCATGCTAAAGAAGTTACCTAACTCCCCAAATACTTCCTGCCAAAATTTAGGTAGACTGTTACAGTCGTACGACTGGGCGAGTTGGTCGTGTGGTTAGGGGCGCGCGGCTGTGAGCTTGCATCCAGGAGAAAGTGGATTCGAGCCCCACTGTCGGCAGCCTTGAAGATGTTATTCCTGGATTCCCATTTTCACACCAGGCAAATGCTGGGGCTATACCTTAATTAAGACCAAGGCCGCTTTCTTCACACTCATAGCCCTTTTCCTAGCCCATTGTCGCCATAAGACCTAACTCTGTCGGTGCGACGTAAGGCAAATTAAAAAAAAATACTCGCTATCGGAGATGAGCGGCAACAGAAGACAAAGCACATCACAACAAACAATGGTCAATGTAATGTTATTGTTAATCAATTTTTTGAGCCTTCTATATTGTAGGCATTCGCATTTAGTTTTCTTTCTACTCTGTGATCTTAGGGCGTCTTATAAAAATATTTATAGCGTAGACTCTAGTTTCTTATTCTCCGACTTTACATACCGATTTTCATTAAATCCTGTCTACCCATTTTCTCGTGACTCGCCGCTGATAAGGACTTAGTAACAAAAATCCAAATTCTTGAATATCTCTGATCATAGCCGGTATGGTAACAATGTGTATGACATAAATGATCGGAAATATAATACTATATAGCATATATAACATAATTATTTGGCAATTACATTTTAGCCCTACCCCTAAACTACCATTTCATTCAGCGTGAATAAAATTATTTATGGCCTAGATTATAGCGACTTATTCCCCGACTTTGCATACCGATTTTCATTAAGATATGACCACTAATAGGCCTAACATAAATATTTGAGGATTCCATTGTAGGCCTTCCCCTAAACTACCATTTTCTCAGCGTGAATACAATTGTTTATGGCCTAGATTATAGCAACTTATTCCTCGACTTCCCCTACCGATTTTCGTAAAGATACGACCAATAATAACAAATATTTGAGAATTAAATTTTAGTCCTTCCCCTAAACTACCATGTCACTCAGCGTGAGTAAAATTATGACCTAGATTATAGCGACTTATTCCCCGACTTTGTATACCGATTTTCATTAAGATATGACCACTAATAACATAAATATTTGAGAATTACATTTTAGGCCTTCCCCTAAACTACCATTTCATTCAGCGCGAATAAAAGTACTTATGATTTGGATTGTAGCGACTTATTACCCGACGTTGTATACCGATTTTCATTAAATTCTCTTCAGCCGTTTTCTCGTGATGCGTGTACATACATACATACAGACAGACAGACAGACAGACAGACAGACAGACAGACAGACAGACAGACAGACAGACAGACAGACAGACAGACAGAAATTACGGAAAAGTAAAAAGTGCATTTCCTTGTTAGTGTGGGCACGACTGATACAGAAATACCATCCTTTTTAAATTCTGAGCAATGTACAGACAAAACTCTTATTTTATATATATAGATTTGTGAAGATTAGTATTTTCAGACGGGAAAGCACAAGCAGTGGGCTAAGGAGGCTATGAAAAAGTCTATTAAGTCAGCGAGGGACAAGATAATAGGTTACAAACGTGCGAGTAAAGCGTTTAACATTCCGAGTAATTCATTACAGGGAAAGTGTTCGGTATGGTTAGAAGGGAAAAAATAATATTAATATTAATTGTACTTTTCATAAATTTGTTGGGGGACAAAATTACGAACACATTTCGGTAGTTTAGTTATTGTAGTGTTTATGTCAAATATTGACTACCTTATGTTATAACAGTTTCATTGTAACTTGTCCTTAAGTGGAGAACATATTTAGATATACTATATATATATAAATTTCTAGCCTTGTTTATAATACTCCTGAATTTCTCAATCAATCAATACTGATCTGCATTTAGGGCAGTCGCCCAGGTGGCAGATTCCCTATCTGTTGCTTTCCTAGCCTTTTCCGAAATGATTTCAAAGAAATTGGAAATTTATTGAACATCTCCCTTGGTAAGTTATTCCAATCCCTAACTCCCCTTCCTATAAATGAATATTTGCCCCAGTTTGTCCTCTTGAATTCCAACTTTATCTTCATATTGTGATCTTTCCTACTTTTATAGACGTCATTCAAACCTATTCGTCTACTAATGTCATTCCACGCCATCTCTCCGCTGACAGCTCGGAACATACCACTTAGTCGAGCAGCTCTTCTTCTTTCTCTCAATTCTTCCCAACCCAAACATTGCAACATTTTTGTAACGCTACTCTTTTGTCGGAAATCACCCAGAACAAATCGAGCTGCTTTTCTTTGGATTTTTTCCAGTTCTTGAATCAGATAATCCTGGTGAGGGTCCCATACACTGGAACCATACTCTAGTTGGGGTCTTACCAGAGACTTATATGTACTCTCCTTTACATCCTT
The DNA here is from genome assembly GCF_040414725.1 of Anabrus simplex. Taxonomy (NCBI): domain Eukaryota; kingdom Metazoa; phylum Arthropoda; class Insecta; order Orthoptera; family Tettigoniidae; genus Anabrus; species Anabrus simplex. The sequence goes on along the minus strand of NC_090265.1, from coordinate 91,718,716 downwards.
ACTACAACCCCTAAACACCCTCATAACCATGTGCAGAGATCGGTACCCTTTATTTACAATCCCATTTATGTGATTACCCCAGTGAAGATCTTTCCTTATATTAACACCTAGATACTTACAATGATCCCCAAAAGGAACTTTCACCCCATCAACGCAGTAATTAAAACTGAGAGGACTTTTCCTATTTGTAAAACTCACAACCTGACTTTTAGCCCCGTTTCTACAAGTCCAAATCTGCTAAGGGGACGAAATATGGGCCCCCTCGGTTTAACTACTTATGAAATTGAAATCTGTAACTTATCTTAATGAAGTCCTAGAGAAAAAGCAGGGATTCATTAAGGTACAGACACATTTCAGAAGCGAGTTGTTTAAATATCGGGAAAATGGGCGTCCCGTATGCTATTAAAACGGGACAGTACTTTAGATCTTCAAATACGGGAAATCCCGTATAATACGGAACACCCGGCAACCCTAGGTTGAAACCATGGATGTGCACTTCGTGAATCAGGAAACGATCTGTTGAACATTTCTAAGTTTTGAGTGCAAACACCATCGAATCGAAGGACAGTATTGTCAAAGATAATTCTTGGCTAATTAATATATTCGGGGTTTATCTACATTTGCCTATGAAAGGGTACACATCCTTACAGGATCATTCCCCTATCAAGTTATGTCCAAAAGTAGCCATCTTACCAATGTAAGGAAGATCCGGCAGTTACTACGAGACAGAGTAGTTCAGTCATGGATGAAACTGCCGCACGAAGGAAAGGGCGTTGCGCTCCTTCAGGAATACACGCCAGGGAACAAACAGATAAAAAATCACCGAGACTTATCCTGCGCGGAATGGAGAGAGGCCATCAAGATAGTGAATGTGTGCGCCATTCGCTCCGTGCCTGGAAGGTCGCAGGACAACACCCTCTGTCGGCATCGCCATAGAGAACACGAAACCATTGTCCATGACCTGGGTACCTATCCTCTCAGGGAGGTATTGAGAAATTCCCTCCATCATTCGATATGATAGGGCCCGGATTCATATGCACTAAAAATCCGAAAATATACATGCTCATATGCACTAAAAATGTTGTAAATATGCACGAAAATATACACTAAAAATAAAATAAAATACAATTAGCAGATGTGTTATTTAACTTGAACTCAGTGTTAAATTGATAAACATGTTTAATTCCTTGCAAAATGATGCATGTCATTAAGTTCCAGCAGTATTTCAACGTTTTCAGATGTCAATAACTTTCTGTTGTCGACCAGAAGTAGTTTATACGCTGAAAATGATCGTTCTACATCGACGGACGTAAATGCGTAATACTTGAACACTGGCACTGACTGCTCGAAAAGATTCTTCTGGCAAAAATTTATGCATTTTTACAGTTTAATCAGGTGGAACACTGCAGCAGACAAAGAGCAAAGTAACAGTTGAACGCACTTGTTTAATGAAACCTCGGGAGGCTACTGTAAGGAGAAGGAAAGAGTAATGTCGGAAAGAACAAAAAATAGCTATTGTGAAAAGCGTCATTATCCGTCAGCCTGCTTGTATTGCGACACTGAAAACTTTTTCCTTGATAAGGGAAGGCTTCTCATGTTGCCAAAGGATGTACAACATACAAAGTTCATAAAAATTTTCATTTCGTTCAGAAATCTTAGATAATCGAGCACACATAAGAGAAAAATATGTCCGTATATGCACTAACGCTCAAAATATGTAGTAACGTTCAAAATATGCATTTGCATATGCGCATATGCATGTTTTTAAATCCGGGCCCTACGATCACATGATCGCAAACTCGCTCAGAGATCAAGGTTTCACAGTGCATGAATTGGTTCCTGGCCTGGCTAACGATGGGAGTAACAGGCGTATTGATACGATAGCCTTTCTACAAACTAGCAAGCAAGGACTGATCTTAGATCCTACAGTACAGCACGCTTCGAGTCGTACACTGACCAGCCTGAAGAGATGGACGCCGAGAAGTCGATTTACCAGCCAACCGTAAACTACTATAAAAGCAAATATCACCTCAACAACATCTCCGTCCATGGACTCATGATTGATGCTCAAGGCACAATCACTAAATTTCTTGTACAGCAGTGGGATTCTCTTGGTTTCAACCGGATACGACTTTATGACATCGCTACCGGCGCAATACGAGGTTCATTAACCATACTCCGCAATCATCTGTGTAACATCTAACGAAATGTACATAATGCCATGCTTCAAATTCATTTCCGAGCCTTGTGAATGTTGTTACTTCTATCTGACACCTACTAGCAAATTCACCAATAACTTGGAAGACGTAATTATTTTGTAGTAGATATAATTTGTCCTTGTGACAGCCTCCTCATGGGGGAAGTTGTATTAATTAATTCAATCTGAGTTCTATTTTCTAGAGATTCAGCCACCCGTTCAGTCACTCTTTCGTTTAGTCCAATAGCCCTCATTTTTGTCAGTAATCTCCCATGAACTACCCTATCAAAAACTTTGTATAGATTAATAATAATACAGTTCATTTGACCACTAAAATATCTGCTATCCCATCTTTTCGTGGAGAAATGGATTCTGCCTCTCCATATCAAAATTCAACTGTTAAGTAGCATGAGATAGTGAGTTCTAACCCTACTGTCGGCAGTTTTCTATAGTAATGTTAAAAGATTGCCTCCCAACAGACTAACTGTTGTAGGCATACACTATAGGGCGAAGTCTTTGCGTCCTCTTTCGCATGAGAATGTAAAGTTCTGATGGCTTCTTCTTCTTCTTCTTATTATTATTATTCCTCTATCACTTTTTCCACACCTGAGAGGTCGCACACGTGGATTTGGTCCTGTTTTATGGCCAGATGTCCAAGCTGACTCCATCGCTATATGGAGGGATATAATCACTATTGCGTGTTTCTGTGGTGGTAGACAGTGTGGTGTATTGTCTGTACATGAAGAGGAGAATGTTGGGACAAATCAAACACTCAGTCCCCGAGACAGAAGAATTAATCACTCGTGATTAAATTCCCCGACCCGGCCGAGAATCGAACCCGGAACCCTCTGAACCGAAGGCCTCAACGCTGACCATTCAGCCAAGGAGTTGGACTAAAGTTCTGATGGTATAACAAATCAAATCAAATCAAATCAAATCAAATCAAATCAAATCAAATCAAATCAAATCAAATCAAATCAAATCAAATCAAATCAAATCAAATCCAAACCTATCCACTTCAGACCAAACCAATTCAATCAAATATGTGAACTTAGGTTATTTTGCCTGGTAGAAGATATATACAATTAAGGACGCAAGCAAACCCTGCCTTCAGGTCACTATCCCGGAAAAGCCTGAAAATGAGTTAAGAAAAACCATGGAAGACAATTTCAAGGAAGATAACTTTTGAGTCCTCGGATACTTAGTACATGGCAAATGGTTTCAGGAACTGATCTACCCTGGGCAGTTCTGTGATGATAGGATCTAAGAAACATAATTGTCGGATACAGTTATCGATTACTAGCGATTAAGAGAGATAAAGTCTGTTGCACATATAACAGGGCTATTAAATATATTTTATGGTAGTCCTAAAAGTTGTCGGCCATAATGGAGGCGAGGCACGTAACATAGCGGTGAAAGCGAGACTCCTTTTTAATTAACTGACCTTTCACACATGACCGATAAACGAAATTCACCTCTGTTATGTAAACAAATCGTTAAGCCCTGGCCTGTCATAACTGAGACAGGATAACGGTATTACTGTCATGTGATGGTGTTCAATGCATCATTCTCTAGTGCTCTCATGCCTCAGGGTCTGATTGACTGTTCCGCCTTAAAGTAATAGTCAATATCATCAAAATGATTTCTTCAACAGAGTTGTCCCTTCACAACGTGTTTCATCGTGCGCAGGCAGAGTTCGGACAGGCCATGGAAGATGCAGAAAATCACTCTACACGTGGAATAATTACGTAACGTCACCGGAATGCGACTGTGGTGCCTCATGGCAAACCATCGCTCACATCGTTGACAGCTGCAACTCTGGTAGCTGGGCTGAATTCTTTATACCATCAGAGGCGGTGATATTGTGGATGGAAGGGCTGAACATCCTTACATGAAAAATTGTTTCCTTGTTATTGTAATATATTTTATTTTATATATGTAGACTTTATGCCATACACTAAATAAATGAAAACCTCAGGTACAGACGTCTGTACAGACGATCGCCCTGCAAGGTGGTGCAGCTATTCCCTCCACATCAATGGATATGAACTTTTCATTTATACCCTAACGACAACGCCTTGCCGATGCAACCATTCTACCCTGTCAATAATAGGCTATATTGGTTTTTACGTCTTACTAACTACCTTTGTACGGTTTTGGGAGAAGCAGAGCTGCCGAAATGCTGCCCCGCAGAATTTCATATACGTGCCAGTAAATCTACCGACAGGAGGCTGACATATTTGGGCACCTTCGAATACCACCGGACTGAGCCAGGATCGAACCCGCCAAGTTGGATTCAGAATACCAGTGCTCTACCGTCTGAGCGACACAGCCCGGCATTCCTCTGGTATTTGCTGTCATTTACAGTTGCATGACCCAGCTCGATAGCTGCAGTCGCTTAAGTGCGGCCAGTATCCAGTATTCGGGAGATAGTAGGTTCGAACCCCACTATCGTCAGCACTGAAAATGGTTTTCCGTGGTTTCCCATTTTCACACCAGGCAAATGCTGTGCCTGTACGTTAATTAAGGCCACGGCCGTTTCCTTCCACTTCCTAGGCCTTTCCTATCCCATCGTCGCCATAAGACCTATCGGTGTCGGTGCGACGTAAAGCAAATAGCAAAAAAAAAAAAAAAAAAAAAAAAATTAAAAACAAAATTATATACACAGTTGCATGAAGGTTAATTGTCACATCCTAGAGTTTTATTTGATCTTATTTTATTACCATTTGCTATAGTAAGTGAGATTTAATCGAGATGCAATAAAGCTAATGCAGTAAGCTCGTAGTTGAGATCAACAGTATTCCGCAAGAAGGAAGTCAGCTCCAGGACGAAACTATATTTACATCTGTCTGTTTTCAGACCAACTTTGCTTTACGGGATTGAAAGCCGGGTGGACTCAGGATATCTTATTCATAAGTCAGAAGTAACAGGCATGAAAGTTGTGGTACAAACAGATGGGAACAACAGAAGTGTACTCGGAATGAGGCGAATAAAAAAATGAAATGTCGTATGGCTTTTAGTGCCGGGATATCCCAGGACGGGTTCGGCTCGCCGGGTGCAGGTCTTTCAATTTGACTCCCGTAGGCGACCTGCGCGTCGTAATGAGGATGAAATGATGATGAAGACAACACACACACCCAGCCCCCGTGCCATTGGAATTAACCAATTAAGGTTAAAATCCACGACCCGGCCGGGAATCGAATCCGGGACTCTCTGAACCGAAGGCCAGTTCGCTGACCGTTCAGCCAACGAGTCGGACGGAATGAGGAGATAAACGCTAAGTTAGAAATGAACTCGATGGATGAATATGTTCGCATAAACCGGCTTCGATGAAAGGTCATATGATGCGAATGGAGGAGGATAGGTTACCTAGGAGAATAATGGACTCTGTTATAGAGGGTAAGAGAAGTAGAGGAAGACTAAGAGGACGATGGTTAGACTCATTTTCTAACGATTTAAAAATAAGAGGTATAGAACTAAATGAGGCCACAGCACTTGTTGCATATAGAGGATTGTGGCGACATTCAGTAAATTCACAGATGCTTGCAGACTGAACGCTGAAAGGCATAACGGTCTATAATGATGATGTGTGTATGTATGATGTTATTACGATTTGCCTAACGACGCACCGACACTGGTATGTCTTATAGCGACGATTGGAGAGGAAAGGGCTGGGAGTGGGAAGGAAGCTACCGTGGACATAATTGAGGCACAGCCCCAGCATTTCCCTGGTGTGAAAATCGGAAACCACGGAGAACCATCTTCAGGACTACCGACAGTGGGGTTCGAACCCATTATGTCCTGAATGCAAGCTCACAGCTACGCGCCCCTAACCACACGGAGAACTCACTCGGTGAGAGTGTTTCCATGCTAGAGTGGAGAGAAGTGTGGATTCATTACGATAAGTTCTAAATTTCAAAATTTTTAAAGATTTGAACAGAAATAAATATAAAAGTTTATACATTTCTAAGTCCGCTTCTGTGGTGTAGTGGTTAGTGTAATTAGTTGCCACACCCGGAGGTCCGGGTTCGATTCCCAGCTATGCCACCAAATTTGAAAAGTGGTGTAAGGGCTGGAACGGGATCCACTCAGCCTCGGGAGGTCAACTGAGTAGAGGGGGTTCGATTCCCACCTCAGCCATCCTGGAAGTGGTTTTCCGTGGTTTCCCACTTCTCCTCCAGGCAAATGCCGGGATGGTACCTAACTTAAGGCCACGGCCGCTTCCTTCCCTCTTCCTGGTCTATCCCTTCGCATCTTCCCATCCCCCACCAAGGCCCCTGTTCAGTTTAGCAGGTGAGGCCGCCTGGGCGAGTTACTGGTCATTCTCTCCAGTTTTATCACCTGACCCAGAGTCTGAAGCTCCAGGACACTGCCATTGAGGCGGTAGAGGTGGGATCCCTCGCTGAGTCTGAGGAAAAAACCGACCCTGGAGGGTAAACAGATTACGAACGAACGAACATTTCTAAATATTTTTGAGTGTGATTTGATAGGATGTGATAATATTCTTTCAAACACGAAACATGTCACTCTGTTTTAATTCAGTTTTTTATTTTTACGTGTAATTCTGTTTCTATATGTGACCTTTTTCAGATAGTTTGCAAATGTATTGATTCAAAATTAATTTCGGCAGACTGAAGAAACTACCAGTAATAAATTACATTTCGGACAGTACCGGGAATCGAAACCGGCCTTCCCAGCAGGGCAGTTAATCTGGCCGTTATTATACGGAGGTGAACTTCGAAAAACAGTTGAAGATACGTGCAAAAAATTGGTGTAAGTTTCACTTTCCTCAAATGGAGAAAATTGATCTTTTTAAATGTGTCAGGAAAGAAGTCGAGTAGCATATATTCACTCTCAGTTTAATATTTCATCCACGCAGGCCTGTAGCCTGCATCTCAAAGTGATTTTAATAATAATAATAATAATAATAATAATAATAACTGCGTTGTCCTACCAACAATATGTGGTTAATGTGTCTGATCTTTCTTCATAATCCGTTTACATTTCAGGATTGGTTTTCCCCCTGACTCAGCGAGGGATCCCACCTTTACTGCCTTAAGGGCAGTGTCCTGAAGCGTGATACTTTGGGTCTGGGGATACAATAGGGAAGGAGGACCAGTACCTCGCCCAGGCGGCCTCACCTGCTATGCTGAACAGGGGCCTTGTGGGGGGATGGGAAGATGAGAATTGATAGGAAGTACCGTGGCCTTAAGTTAGGTACCATCCAGGCATTTGCCTGGAGGATAAGTGGGAAACAACGGAAAACCACTTCGGGGATGGCTGAGGTGGGAATTGAACCTCCCACTACTCACGTGACCTTCCGAGGCTGAGCGGACCCCGTTCCAGCCCTCGTACCACTTTTCAAATTTCGGGGCAGAGCCTGGAATCGAACCCGGATCTCTGGGGGTGGCAGCTAATCACACTAACCACTACACCACAGACGCGGACATTTTTTCTTTTTCATATATAGTTATGTTACCATGTATTTTCTTTTCTCAGGTAGATTCATTTCTACGTAACTACATCTTACATCTGCTGTAATCTGCTTGTCATATTCATACCTTAGCGTTCCCCTAGCGTTTCTACCATCTACATTTCCCTGAAAAACCAACCGACGTCTCAAGACGTGTCCTATCCTTCTATTCCTTCTTCTCGTCAAATTTAACCAAATCGATCTCCTCTCACTAATTTGATTCAGTATATCTTCATTCGTGATTCAATCCACCCATCTCACCTTCAGCAATCTTCTCTAACACCACATTTCAAAAGCTTTTATTCTTTTTCTTTTTGAGCTAGTTATGTCACGAAATTAGCGATACAAAAGTACAGTAATGTATGATGTGACTTTACCTAGCAACTGTGCAGGCTGTGATCTGCAGATTTGTGGATGGCAATGACTGAGAGACAAATTATTAAAGAGGGGTGTTTGAGTACTGACGGTCGATGTGATCTTGCAGGTTGTGATGTGAAATATTGAAGAATGGCCATGACTGCAAAATATACAAAAGGCTATTGTATCAATGAGGCCTCATCTCATCATATTCTAACCAAAACAAAACCCCATGGCGGAACAGCCCCAAAGCGTCCGAGCCTACCAAGCGATCGCTGCTCAGCCCGAAGGCCTGCAGATTACGAGGTGTCGTATGGTCAGCACGGCGAATCCTCTCGGCCGCTATTCTTGGCTTTCTACGCCGGGGCCACTATCTCATCGTTAGGTAGCTCTTCACTTGTAATCACGTAGGCTGAGTGGACCTGGAAAAAGCCCTCATATCCAGGTAAAAATCCCTGATATGTCCGGGAATTGAACCCGAGATGTCCGGATAAGAGGCAGGTAAGCTATCCCTACACATTATATGCTAGAGAACTGATTGTTTCCTTCGTGATAGTTTCATAGCCCGATGCTCTGAATTCAACACTTGCTGAATACCGAGTGCCGTTAGGAACGCGCAGCTCTGAGTTTGCATTCGGAAGATAGTGGGTTCGAAACCCACTCTCGGCAGCCCTCAAGATAGTATTCCACGGTTTTCCATTCTCACACTAGGTAAATGCTGGGGCTGTACGTTAAACAGGGCCACGGCCTCTTCCTTCCCACTCCTAGCCCTTTCGTATATCATCGTCGTAATGAGACCTATCTGTGTCGGTGCGACGTGAAGCAAATAGTAAAATAATAATAATAATAATAATAATAATAATAATAATAATAATAATAATAATAATAATAATAATAATAACAATAATAATAAGAATAATAAGAAGAAAAACATTTGCTGACTCCAAATTCCGCACAGTTGTTTGTCGAAAACGACTCATTAGAATGCGTCCACACTTGTATCAGATCAGCGTATCTGTATCAAGAATTGATATACTTGGGAACTAACCATGATGACCTTGCCTCACACCCAACACTCCAGCGGCAGTCCGGTGTCTGTTAGCGGCTTATTTTTACTACGTCTACTGTAGCCGACGTTGCCAAATCGTCTACTGTACTCGACACGAAAAAAGGGTACATACTGAAGAGTGTGGGTGAAAGTGGTTTGGCAACCTACCCACAACAGACAATTATCACTTAGAGCTAGTTAACTCAGCAGGGTGCAGGCTGTAATTGACTGCTGGGTTCCAGCTTACTTTCAGAAATTGAGGCCATCATGTTTTGTCCCCAAATATAGGCACCCATGATACAGCCGTCTTTTGACAAGGCTGACCGTTTTGTATAACGCATCTGTATCATCCATGCGTATCTGTTAGTTTTCCACACATCAGTCTTGTATCATCTGTTGAGTGTTGTCTCTCCACCTACAGTTGGCTGCTGCCAGCCAGCTCTTCTAAGAGCAGTGATCAGATATACTTTTTTGTTGTTGTTGCACATTTCGATAGGGCTCCCAGTGTCTTTTAGCGATTTCCTCTCATCTTTTTCAACCGATTACTATGGTGTGGATCCTTTGGGTCCCGCGGTCTTTTGTTAATAATAAGTTATCAACTGTTGAACGTTTTCCATGGACCACTCCTAATCCATTTTTCTTCATATCGGAAGATCCCCTGATGCAAAACTGAACGAAGGACGGTGAATAGGGTAGGGGTGAAGGGAACAGTGACGGGAACTTGGACCATGCGCGGCACACGAGGCGATGATACGTAGTGCTGAGACGGCAAAAGGCCGACTCTCGGTGGGAACATCCCCGATCCGATCATTGTACCACATCACATCACATCACATCACATCACATCACATCACATCACATCACATCACATCACATCACATCACATCACATCACATCACATCACATCACATCACATCACATCACATCACATCACATCACATCACATCACATCACATCACATCACATCACATCACATCACATCACATCACATCACATCACATCACATCACATCACATCACATCACATCACATCACATCACATCACATCACATCACATCACATCACATCACATCACATCACATCACATCACATCACATCACATCACATCACATCACATCACATCACATCACATCGCATCGCATCGCATCACATCACATCACATCTGATTCATGATCTTGATACAGAACTCTGTATTCACAAGGCCGATCATGATACATATACGGTAATCTGATACACGTGTGGACGGACTTTTAGATGCAAATACATTAATCAGTAACAATTTGGATTTCATTCATTGAAAGAGATACAGTGTAACTTCGATACCTCGAAACACCTAGGCAGCTAAATTTTATTGCGAGTTATCGACATTTCGAGATATAGAGAATACCGTTTTTGAATCATATGTATATACGGGCTTATACTGAACACATTGCTTTTAACAATATTTCATGATATACAAACAATCTTTTTTTTTTTTTTTTGCTAGTTGCTTTACGTCGCACCAACACAGATAGGTTTTGTGGCGACGATGGGACAGGAAAGGGCTAGGAGTGGGAAGGAAGCGACCGTGGACTTAATTAAGGTACAGCCACAGCATTTGCCTGGTGTGAAAATGGGAAACCACGGAAAACATTTTCAGGGCTGCCGACAGTGGGGTCCGAACCTACTATCTCCCGAATACTGGATACTGGCCGCACTTAAGCGATTACAGCTATCGAGCTCGGTAGGAAACAAACTCTATTTTACGGCATCACTTTAATTATAACCCTTATTTATACTAACCTTTTCAGAAGATAGGATAAAGTACACACAGTAGTGAAACAAGAAATATACCTCGGTTAACTTCTTTGGAAACAAATACGTTAGTCTCTTCTATTTGTTACTGTTAACCTTTCCTCTCTTAAACTTGAAACTTCTGGACAATACCGCGCGGATGATATTCGTAAATGGAGCTTGTCATCCGCCACTTCTGGGGTTGCTTTTGTACGAGACCGGTAATTAATTTACACCCGAGAAACAGCGAGGTTTAGCCAATTTACCGATCATTAGATGTTTTAGTTTTTCGGTTCCTGTCATATTATCTCCCAGAATCACTGTAAACGTTTCTTTACTTGTTAACTGTTCCTCACAAACCACAAATACCGTACTGCACAGTTGATGTAGCACAAAATTCGAGTTACAGAGCATTTTTTTTTTTAAGGGTGGAAATGTTTGCTTCGAGAAATCTGGAAATTCGTGTAACCGAATTTCGAGTTGTAGTGAAATAAATACACGGGAAATTTATTTTGAGATAGTCAAAATTTGAGAAATGGTGGTCAAGATATCAAGGCTGGACTGTATTTATGATTGTTTGTTTTTCCCAAACGGAAATTTGACGCTTCTTTTGCTTTTGGTTTAACGTTGCACTAACCCAAAAAAGGTTTTCAGTGATTGAAGGATTGTTAATGGGCTAGGTTTGGGAAGGCCTTAATTAAAGTGCAGCCTCAGCATTTGCTTAATGTAAAAACCTTGGAAACCAAGAAAACAATCTTCCAGGCTGCCAACTCGCTCGGTCCCACGTTGAGAACCTCTGGGTGTTCTTATATTTTAGTCACCTCGTTAGAAAGTCAGGGGTTACGGTGGATGTAGGATGGGCAATTAAATGCCTCCCACCCAGAAGATCAAGAATTGAGGAAGACCTACGGAAAGAAATGGATGGATGAATTTAAAGTATTGACACAGAATCAACATAACTGGAGGAAAGTTGTTAAAGAAGCCTAGTCTCATAGATTCATAGAAGCAACTCGTATGTAAACAGTCGTAGAAGTTACTATTAATTGTCTTTTTTATACTGTGGGTTGCAAAGAATAATATTTCTTTTGTTTATTCACCGGTCTCGAAAGCCAAGAATAACGGCCGAGAGGATTCGTCTTGCTGACCACACGACACCTCTCCATATGCAGGCCTTCGGGCTGAGCAGCGGTCGCTTGGTAGGCCAAGGTCCTTCGAGTGATGTAGTGCCATGGGGTTTGGTTTGGTTTGGTTTGGTTTGTTTATTCAAATACACTAAGCAGTTTTTAAAGTAACATGAACGTCTGTATCTATATTTATGGTGAGGGCCATCTGGAAATACTAGTTTGTGTTTCAAGAGTTAATATTGACAAAATTGGAAACCTAAGTGGAAATAAGAAAAAGAGAAGCCCTGAATTATTATTACATGTAGTATTTGAATAACTCTGCTTTCATTCCTGAAGCGAAATCTAGTCTGATATTAATATTTGACTTCAGTACGTGTACATAACTTGACGTTCGTTGTGATGAGTGGTGGAATGAGAGGGGTTGTTTCCGTGTACAGCGTCCACGAAGCGGTGGAGGGGTAGACAATCAAACCAACAAGAACCCCTCTGCTCCAGTGTGTCATCGATCTTGAAACGCGATATAAACTGTCAGTACGTTGGCACAAGAACGACTACAATATTACAGACCGAAATATAACAACCAAAATGGCGGAAGTTATAAAGGATCATGTGTCAACTGTTCAAAGTTAGTACGTCATCCAGCTAATTTCGATACGGAAAATTCGCATATCAGATTACTTCCCTCGAGGAACGCCGAAATTAATGTAAATAAACATGTACTTTTGAAACTTTCCTAAATCAATGACTAATTTTACAAATATTTTAAAACTGCATTTAACTTGAAAAATATGAAATATCTGCATTTAAAATGGAAAATCTGAATATCTGCATATAACATGAAAATTATGAAAATTAACATTCATTAAATAAAATACACAATCGTCGAACCCTGGACTCACACTTACTTCTTTCCTGCTTACTTACACATACATTATTTGAAGAGCGCCAGCTGCCACTCACTGCAGCAATAATAGAATGAGAATCTTGACTATCTCTAGGGTGTGGGGTAATAAGCGTACTTTTGACAACATGCCATATAAGTTCTGGGAAAAGGAGATTGGCGTTCGGTTTCCCTATTAATTTTGAGGTTAAGATATTTTACTGTCATCGAAATAAAACTATGGATTCGTTTGATAGAACAAAATATATTCTTTAAATAATATATAAAAATTAGTGAGTCTTGTTGCGATAAAACAGATGAGAATATGAAATTATGACATTGAAACTGAAATAAACTAGGCATGAATTTGAATTCTTCTTGACCGGACATTTAACAATTTATACGAAATATTTCCCTCACTGATTCACTTGACTGTACCTTCAACACATTGAGTGTAATTACGACGTATTCCTTTGATCTGGTGTTTACTGTAGATGTGTCACGCCTAACTTGGTTATACATCCTTGTGACTGCTTCTTCTCCATATCATCTGACTTCTTTGTAAGTCAATATGGTATTACCTCTTGGCAGGTCCAGGGTTGCCCTCTCTGACTCCATGGTAAGCCCTTGCGTCCGTGTCTTCAAACTAAGTGACGGACCAACTTTGGCCTCACTCTCTCAATGACCAATGATTAATGGCTCACTGAGACTTCTCCATCTCTCGTTCACACTCGTTGACTGACCGACTCAGGCCTCTTCATCTCGTAGACTTGTTCACTGTTCAGCTTCCGTTTAACTAATGACTGACGCTATTTTTTTTTTTTTTTTGTGGTCTAGTACACGAGAGTCCCGTGGCGACACTAGGCCACTCTACTCGTCTGTTTCTGAGAATTTGCGAATAATCGCCTCTGCACCTTCACGACGTACACTAGCGGGGGAGAAAACGATCTGTCTATGGCAGAGCGAGTCTGCCATGTCAGAGATGAAACCCCCTCTTCGCTTCGCTGTTAGTTTTCAAATTAACTTGCTAGTGCTAGTGGGCAGGTGGTGACATTGGTATAAGTTGGGTGAGACAAGAAGAAGAGTGCAATGTAATATGATTACTGGGGCGTGATTAGGGGATCAGGATTTGGCGGGAGGGCATGGCTGGTACTTGCAGTGAGGGCTGGCGTGAGATAAGGTTTAGAAGAAGTAGAAGTAGGGCGGAAGTGTCTTGGCTGGCTTGAGGAGATGGTGTGAAAGTCGGAGGGAAGGGGTGGTTGAGATGTGGTGGTGGATGGCTTGGCTGATGAAGGTGCCTGGAGTGCCTATAATGGGACCTGATGGCCCTCTTGATGAAGGGGCACCCAGGAAACGACGCTGCATGATTTCCCTCGCAGTTGGCACACTTCGCTTCCTTCCTTGGTACTTCGCAGTCTGTGTGGCGGTGGGGCCCACCACACCTGTTGCACCTGGTGGAGTGGGTGCAGGTCGCAGCCGTGTGATGCAGCTGCAGGCAGTTGTAGCATTGCGTTACCAGGGAGGGGCGAGGGCTAGGAGGGGGGTTTGGCAAGGTAGCTGGTTTGATGCTCGGTGAGGTCTTCGATGGAGGAGACCGGCGTTTTCTTCTGCGGCGTGTCTGGGTGGCTCTGGTGGTAAGGTTGAGAGAAGGTAGCTCGGAATTGGGACAATCATCAGGGGGCGGTTGTGTAGATATTGGTGACGGGGGGGGGGGTGAGGGGTGGTTGGTCTTGAGGACTATTGTCAGAGATGGGATCAGTTTGGATTTCTTGGTCCTGAGTGGTTGGGGGTTGTTTACTGCTGTCGGGAGAGGTTGACATGATTACCGGGTTTACTGAGATTGGAGTGGGAATTCCAGAAAGTTTCAGTCTATGGAGAATTGTTGGTATGAATTTGTTGTTAAGAGGAGTGATGAGGAGATGGTTGTTGTGGGTCTCCTCGATAACTGCTATATGGCTGTTCATTATAGATTCGATAGACTCTATTATTGTTTTACGGAGGGGGGGGGGGAGGGGACCAGAGTTTGACAGGGGGATGATAAGGAAGCTATTCTTGGGACTAAGGGGAGAAGAGGTGTTCCTCCTGGTGTAGTAGAGGGGTTCCTCGAAGGAGGGCGGATCTTCGGCTAAGTCGTCTTCTTCATCTTCTTCCTCTGAGTCGAGGTTAGCTTCCAGTAGTTCTTTCATGCCAGGAATTTCGTCTGCTGGAGAGAAGGGGATACCGTTGTTCTTGAGAAGTTTGGAGAGAGTGGGGAGTGAGTCTTGGGCTATAGGGAGGATGAAGATGGAATGGGAAGTGTCATCCTCGTCTAAGCGATGAAGCAACTTGGTAGATGGGAGGAGAGTGGAAGCTATGCGCTGTCTGAGCCACCACATATTGGTTGGGGTGGGTTCAGATGGGGGGAAGACAACCAGGTAGTTGGAGGTAGGACAGGGGTCTGATTTCAAGAATTGGATGTTTAGGGGGAGGTTGAAATCAGTATATGGGCCCCAGCTACTCAGTCCACCGGGGGTATCCATATTTTTAACGAAAGAAAAGTTGGGAAGAAAGATTTGGAAAAGAAGAGGTAGGAAGGAAGGAAAGACAGGAGCTAGCACTAGTGGTCAAACTCCTAGGAGGACCAGGGCTGGGTGCAACTCGGGAAGTGCCAGTCGCGCCAGGTGTAGTTTTTAACCGGGTCGCGCCGGGACAAGTCGCGAGCAGGCACGTACCGAGCGCAAGACAAAAACAGCTCTTTCGGACTGACAATATTGCTCTTTCCTGGAACCCAGGCCCTGTGGGCTAGCAGATGGTCGGCAGGGCTGGGCTGGACGAAGTGGACTGGTGAGTAGCTGGTGCCAATATGGGGGACCGCAGAAAGTCAGCTCCAGGACGGTATCCAACAGGTCGGACCTTCCTGGAAACCGCAAGATGGCGGCCGTTGCCGGGCGACTCTGGAGTAGCTGGCGGAGAGCGAGCCGGGGCTCGCGCTGGCAGGCAGTCCGGCGGAGCGCTCCAAGCGGCGACGTGGTGGTACTAATATGTACCGTGGATTTGAACAGTTGACCGAAAGGGCAGGCGAGCAGGCGGATTACTGGAGCAGGCTCGGTGACTGGGACCTCTGCAGATCTTGACTGTTCAGAGCATAGACAGGGAATGTCGTGCTGCTGGGTATAGGTGTGTGTTTTTTGACTGACGCTACAATATGCACCCACCTTTTATAGACGTTGGTTGACACAGCTACGTAATCTCCAGAAATAACAATGACATACTCCCACAGCGCCTCAAACTGTTGCATGAAATGGTGAAATCCCCTGGGGCGGCTGAGTCTCTGAGCGAATTTACTAAAAGCTCACGATGACGTAGCCATGACGTAGCAATGACTTGGCAGAATCGCCAGTAGTGAAAAATATAACAACGTCACATCCACATCTGATACATCGAAACTCTCACTGTACAGGTATTTAATGTTAATCTACATATACGTATATATGCATACACTCAATTACAAATACGCAAGCGACAAGCAATGCATAATGGAATTGAATAATAATTATAACAAAATAATAGTAATCTCACAGATAAAATAATAATAATACGGTCATAATAATAATAATAATAATAATAATAATAATAATACAGATAAAATAATAAAAATACAGTTATCATCTTGTAACGGGATTTGAACCGTTACACTTTATAGAAAATTATTCAAATAATGCACAATAAGCAAGGCGTTAGGTTAGTTTATTACCTTAGCATCGTTTGAAGTATGAATAACACAATACCGTAAGGAAACCTGTAGGCATAATTGAATAAATATCAAGATCAATTTTCTCTAACAATCAACCTTCCGTTAATGAACAGTTACAAAGATATTAAGGTAGAACTGCATCCAAATAGAGAGGAATGCGACTATGCAGGCACATCTTTATTCATCCACTATTTAGAAATTAAATTCAGAAATTGGATAGTGCCCTGAGAAATGAATGCTCGCTTATTTTGTAACAACCCAAATTCCACAATAATTCTATGATAAAAAAATGCTAACAGCTAAAGCAACTTTCTGGCTCTCGATAGCTGTGGGATACAATACTTTCCTGATAAAACTTGGAGATAGCTTTAATAACATTCTCTTCTCAGAATGAAAAAGATCCCTCAAGTGTGAAAAATAAGCCTGACATGTGTCACATTCAGGAATACTCAACATGTTCTAAATGATACTGAGTACTTATTTACCATCCGGTATAACAAATTACACTAGATCAGTTTAATCGATTATTTCGAAAATGTTTCAGTAAGTGCACATTATGCCTTTGCTGGAAGGTTGTAGTGTTTACAGTGCACTATGTCTTCTGGTATGGGCTATAACAAATTTGTTACATTCATTGACCTGTCTCAGTCTCATCCTTGACTTTGACAATATGAAAGTGGCTGAGGTATGAGTGATGCTAGTAATACCATTCCTGTGCAGCCAGTCCCTGTTATGAATGGTGTGAAAATATCGCTCATAGGGTCGGTTGGTGTATGCATTTCAGTGGGATTGGCAGACTGATATGTAATAGGAACGGCTGGCTCAGTGAGGAAAGTAACGAGAAACTACCTCACTCCTCATTTCCCTAGTACGCCTCTTCAGTGACGCCTAGGCTATTTATGACAGCTGTTGGCGGAGCTGCAGAGGATCAAACCAGCCTTCGGGCTGAATACCCAGCATACAACAACACAAGTGCACATTGTCAAACGGAAGAGAGATTTGGGGGGATCACTTGGATAAGGGACACATTTTGGATGCCTCCTCTTAATGGGTCTTATATTTTTCTACTAATTCGGTGAAAGTGAAATTCATCCATTAGTTTGAGAAATCATATGTTAGCTTCAGTAGTGTATCAGTGATTCTTCCTGGGAGGATACCTATGACATTGTAAAATACTTGGAAAGTGAGGATGAAACTCGGAAACTTACATAGTAGTGGCTGCTTCAGACCACGAACCACTTTCAGTAAGACCTATTATCTTTCTTGCTTTATATGTCAGCTTGACATAAACGAAAATTGTATTCATCACGATTATAATGAACATCATTGCAATTTAAAACCAGAAGTTCAGACTTAATCTTTAAAAATATATTTGAAAAGTGACAGTACCACGGCCTTACCAAACGTTTCTACATAATAACTATCAAAGTTTTACATGATGAGCTGGCGTAATAATGATAGTTCTTTGTACTGACTGATAGGCTCCTGGATATGCGTAAGATATTGTAGCAGCCATATCACAAGCTGTGAAGAACACTGTGCATACGTTGAAGTGGATCATTCAAATATTATTCCAAAGCAAATTTTATTTTCTTAAGTCTTACAACATCCATATCACTTATCAAGAATTAATATTATTGGTTTTACGTCCCACTAACTACCATCACGGTTTCCGGAATTTACTTGCATATAATTTAGAGTCATACAGTATTTGAAAGGTTTGCACTACATTGTTTGTACAAAAATTGAGTAAATACGGTTATTACTACCTGAAATATCCTGTGATCTAAAATTTCATCCACACATTTTCTAAAATAACAATGGTAAACATGTCTTTCTTCCTTTATTAATATGTTTGCCCTCCAGGGTTGGATTTTCCCTCGGACTCAGCAAGGATTCCCACCTCTACCGCCTCAAAGACAATGTCCTGGAGCGTAAGACTTTGGGTTGGGGGAAACTACTTGGAAGGAGGACCAGTACCTCGCCCGACGGCCTCACCTGCTATGCTGAACAGGGGCCTGTGGGTGGGATGGGAAGATCGGAACGGATAGACAAGGAAGAGGGAAGGAAGCGGCTGAGGCCTTAAGTTACGTACCATCCCGGCATTTGCCTGGAGGAGAAGTTGGAAACAACGGAAAACCACTTCGAGGATGATTGAAGTGGGGATCAAAACCCCTTCTACTCAGCTGACCTCCCGAATCTGAGTGGACCTCTTTCCAGCCCTGGCCGCCTGGATGGCACTGGTCATCCTCCCCAATTGTATCCCCCGACCCAAAGTCTCACGCTCCAGGTCGTTGCCCGTGATGCAGTAGAGGTGGGATCCCTCGCTGAGTCCGAGGGTACAACGAACCCTGGAGGGTACACATTATTGGGAAGAAGAAGAAGAAGGTTCGTGCATTGCTTTTGTGCAGTTTTTTAAACTCGCATTCATTGTTCTGGTTACTCCACACTTCAGCATATTACTAACCACACCATCTTCTAGTATTCCTATTCTTTCTTTCTTAATTCGTTTAACACCAGGGTTGCTTTTTACCTCGGACTCAGCTTGGGTTCCCACCTCTAACGCCTCAAGAGCAGTGTCCTGGAGCGTAAGACATTGGGTCGGGGGATACAACTGGTTAGAAAGATCAGTACCTCGTCCAGACAGCCTCACCTGCTATGAAGAACAGTGGCCTTGTGGGGGTGGGAGGTGCGAGGATCGGAAATGATAGACAAGGAAGAGGAAAGGAAGCGGCCGTGGCCTTAAGTCAGGTACCATCCGGCATTTTCCGGGGGGAAAAGTGAGAAACCACAGAAAACATCCACGAGGATGGCGAAGTTGGGGATCGAACTCCCTCTACTCAGTTGACCTCCCGAGGCTGAGTGGATCCCGTTCCAGCTCCCGTGCCGCTTTTGAAATTCCGTGGCGGAGCCGGGAATCGAACCTTGGCGTCCGGGGGTGGCAGCTAATCACACTAACCAGAACCACACAGGAGGATCAGTATTCGTATTAACGTATGGCAGAAGACAATTTTCTTATGGAAACAACGACAAAGAATGTAATGGTTAAAAAGACTGTATTTGCTGTCCGGCTCCTTGGATGAATGGTCAGTGTAGTCACCTGCGGTTCAGAGGGACCCGGGTTCGATTTTCGGCCGGATCGGAGATTAATGTTAAATACTTATTTCCCCGCGCTCTGCAACTCACACACCACAAACAACACAATCCTCCACTGCAAAATCACGCAATTCTCATAGACGGTAGAGGAGGTGTGCCTGCCTTACAAGGGCTGCTCTAGCACTAAAAAAGCCATATAATGAAATAAATAACTGCATTTGCTTCGTTCAAGCTGTAACTAAGCGCGCGCATTTAGTAGTAGCTGTTTATGCAGTCTTTTTTAAATGCTATTTATTCGGGGCGTCAACCCATGTGGATCGTTTGCCCCTACCGGCATTATATTGTATGAAGCTGCGAGTAAATGGAATGGTGGTAGTGTGGAATGTTGCGTGTGAGGAAAGGAAGATTAATGACGTCACAAACACTCAGTCCCCAGGTCAGCGATATTAATCATTACAATTAAATTCCTCTGACCCGGCCGGAAATCGAACCCGGAGCCGCCGGGTGACAGGCGGACGTGTTGCCCCCTACTTTGTATTAAGAAATATCTCTGTCATTGTACGAACTGGACAATGACTGTAATGTTCTAATTAGGAAATCCAACAGCATGTATAGCATTATATCTATGTTGCTAATTAAATATTCAAGCGAGTACTCATGCTAAAGTATCATTATAACGTAGAGAATAAACTATGTACTGTAATAAGTTACGGATCTGACTTTCTATTACCTTGTAGATAATTTCCTTTGGAAATTCCATACATAGAAACATTTTAAGAAGCCTGTTTTATATAATTGTTATCACACCTATTTAGAAAGGAGGAAGATCTAGATCAGTGTCTAAATAATAGTACGAGGATTAACATGGAATGCGAGTCAAGTATCTTCTCCCAGGTTCGATTCCAGGACGGGTCAGGGGTTTTTAATTGTAAATGATTAATATCCCTGGCCTGGGGACTGGGTGTCAGTGTCGTCCTTAATGTTCCTTTCCTCACATTCAACACTTTACACTCCCGCCATTTCCGAATACATGCCGGTTCACAACATACCGTGCAAAGTAGGGAAAGTAGGGGCAAAATATCTTCTTAGGTCGACGCCCCGAATAAATAGTAAAAAAAAACCGGTATCTTCTGATTGGATAAAAGTAGTAATTGCATCTCTCCATAAGCAAGGCAACAAGAAGAACTGCGGCAGTTATAGAGCTAGTTCATTGATCAGGGAGGGAAGATGTTCACAGACATATTGCGAAAGAGGATGCAACCAAAGATGGAGAGTAAGCAGTGATGGGAAGAGTACAAAATAAAAGTAACTGGGCTCGTTTACTGTTACTTGATAAATATTCTATTCAATTACTATTACAAATAATTTTAGCCTCCGCGGCTCTGGCGGCAGTGTGCCGGCCTCTCTCCACTGGGTACCGTAGTTCATATCCCGGTCACTACATGTGAGATCTGTGCTGGACAAAGCGGAGGAGTCCTCCGGTTTTTCCTGTCATTCTTCATCCCATCAACACTCTCCAATATAATTTAATCTGTCAGTCATCGATCATTGCCCCACGGGAGTGTGACAGGCTTCGGCAGCCGGCACAATTCCTATCCTCGCCGCTAGATGGACTCTTCTTTCATGACATTCCTGACCCGGCCGAATGACTGGAAACAGGCTGTGGATTTTCATTTTCAATCAGTAAAACTACAATTACAATTACTGTACGGAATGTTAGTCTTAAGGAAATCACTGATTTGTTTTCACTTGGTGCTGGAGTAACACAAAAGTTCGCTAGGGAAAGGAATATGTTACTTCATACTGTGTGAGTTTTTTCTTAGCATAAGTGGCAATCATCACTAGGTGAGACTGAGCAGAGGAGAGGTGGCGGCGGCTGTTCTGAGAATGCTTTTCTGTGGTTTTCCATTCTCCTGCACTAAGGCGAATGCCGGGACAGTTCCTAGTAGAGCCTACGGCCGCCAACCCTCTCACCTTCTCCGTACATCTCCTGGCCTGAGAGACGGCGTCACCGTCTAGGAGGACCGCCTCCCCCTTCAGGGGAGGAATGAAAACATAATAGTAGGTGAGACTAAACATGATATCTTGGAATTTTTGAAATGAACTATTCACATAATTTTTATTTTAGTTAATGACTTTCCTTTCTTTATTTCTTTCTTAATCTAATTACCCTGCAGGGTTGGTTTTCCCTCGAACTCAGCGAGGGATCCCACCTCTTCCGCCTCAAGGGCAGTGTCCTGGAGCTTGAGACATAGGGTCGGTTGATACAACTGGGGAGGATGACCAGTACCTCGCCCAGGCGGCCTCACCTGCTATGCTGAACATGGGCCTGGGAAGATTGGAGGGGATAGACAAGGAAGAGGGAAGGAAGCGGCCGTAGCCTTAAGTTAGGTACCATCCCGGCATTTGCCTGGAGGAGAAGTGGGTAACCATGGAAAACCATTTCGAGGATGTCTGAGGTGGGAATCGAACCCATCTCTACTTAGTTGACCTCCTGAGACTGAGTGGACCCCGTTCCAGCACTCGTACCACTTTTCAAATTTCGTTGGAGAGCCGGGAATCGAACCCGGGCCTCCTCAGGTGGCAGCTAATCACACTAACCACTACACCACAGAAGCGGACGGTAATGACTTTTAATGTTTGAAATGATTTTCCATTTAATAATGCTATTGATTTTACGTCCCACTAACTGCTTTTACGGTTTTCGAAGAAGCCGAGATGCCGGAAGTTTGTCCCGCAGGAGTTCTTTAACCTGTCAATAAATCTACGGGTAAGAGGTCGAAGTTTTTGAGTACTGTACCTTCAAATACCATCAGACTGAGCCAGGACCTGCCAAGTTGGGCTCTGAAGGCCAACGCTTTACCGTCCGAGACACTCAGACCAGCAATTTTCCATTTACTCGTACTTTATAAATAAATAAATTAGTTATCGAAACAGACTTTCAACGTATTAGGTCGTGTTACGTACGTGTAGTACGTGTTGAAGAGATGTTAAGTACAGAACAAAAATGGCCAGCCGGACACCAGTGGGATCCGAACCCACAACCTCCCGATTTCGCGTCGGTTGCTCTGTACTTAACATCCCTTCAACACGTACTACACGTACGTAACACGACCTAATACGTTGAAAGTCTGTTTCGATTAAAATGCGGTCGTGAAAATTCAATATTCATTAAATAAATTAGTTCTTAAAATTCTCATCGCCAATCCTCGATGTTTTAGGTGCAAGGAGTACATACAGCTTTGACTTTATTGAAAAGACGCCCTACAGGAGCATTTGAAAGAATGCATGTGTTTAATTTTAAGAGCATTACTGGAATGCCTTTGGAAGTACCAGACAAGTAAGAAAGTACCTCATCATGAACTGGCAAAGCTACTGGTTCAGATGTAGTCAAATTGAAAAGTTATATTCATCATATTTTTTTTCATATGTCTCATTTTGTGGGATGTATATCAATTACTAGAATGCAACTATGGTTACTATGATTAGCTGCCACCCCCGGAGGCCCGAGTTCGATTGCCGGCCCTGCCACGAAATAAGAAAGTTGGTACAAGGACTGGAACGTGGTCCATTCAGCCTCGGCTGGTCAACTGAGTAGAGGAGGGGGTTCGATTCCCGCCTCAGCCATCCTCGATGTGGTTTTCCCTCGTTTCCCACTTCTCCTCCAGGAAAATGACGGGATGGTACCTAACTTCAGGCTTCCTTCTCTATTCTTTTCCTATGCCTTCCAATCTCTCCATCCCCTCACAAGGCCCCTGTTCAGCATAGCAGGTGAGGCTGCCTGAGTGAGGTACTTGTCTTCCTTCTCAGTTGTATCTCTCCCGACCATAAGTCTCTCCAGGACACTGCACCTGAGGCGGTAGAGGTGGGATCCCCCGCTGAGTTGGATGGGAGAACCAACACTGGAGTGTAAACGGATTAATAAAGAAAGTTAAAAAACAGAATGCAACTATCTTGTATTTCAACAAGTAAATTACAATTAGTCCGCCTCTGTGGTTAGTGTGATTATCTGCCACTCCTATAGGCTCGGTTCGATTCCCGGCTCTGCCACGAAATTTGAAAAGTGGTATGAGGGCTGGAACGGCGTCTACTCAGCCTCGGGAGGTCAACTAAGTAGAGGTGGGTTCGATTCCCACCTCAGACATCCTTTAAGTGGTTTTCGGTAGTTTCCCACTTCTCCTCCAGGCAAATGCCAGGATGGTCTCTCACTTAAGGCCATGGCCGCTTCCTTCCCTCTTCATTGTCTATCCCTTCCACTCTTCCCATCCCCACCACAAGGCCCATGTTCTGCACAGCAGGTGAGGCCGCCTGGGCGAGGTACTGGTCATCCTCCCTAGTTGTATCCCCCGACCCAGAGTCTGAAGCTCCAGGACACTGCCCTTGAAGCGGTAAAGGTGGAATCCCTCGCTGAGTTCGAGGGAAAAACCAACCCTGGAGGGTAAACAGATTAGGAAGAAGAGGAAGAAATTACAATTAAAAATGGCATTTTGTAAAAAGTAACTTTTACAATTAAAATGTACTAAGAATGTAATCATTACAAGTAAGTAGATTACTGTTACTCAATTCCTTACCAACTTTGAGAGTAAGTGTGGTTTCAGACCACAAAGGGGCTGTCAGGACCAGATTTTCCGTATGCGCCAGGTAATTGAAAAATTATTATATATGATTTCATAGATCTAGAGACGGCATATTACGGCGCCATTTGACGGTTCGGAATGATCTCAAGGAAATAATTTACCTTCTGCAAAATGTCTCAGTGAAATACTTAGCAGATTTCATAATAATTAGGGATCTTATGATTATTTCTAGTGTTCCTGAGATTTTAGTGGCCTTGAAATCATTCTTACCGAGAAAATTAGCCATGCGGTTAGGGGTGCGCAGCTGCGCGCTACATTCGAGAGATAGTGGGTTAGAAGCCCTCTGTTGGCAGCCATGAAGATGTTTTCCCGTGGCTTCAAATTTTCACACCTGTGCTGGGACTGTATCTTAATTAAGGCCACGGCCGTTTCCTTCCCACTCCTAGCCATTTCCTATCCCATCGTCGCCATAAGACCTATCTGCGTCTTGTAAAAGTGTTCTTAATCTTTCCGGTGAGAGTGACTACGGCAGAAACGCATAAACAACCATGCATGTTGCTCAGTGATGCACGAACGATTGTCTGCTTTGGGTATGATTAGCACTGAAGTAGACAGATTGCGAAATTTAAACGTAGATGCCCTGGTGGAAGAGTTCGCCTTCAGAAAAGCAACAAGAGAGAGGCGTTGCAACACCTTGCATTAAAGCCGTCAGCTTTTTGTAGGCTAAATAATTATGTCATGGCATAACAGAATTACAATTATTATTATTATTATTATTATTATTATTATTATTATTATTATTATTATTATTATTACTGAAAATATCAAGAGTTTTGTTTGCTTTCATGTACTGAAGTACGTGCCTTGTGTTTTGAAGGATTTCGTGAATTCGAGTGTTTCTGACCGGTACCAGGAGGTCACAGGAAAGTGAACTACGCCACTGGGTGTATCCCTGTATATAAAGGACCATGCGCATGTTCTATTTTTCTTTATTGCTGTTAAGATTATATGTGTTGTATCTAAGTTTACTGCAGAGTGTTTTGAAAATAAATTCGCATTTAGCAACATGTGGAAGCCTTGGACCATAAGCAAGTTTCATTTCCTGTGGTACATGAACCTGCTATTCAAATATAATACTGTTCAAATAAGGTATAGCCTGTTAACGAACCGGCTGTCCCTGAATTATCGAGAAATTCTGTTGACGTTGTAACATAAAATGACATGTTTTAGTGGTGGTCAAGATGTATTGGGAAGCGAAGGGGGAGTGGGGGCAGCTAGACACACTCAGGGCCAATTTTGTAAGCAATTAGTGCCTGTAGCAAACAAGAGACAAAAATTGAACCTACTTTTGATTTCTGTATAGTATACCTAATTCGAAATATAAACGCAATGTGAGGCAAAATCCGAAGTATACAGACAAAACTATAATAATAATAATAATAATAATAATAATAATAATAATAATTGTACCCGGCGGTACACCTCTACACCGTTTATTTTAAAGTTGCGCCAGCTGAAACTCCTCTTCTGGAGGAAGGTTGAACTTTATCTATTCTATTAATTCTCTACTTTCTCAGAAGATGTCACCACGTGGAAAATTTTGAGTTTGTGAACTGTGTCATTTTCGACGTACTTTTGTTTTGCTTGTATTAAGAAGTGTGAACTTTCTCTTCTAGAGGACACTACTGTAGATCAACAATAGTGCAACCTAGTGCGGAGTCAAAGAACTATTTTGTTGGAGAAAATTTAATTTCAGGAGTTTGTTCTTTGTTAAATTTCTTTCTGTCATTGTTTAAGTTGGCAATATTTACCCCTTTCTTCCCCTTGCTTTGAATGTATCCAATCACGAATTTCTTCAATGAATTTCTGACCAATCAGGGGTATCTTCCCCCATCTTGTATCTGTTGCGGGGTCCTACCCAATAAAATCTTTGTGGGAGGGTGTTTTCTTTCCCCTAACGCCTAGAATTTTCTGCGAGAGTATTTAAACTGCTGATTTTAGGGTCTCCGGGCCACTTCTGTTCCATCTTTCAGTGTATTAAGTACATAGCAGGAGGCGGGAAGCGCCTCTTTCCTCGGCAGCGATCTACTACCAGGTAATGGCCTATTAATATCTTCTTTTCTTGCTAGGTCGGCAGTTTAACTCTCGCGGCGGGTTCGAAGCGTTTTCCATCATGTAACCTTTTCCTAAAATGTAACTACTCTTTTCTTCTATTCTCTTGTAAAGCTACATTATGGGATAGAGAGTGCTAACCCTCTCGAGTTCCCACTCACATCGTCTTGAGGTGAACTTATTTTTCTCAACCAATTCTCCCGTAATGTAATGTAAATTGCCTTTAAGTCACCTCTGTAGTATGGGATTAGCCCTTGTATTAACGGCCTAGTGCCAAGTAGGTCTTAAGCAAAGTGTATTAGGAGTGCAAGTTCGCCTCCTCTCAAGTTGTATTTTAGAGGTCATGTATTAATCTTTTCTCACCTAATAGACCTCAGTAGGTTGGGTATTTTACCCCTGTGTATATGTCCTTTGAGGACAACTTGAAAGTTGAGTTTGGTGTGGCCTGGGAGAGGCTTAACTTTAAGAGCGAGTGGCTCTTTTCTAAAACTGAGAGTTGTATGCCTCGAGGAGGCTTTGCTGTGTAATTTGGAGCAAGGGCTCCAGGGTTTGAGTGGGGTCTTCTGCCCCTTTTGTTGAAATTGGTATATCGTAAAGTTGAGCTAGTTGCTCAAGAATTGTGTTTTCAGGGCTCGAAGCCCAAATTCTTTAATCCCTGTAATTGTACATTTCAAGTTGTATTTCGGCTACTAAGTACCTGTTCTATTTGTTGTTACCTAATTTTGAAAAGAAAATATAACCTTGTTAAATTTTAAAATTTAATTTCTCTTTAGTAGCTTGAGACCTATTCACCACCCAGCACCTTCTTTCATGCTTAACTACCACAAAAACTCGGTAACAAGTGGTAGCAGAGCGTGGTTGAATGGGTCTCAATTTAGCCCCTTTTGACGGCTAAACATTGCTTTGATTCGAACTCTAACAATTTTCTCAGTTGCTGGAATTTTTTGAGTTTTTCAAAATTGTTCTGTCATCATGCCCGGCCCTCGCGATGTTCTCCTCCTTAACTACTTGCGCAAAGAGGAGTTGATATATGAGTTAACTATCAGAAATGTTCAATCTGGAGGCACGGTTGCAATAGATACTAACAAGCTTAGAGAGTCCCTTGATTTGCCCATTTCCATCCCCAATTTGGGAGAGAAAGAAATTGATGACTCTCTTTCCACGATTGTCGAGAATATTACTGGGCTAGCATCGGTAGTCAGCTTTTTTGATGAAAACGATCCATCTCCTAATCAAATTAAGCGTGTGCAAGGCAGGCTGTGTCACTTTGCAAATAGAGTTAATGATCTATTGTCTCTAAAGGTGAATGACGTTCAGAGGAAGCAAGCTAATACGCTCCTTGAAACTATTTCTGAATTGTCTAATAAGGTCACTCAATTGCTAACCGGCGAAGCTCCTCCCAAAACTGATCAACCCGCCACGGTGAATGTAGGTAACGAGGAAGAGCCTCCTCAGGGAGAAGTCAATAGGATAACCGTTGCTGCTCAAACTATCTCTGCCCCATCGAACAACGAATCTGAACGCCGTGCGTCATTGAGTAACATCCGCTCTGAATTAACTTCTTTGCCCTTGAAACCTTTAACGACTATGACACCTGGGTTCAGCAGCTTGCCTCATCCATTGGCAATGTTGCTTAGAGGTATCTCTAAGTTTTCCGTCAACACCACCAGTGACGTAATTTCATTTTTAAGATTTCTAGTGGAATTTCAGGATCATGCTCTTGTTTTTTCTCTTTCGCCATGTCAAATTTTGCAAATTATCTATCCGTATGCTATTGGTATTCTCTCTGATAAAATCGTAAGAGCCATTGCCGAGCAATCATCTATTGAGGATTTCCATGCCCATTTGCTAGCTAACTTCATCCCGGCTAGGGCCAGGTCCTCCCTGATTCAGAAGTACTATTACCGTGTACAGCGCTTGGATGAAAACTTGGCTGATTTCATACAAGATATCAAATTCTACACTAGGGTGTTTGCTCTTCACTTCCCTGAGGATCAAATTGTACAAGCTATTGTGGAAGGCATATCACCATCTTATAGATCATACTTGTGTTTTGCGGCATGCCCGCAAACTTTCTCTGAACTTGAAGCGTTGGCCGTCTCAGCGGAAGGAGTTAGATACGCCGATTCTTTGCGTGTAGCGAAAGAACCCCCGCCTTCCTTTAGTAACACTCGGCCTCCACCTCGCCGATCAGTCAATCTCCGTAAATGTTATGCTTGCTGGTCGCCTGACCATCTGCGCAACAAGTGTCCACTGATCAAGCCAAGTGGGACTAGGAATGGAGCTGGCTCATCACAAGGCTGCTTTAAATGTGGGGCTTTCTCACATATCGCCAAGAATTGCCCAAACTCAAATAGCACCCCCTCCTGCTCAACTTCTGGTGCAAATTCCAGCTATTCCAATAATAAAAAGTGACTAGCGGCTTCGGCTGAGTCGACTAATTCTGCCTTCCAAGGCTCAGCCCCGGGCAAAAGGGTCGAGAATTCAGGGAATGAGCAATCTTCAAATTCTTTTTTTGAATGCCCCAGAGAGTGTCTTAGGATTGCGGCGGATACCCCCGCACCTGTTCCTTTTCTTAAGATTGAGTTAAATAACGAGCCTATAACAGCTCTCTTAGATTCAGGCAGTGTTTGCTCCATTATTTCGGCTGATTGGTATTCTAAATTGAAATCTGTTTGTAAACTCCCTGACTATGTCTCTTCTCCTGTTCAATACGTTTCGGCTAATTCATCTCCATTAGAAATTCTAGGTTCCTTACTGGTCAAAATTCGTGTTTTTAAGTTTACATGGAAAGTTAAATTGTTTGTGGCCAAGCAATTGTCTTGCCCCATTATATTGGGAGCTGACTTTATTTCTCACACTGGTCTTGTGCTCGATCTCCGGTCTAGGTCGTGCACATTCAAATTTGCTTCTAGTTATAAAATCCCACTATTAAAGTGTAATTCTGTATCATGTTCATCTATTTCGCCTACCCAGGATGAGATGTTGTTAGACCTTAGACATCTACCTGAGGAGCAGGCTGATAGTATTCGCAAACTGTGTCAGTCGTTTCCCGAGGTGTTCTCTGATACTCTTGGTGTTACTGACCTTATTGAATACAAAATTGAGGTCACGGACTCGATTCCTGTCCGTTTTCCACCGTATAGGCTATCTCCACCTAAAATGAAGGCTCTGAAAGAAATCATCGATCAGATGTTGAAGGATGGTATTATTAGGCCCTCTAAGTCAGCGTATTCTTCGCCTATTTTTCTAGTCCCGAAACCCCAAGGAGGCTTCAGGCCTGTCATTGATTACAGGGCTCTCAATCGGAAGGTGGTGTTGCAATCTGTGCCCCTTCCCGACCTTCATTCTTGCTTTTCATGGTTTCGTAAGGCCAAGTTCTTCACCATCTTGGACTTGAATCAGGCCTATAATCAAATTCCCCTTGCCGAAGAGTCTAAACATCTTACAGCGTTTGCCACGGACTGGAATTTATATGAATACAACCGCGTGCCTTTCGGGCTCCCCACGGGGGCAGCTGTGCTCACTAGGCTACTAGATAGGGTCTTTTCCGACATCAAATTTGAGTACTTATATCACTACTTGGATGATGTCGTCGTATTTTCCGAAACTTTTGAAGAACATCTAGATCATTTGCGAGAAGTTCTCAATCGCCTTCGTAAGGCTAGGTTAACTGTTAAGTTGTCCAAGGTTGCCTTTGCTAAGCCCTCTATGTCATTCCTAGGGCATATTGTGTCACCTGATGGTGTAGCTGTCGATCATTCTAGAACACAGGCCATCCGTGATTTTAAACCTCCTAAGGACATCAAAGGTATCGCTAGATTCATTGGTATGGTGAATTTCTTCAGGAAGTTTATTCCTAATTTTGCTAATAGAGCGGCGCCCTTAAACCTTCTTCGTAGGAAAGGCATCAAATTCGAGTGGGGACCTTCTCAACAAGCCGCTTTCGAAGATCTTAAATTAGCTCTCTGTAATGCCCCTGTACTTGCTATGCCTGATTTCTCGAAGAAATTCATCGTCCAAACGGACGCGTCGTCGTCAGCTGTAGCTGCAGTCCTTCTTCAAGAGACTGAACTAGGGAGGCGTCCCATCGCCTATGCATCTAGGACTCTATCGGTTCAAGAAGCCAAGTATTCCATCTATGAGCTCGAAGGGTTGGCAGTCTTATTCGCCTTAGAAAAGTTCCGTCTCTATCTGGAACATGTCAAATTCGACCTGGAGACAGATAATCAAGCCTTAAGCTGGGTCTTAGGTAGGCCGCGTCGTACTGGTCGTATAGCCCGTTGGGCCATCCGTATTTCTGCCTTCCAATTTGATGTACGACATATCAGAGGTACCGAAAATGTTGTTGCCGATGGACTCAGCCGTATGTTTCATAACGACGTAGAGACCCACGAACCGGTCGACAGTTCATCACCTTCCGAGTCCATACTATCTGGTGTTAATGCCATCTTAACAGATGCTCCCATGCTCTTTAGGGATATCGAGAAATACCAACGTGAAGATCCGACGCTGGCTCCGATAATGGAAACCCTTTCTTCTGGGGAGCATGTCGTCCTTTATGTTCTGAGGAATGGTGTTTTATGTTGCCCTTCGAGGCATGACAAGATGATGAAAGTTGTCGTTCCAGCTGTTCTCGTGCCTATGATCTTCAAATACTATCATGAGACCCCATTGGGGGGGCATCTTGGAATCTTTAAAACCCGTGAAAAGATTCGTGAAAGGTTCATCTGGAAAGGTATGGACGGTGAAATTCGTGAACTTGTAAAAGCCTGTAAATCTTGTTTGCTTAGTAAACCAACCATGTCCACTAAGGTAGGCCTTTTGTCTTCTCATCAAGCATCGCGCCCCATGGAACGCCTGTATATTGATTATGTAGGACCCTTCCCCCAGTCGAAGGGAAATGCCAACAAATTTATCCTTGTATGTGTAGATGGTTTTACTAGATTTTCCTGGTTATTTCCGACTAAGCTGGCTACCGCTCAGTCCACCATTACCTGCTTAAATTCTATTTTTGCTTCTTTTGGTCCGTGTCAATATATTGTATCTGATAATGCTAAGGCTTTTACATCTAATTTATTTCGTAAATTCTGTTTTGACTTATCAATATCTCATGTAACTACTTCTGCTTATTACCCGCAACCATCTCTGGCTGAACGAGTTAACCGTAATCTCAGGTCCGCTCTCATTGCTTATCATCATGAAGATCCTTCCAGGTGGGACACGTCCCTGCATTGGTTAGCTTTTGCTTTGAATTCGGCGGTTCATGAATCTCACAAGTTTACTCCAGCTTCTTTGATGTTCAAGTTTGTTCCCAACTCGCCGCTCTCTAACCTCTGGTCTCTGAGTGACATTCTGCCCGAGACAATAGACCCGGACAACATCAAAGATCTTTGGAAGAAGGCTAAAGCCAATCTTAAAGTGTCTCATGAAAAGGTTAGGGAAAGGTATGATCGTGGACGGAGACCCACCCCTTTGAAGGTAGGTGACCAGGTTATGGTCAAAAATTTTGTTCCCGCGGGCAAGCTTGCCCCCAGATTCCATGGCCCTTGTATCATTCTCGATTTTCTTACGCCGGTTACGTTATTGTTAAGCAATCCAGCCACCGAGAGGATATTTAGAGTTCACCTGTCCCAGGTGAAACCGGTGTAATTTCTGTGTTAACTTGCTTCATATTATTTTGAAAGGATATGAAGGTTATATATTTTTTTTTTTTTTGAGTTTTACTTTTAAGGCATTCTGCACTACCTATAATATTTTGTTTCAGATGTAAGGTTTTTGTAAAACCTGTCCCGACCCGTTAAACTGCCATTCTGTCCTTGCCACGGCCATTACCACGCTCCCGTCTCCTGCTCCACCTTACACTGTGGCTTCATAATGTTTAATGCAATGGGTATCTACACGCCGCTGGCCCCTCAACCTCTCCATAAAGCCTGTACCCTCAAAGAAAATGATTGTCCAACACAATTCTGCCGTCTAGCTTTAATGTTTCAGCGCCCCCGCAGCCGCGCAGCGCCGTGCAGCGACTGGGGAGGGGGATGGGCCCCCTCCTCTCCAGCGAGGACGACATGTGCACGGCGAGCCGGAGCTCACCTCCCGGCCAAGGCTGATGTGCGGCGCACGACCTGCTACATGCCCGCAGCCTGTATCTGTTCACCGCGGGCGCGGCGTACTTCAACACCTCTGCTCCCCTCATAGTGCGGGCGAGCGGTATCTCAGGGTACTTGAGGGGTCCGAGCGGCCTCCGTGGGACGCAAGCTGCAACGGCCGGTCCGGCCATTCGACTCAATCTACATCAACTACATGGACAGTCACCATAAGCAATAATTACATTTGGGAATTTAACAACAATATTTGGTGGACATCGCAAAACTTTTCTTCACTTTTAAGCATTAAAAGTTTATCTTCAGAAATTCAAATTCTACAAACTTAAAGACTTTCATTCACCTGCAACAACAACATTTTGAAACTGAATTAAGAAATCTTGTAAATGCTTCTGCTATCTATCTTCGTATCAACATCATTACTTGGACTTTGTTTCAAACTGATTTCATGTGTCACCCCTGGAGGAACTTTTGGGGGGGGGAGGTCTGTACCCGGCGGTACACCTCTACACCGTTTATTTTAAAGTTGCGCCAGCTGAAACTCCTCTTCTGGAGGAAGGTTGAACTTTATCTATTCTATTAATTCTCTACTTTCTCAGAAGATGTCACCACGTGGAAAATTTTGAGTTTGTGAACTGTGTCATTTTCGACGTACTTTTGTTTTGCTTGTATTAAGAAGTGTGAACTTTCTCTTCTAGAGGACACTACTGTAGATCAACAATAGTGCAACCTAGTGCGGAGTCAAAGAACTATTTTGTTGGAGAAAATTTAATTTCAGGAGTTTGTTCTTTGTTAAATTTCTTTCTGTCATTGTTTAAGTTGGCAATATTTACCCCTTTCTTCCCCTTGCTTTGAATGTATCCAATCACGAATTTCTTCAATGAATTTCTGACCAATCAGGGGTATCTTCCCCCATCTTGTATCTGTTGCGGGGTCCTACCCAATAAAATCTTTGTGGGAGGGTGTTTTCTTTCCCCTAACGCCTAGAATTTTCTGCGAGAGTATTTAAACTGCTGATTTTAGGGTCTCCGGGCCACTTCTGTTCCATCTTTCAGTGTATTAAGTACATAGCAGGAGGCGGGAAGCGCCTCTTTCCTCGGCAGCGATCTACTACCAGGTAATGGCCTATTAATATCTTCTTTTCTTGCTAGGTCGGCAGTTTAACTCTCGCGGCGGGTTCGAAGCGTTTTCCATCATGTAACCTTTTCCTAAAATGTAACTACTCTTTTCTTCTATTCTCTTGTAAAGCTACATTATGGGATAGAGAGTGCTAACCCTCTCGAGTTCCCACTCACATCGTCTTGAGGTGAACTTATTTTTCTCAACCAATTCTCCCGTAATGTAATGTAAATTGCCTTTAAGTCACCTCTGTAGTATGGGATTAGCCCTTGTATTAACGGCCTAGTGCCAAGTAGGTCTTAAGCAAAGTGTATTAGGAGTGCAAGTTCGCCTCCTCTCAAGTTGTATTTTAGAGGTCATGTATTAATCTTTTCTCACCTAATAGACCTCAGTAGGTTGGGTATTTTACCCCTGTGTATATGTCCTTTGAGGACAACTTGAAAGTTGAGTTTGGTGTGGCCTGGGAGAGGCTTAACTTTAAGAGCGAGTGGCTCTTTTCTAAAACTGAGAGTTGTATGCCTCGAGGAGGCTTTGCTGTGTAATTTGGAGCAAGGGCTCCAGGGTTTGAGTGGGGTCTTCTGCCCCTTTTGTTGAAATTGGTATATCGTAAAGTTGAGCTAGTTGCTCAAGAATTGTGTTTTCAGGGCTCGAAGCCCAAATTCTTTAATCCCTGTAATTGTACATTTCAAGTTGTATTTCGGCTACTAAGTACCTGTTCTATTTGTTGTTACCTAATTTTGAAAAGAAAATATAACCTTGTTAAATTTTAAAATTTAATTTCTCTTTAGTAGCTTGAGACCTATTCACCACCCAGCACCTTCTTTCATGCTTAACTACCACAAAAACTCGGTAACAAGTGGTAGCAGAGCGTGGTTGAATGGGTCTCAATTTAGCCCCTTTTGACGGCTAAACATTGCTTTGATTCGAACTCTAACAATTTTCTCAGTTGCTGGAATTTTTTGAGTTTTTCAAAATTGTTCTGTCATCATGCCCGGCCCTCGCGATGTTCTCCTCCTTAACTACTTGCGCAAAGAGGAGTTGATATATGAGTTAACTATCAGAAATGTTCAATCTGGAGGCACGGTTGCAATAGATACTAACAAGCTTAGAGAGTCCCTTGATTTGCCCATTTCCATCCCCAATTTGGGAGAGAAAGAAATTGATGACTCTCTTTCCACGATTGTCGAGAATATTACTGGGCTAGCATCGGTAGTCAGCTTTTTTGATGAAAACGATCCATCTCCTAATCAAATTAAGCGTGTGCAAGGCAGGCTGTATCACTTTGCAAATAGAGTTAATGATCTATTGTCTCTAAAGGTGAATGACGTTCAGAGGAAGCAAGCTAATACGCTCCTTGAAACTATTTCTGAATTGTCTAATAAGGTCACTCAATTGCTAACCGGCGAAGCTCCTCCCAAAACTGATCAACCCGCCACGGTGAATGTAGGTAACGAGGAAGAGCCTCCTCAGGGAGAAGTCAATAGGATAACCGTTGCTGCTCAAACTATCTCTGCCCCATCGAACAACGAATCTGAACGCCGTGCGTCATTGAGTAACATCCGCTCTGAATTAACTTCTTTGCCCTTGAAACCTTTAACGACTATGACACCTGGGTTCAGCAGCTTGCCTCATCCATTGGCAATGTTGCTTAGAGGTATCTCTAAGTTTTCCGTCAACACCACCAGTGACGTAATTTCATTTTTAAGATTTCTAGTGGAATTTCAGGATCATGCTCTTGTTTTTTCTCTTTCGCCATGTCAAATTTTGCAAATTATCTATCCGTATGCTATTGGTATTCTCTCTGATAAAATCGTAAGAGCCATTGCCGAGCAATCATCTATTGAGGATTTCCATGCCCATTTGCTAGCTAACTTCATCCCGGCTAGGGCCAGGTCCTCCCTGATTCAGAAGTACTATTACCGTGTACAGCGCTTGGATGAAAACTTGGCTGATTTCATACAAGATATCAAATTCTACACTAGGGTGTTTGCTCTTCACTTCCCTGAGGATCAAATTGTACAAGCTATTGTGGAAGGCATATCACCATCTTATAGATCATACTTGTGTTTTGCGGCATGCCCGCAAACTTTCTCTGAACTTGAAGCGTTGGCCGTCTCAGCGGAAGGAGTTAGATACGCCGATTCTTTGCGTGTAGCGAAAGAACCCCCGCCTTCCTTTAGTAACACTCGGCCTCCACCTCGCCGATCAGTCAATCTCCGTAAATGTTATGCTTGCGGGTCGCCTGACCATCTGCGCAACAAGTGTCCACTGATCAAGCCAAGTGGGACTAGGAATGGAGCTGGCTCATCACAAGGCTGCTTTAAATGTGGGGCTTTCTCACATATCGCCAAGAATTGCCCAAACTCAAATAGCACCCCCTCCTGCTCAACTTCTGGTGCAAATTCCAGCTATTCCAATAATAAAAAGTGACTAGCGGCTTCGGCTGAGTCGACTAATTCTGCCTTCCAAGGCTCAGCCCCGGGCAAAAGGGTCGAGAATTCAGGGAATGAGCAATCTTCAAATTCTTTTTTTGAATGCCCCAGAGAGTGTCTTAGGATTGCGGCGGATACCCCCGCACCTGTTCCTTTTCTTAAGATTGAGTTAAATAACGAGCCTATAACAGCTCTCTTAGATTCAGGCAGTGTTTGCTCCATTATTTCGGCTGATTGGTATTCTAAATTGAAATCTGTTTGTAAACTCCCTGACTATGTCTCTTCTCCTGTTCAATACGTTTCGGCTAATTCATCTCCATTAGAAATTCTAGGTTCCTTACTGGTCAAAATTCGTGTTTTTAAGTTTACATGGAAAGTTAAATTGTTTGTGGCCAAGCAATTGTCTTGCCCCATTATATTGGGAGCTGACTTTATTTCTCACACTGGTCTTGTGCTCGATCTCCGGTCTAGGTCGTGCACATTCAAATTTGCTTCTAGTTATAAAATCCCACTATTAAAGTGTAATTCTGTATCATGTTCATCTATTTCGCCTACCCAGGATGAGATGTTGTTAGACCTTAGACATCTACCTGAGGAGCAGGCTGATAGTATTCGCAAACTGTGTCAGTCGTTTCCCGAGGTGTTCTCTGATACTCTTGGTGTTACTGACCTTATTGAATACAAAATTGAGGTCACGGACTCGATTCCTGTCCGTTTTCCACCGTATAGGCTATCTCCACCTAAAATGAAGGCTCTGAAAGAAATCATCGATCAGATGTTGAAGGATGGTATTATTAGGCCCTCTAAGTCAGCGTATTCTTCGCCTATTTTTCTAGTCCCGAAACCCCAAGGAGGCTTCAGGCCTGTCATTGATTACAGGGCTCTCAATCGGAAGGTGGTGTTGCAATCTGTGCCCCTTCCCGACCTTCATTCTTGCTTTTCATGGTTTCGTAAGGCCAAGTTCTTCACCATCTTGGACTTGAATCAGGCCTATAATCAAATTCCCCTTGCCGAAGAGTCTAAACATCTTACAGCGTTTGCCACGGACTGGAATTTATATGAATACAACCGCGTGCCTTTCGGGCTCCCCACGGGGGCAGCTGTGCTCACTAGGCTACTAGATAGGGTCTTTTCCGACATCAAATTTGAGTACTTATATCACTACTTGGATGATGTCGTCGTATTTTCCGAAACTTTTGAAGAACATCTAGATCATTTGCGAGAAGTTCTCAATCGCCTTCGTAAGGCTAGGTTAACTGTTAAGTTGTCCAAGGTTGCCTTTGCTAAGCCCTCTATGTCATTCCTAGGGCATATTGTGTCACCTGATGGTGTAGCTGTCGATCATTCTAGAACACAGGCCATCCGTGATTTTAAACCTCCTAAGGACATCAAAGGTATCGCTAGATTCATTGGTATGGTGAATTTCTTCAGGAAGTTTATTCCTAATTTTGCTAATAGAGCGGCGCCCTTAAACCTTCTTCGTAGGAAAGGCATCAAATTCGAGTGGGGACCTTCTCAACAAGCCGCTTTCGAAGATCTTAAATTAGCTCTCTGTAATGCCCCTGTACTTGCTATGCCTGATTTCTCGAAGAAATTCATCGTCCAAACGGACGCGTCGTCGTCAGCTGTAGCTGCAGTCCTTCTTCAAGAGACTGAACTAGGGAGGCGTCCCATCGCCTATGCATCTAGGACTCTATCGGTTCAAGAAGCCAAGTATTCCATCTATGAGCTCGAAGGGTTGGCAGTCTTATTCGCCTTAGAAAAGTTCCGTCTCTATCTGGAACATGTCAAATTCGACCTGGAGACAGATAATCAAGCCTTAAGCTGGGTCTTAGGTAGGCCGCGTCGTACTGGTCGTATAGCCCGTTGGGCCATCCGTATTTCTGCCTTCCAATTTGATGTACGACATATCAGAGGTACCGAAAATGTTGTTGCCGATGGACTCAGCCGTATGTTTCATAACGACGTAGAGACCCACGAACCGGTCGACAGTTCATCACCTTCCGAGTCCATACTATCTGGTGTTAATGCCATCTTAACAGATGCTCCCATGCTCTTTAGGGATATCGAGAAATACCAACGTGAAGATCCGACGCTGGCTCCGATAATGGAAACCCTTTCTTCTGGGGAGCATGTCGTCCTTTATGTTCTGAGGAATGGTGTTTTATGTTGCCCTTCGAGGCATGACAAGATGATGAAAGTTGTCGTTCCAGCTGTTCTCGTGCCTATGATCTTCAAATACTATCATGAGACCCCATTGGGGGGGCATCTTGGAATCTTTAAAACCCGTGAAAAGATTCGTGAAAGGTTCATCTGGAAAGGTATGGACGGTGAAATTCGTGAACTTGTAAAAGCCTGTAAATCTTGTTTGCTTAGTAAACCAACCATGTCCACTAAGGTAGGCCTTTTGTCTTCTCATCAAGCATCGCGCCCCATGGAACGCCTGTATATTGATTATGTAGGACCCTTCCCCCAGTCGAAGGGAAATGCCAACAAATTTATCCTTGTATGTGTAGATGGTTTTACTAGATTTTCCTGGTTATTTCCGACTAAGCTGGCTACCGCTCAGTCCACCATTACCTGCTTAAATTCTATTTTTGCTTCTTTTGGTCCGTGTCAATATATTGTATCTGATAATGCTAAGGCTTTTACATCTAATTTATTTCGTAAATTCTGTTTTGACTTATCAATATCTCATGTAACTACTTCTGCTTATTACCCGCAACCATCTCTGGCTGAACGAGTTAACCGTAATCTCAGGTCCGCTCTCATTGCTTATCATCATGAAGATCCTTCCAGGTGGGACACGTCCCTGCATTGGTTAGCTTTTGCTTTGAATTCGGCGGTTCATGAATCTCACAAGTTTACTCCAGCTTCTTTGATGTTCAAGTTTGTTCCCAACTCGCCGCTCTCTAACCTCTGGTCTCTGAGTGACATTCTGCCCGAGACAATAGACCCGGACAACATCAAAGATCTTTGGAAGAAGGCTAAAGCCAATCTTAAAGTGTCTCATGAAAAGGTTAGGGAAAGGTATGATCGTGGACGGAGACCCACCCCTTTGAAGGTAGGTGACCAGGTTATGGTCAAAAATTTTGTTCCCGCGGGCAAGCTTGCCCCCAGATTCCATGGCCCTTGTATCATTCTCGATTTTCTTACGCCGGTTACGTTATTGTTAAGTAATCCAGCCACCGAGAGGATATTTAGAGTTCACCTGTCCCAGGTGAAACCGGTGTAATTTCTGTGTTAACTTGCTTCATATTATTTTGAAAGGATATGAAGGTTATATTTTTTTTTTTTTTTGAGTTTTACTTTTAAGGCATTCTGCACTACCTATAATATTTTGTTTCAGATGTAAGGTTTTTGTAAAACCTGTCCCGACCCGTTAAACTGCCATTCTGTCCTTGCCACGGCCATTACCACGCTCCCGTCTCCTGCTCCACCTTACACTGTGGCTTCATAATGTTTAATGCAATGGGTATCTACACGCCGCTGGCCCCTCAACCTCTCCATAAAGCCTGTACCCTCAAAGAAAATGATTGTCCAACACAATTCTGCCGTCTAGCTTTAATGTTTCAGCGCCCCCGCAGCCGCGCAGCGCCGTGCAGCGACTGGGGAGGGGGATGGGCCCCCTCCTCTCCAGCGAGGACGACATGTGCACGGCGAGCCGGAGCTCACCTCCCGGCCAAGGCTGATGTGCGGCGCACGACCTGCTACATGCCCGCAGCCTGTATCTGTTCACCGCGGGCGCGGCGTACTTCAACACCTCTGCTCCCCTCATAGTGCGGGCGAGCGGTATCTCAGGGTACTTGAGGGGTCCGAGCGGCCTCCGTGGGACGCAAGCTGCAACGGCCGGTCCGGCCATTCGACTCAATCTACATCAACTACATGGACAGTCACCATAAGCAATAATTACATTTGGGAATTTAACAACAATATTTGGTGGACATCGCAAAACTTTTCTTCACTTTTAAGCATTAAAAGTTTATCTTCAGAAATTCAAATTCTACAAACTTAAAGACTTTCATTCACCTGCAACAACAACATTTTGAAACTGAATTAAGAAATCTTGTAAATGCTTCTGCTATCTATCTTCGTATCAACATCATTACTTGGACTTTGTTTCAAACTGATTTCATGTGTCACCCCTGGAGGAACTTTTGGGGGGGGGGAGGTCTGTACCCGGCGGTACACCTCTACACCGTTTATTTTAAAGTTGCGCCAGCTGAAACTCCTCTTCTGGAGGAAGGTTGAACTTTATCTATTCTATTAATTCTCTACTTTCTCAGAAGATGTCACCACGTGGAAAATTTTGAGTTTGTGAACTGTGTCATTTTCGACGTACTTTTGTTTTGCTTGTATTAAGAAGTGTGAACTTTCTCTTCTAGAGGACACTACTGTAGATCAACAATAGTGCAACCTAGTGCGGAGTCAAAGAACTATTTTGTTGGAGAAAATTTAATTTCAGGAGTTTGTTCTTTGTTAAATTTCTTTCTGTCATTGTTTAAGTTGGCAATATTTACCCCTTTCTTCCCCTTGCTTTGAATGTATCCAATCACGAATTTCTTCAATGAATTTCTGACCAATCAGGGGTATCTTCCCCCATCTTGTATCTGTTGCGGGGTCCTACCCAATAAAATCTTTGTGGGAGGGTGTTTTCTTTCCCCTAACGCCTAGAATTTTCTGCGAGAGTATTTAAACTGCTGATTTTAGGGTCTCCGGGCCACTTCTGTTCCATCTTTCAGTGTATTAAGTACATAGCAGGAGGCGGGAAGCGCCTCTTTCCTCGGCAGCGATCTACTACCAGGTAATGGCCTATTAATATCTTCTTTTCTTGCTAGGTCGGCAGTTTAACTCTCGCGGCGGGTTCGAAGCGTTTTCCATCATGTAACCTTTTCCTAAAATGTAACTACTCTTTTCTTCTATTCTCTTGTAAAGCTACATTATGGGATAGAGAGTGCTAACCCTCTCGAGTTCCCACTCACATCGTCTTGAGGTGAACTTATTTTTCTCAACCAATTCTCCCGTAATGTAATGTAAATTGCCTTTAAGTCACCTCTGTAGTATGGGATTAGCCCTTGTATTAACGGCCTAGTGCCAAGTAGGTCTTAAGCAAAGTGTATTAGGAGTGCAAGTTCGCCTCCTCTCAAGTTGTATTTTAGAGGTCATGTATTAATCTTTTCTCACCTAATAGACCTCAGTAGGTTGGGTATTTTACCCCTGTGTATATGTCCTTTGAGGACAACTTGAAAGTTGAGTTTGGTGTGGCCTGGGAGAGGCTTAACTTTAAGAGCGAGTGGCTCTTTTCTAAAACTGAGAGTTGTATGCCTCGAGGAGGCTTTGCTGTGTAATTTGGAGCAAGGGCTCCAGGGTTTGAGTGGGGTCTTCTGCCCCTTTTGTTGAAATTGGTATATCGTAAAGTTGAGCTAGTTGCTCAAGAATTGTGTTTTCAGGGCTCGAAGCCCAAATTCTTTAATCCCTGTAATTGTACATTTCAAGTTGTATTTCGGCTACTAAGTACCTGTTCTATTTGTTGTTACCTAATTTTGAAAAGAAAATATAACCTTGTTAAATTTTAAAATTTAATTTCTCTTTAGTAGCTTGAGACCTATTCACCACCCAGCACCTTCTTTCATGCTTAACTACCACAAAAACTCGGTAACAAGTGGTAGCAGAGCGTGGTTGAATGGGTCTCAATTTAGCCCCTTTTGACGGCTAAACATTGCTTTGATTCGAACTCTAACAATTTTCTCAGTTGCTGGAATTTTTTGAGTTTTTCAAAATTGTTCTGTCATCATGCCCGGCCCTCGCGATGTTCTCCTCCTTAACTACTTGCGCAAAGAGGAGTTGATATATGAGTTAACTATCAGAAATGTTCAATCTGGAGGCACGGTTGCAATAGATACTAACAAGCTTAGAGAGTCCCTTGATTTGCCCATTTCCATCCCCAATTTGGGAGAGAAAGAAATTGATGACTCTCTTTCCACGATTGTCGAGAATATTACTGGGCTAGCATCGGTAGTCAGCTTTTTTGATGAAAACGATCCATCTCCTAATCAAATTAAGCGTGTGCAAGGCAGGCTGTATCACTTTGCAAATAGAGTTAATGATCTATTGTCTCTAAAGGTGAATGACGTTCAGAGGAAGCAAGCTAATACGCTCCTTGAAACTATTTCTGAATTGTCTAATAAGGTCACTCAATTGCTAACCGGCGAAGCTCCTCCCAAAACTGATCAACCCGCCACGGTGAATGTAGGTAACGAGGAAGAGCCTCCTCAGGGAGAAGTCAATAGGATAACCGTTGCTGCTCAAACTATCTCTGCCCCATCGAACAACGAATCTGAACGCCGTGCGTCATTGAGTAACATCCGCTCTGAATTAACTTCTTTGCCCTTGAAACCTTTAACGACTATGACACCTGGGTTCAGCAGCTTGCCTCATCCATTGGCAATGTTGCTTAGAGGTATCTCTAAGTTTTCCGTCAACACCACCAGTGACGTAATTTCATTTTTAAGATTTCTAGTGGAATTTCAGGATCATGCTCTTGTTTTTTCTCTTTCGCCATGTCAAATTTTGCAAATTATCTATCCGTATGCTATTGGTATTCTCTCTGATAAAATCGTAAGAGCCATTGCCGAGCAATCATCTATTGAGGATTTCCATGCCCATTTGCTAGCTAACTTCATCCCGGCTAGGGCCAGGTCCTCCCTGATTCAGAAGTACTATTACCGTGTACAGCGCTTGGATGAAAACTTGGCTGATTTCATACAAGATATCAAATTCTACACTAGGGTGTTTGCTCTTCACTTCCCTGAGGATCAAATTGTACAAGCTATTGTGGAAGGCATATCACCATCTTATAGATCATACTTGTGTTTTGCGGCATGCCCGCAAACTTTCTCTGAACTTGAAGCGTTGGCCGTCTCAGCGGAAGGAGTTAGATACGCCGATTCTTTGCGTGTAGCGAAAGAACCCCCGCCTTCCTTTAGTAACACTCGGCCTCCACCTCGCCGATCAGTCAATCTCCGTAAATGTTATGCTTGCGGGTCGCCTGACCATCTGCGCAACAAGTGTCCACTGATCAAGCCAAGTGGGACTAGGAATGGAGCTGGCTCATCACAAGGCTGCTTTAAATGTGGGGCTTTCTCACATATCGCCAAGAATTGCCCAAACTCAAATAGCACCCCCTCCTGCTCAACTTCTGGTGCAAATTCCAGCTATTCCAATAATAAAAAGTGACTAGCGGCTTCGGCTGAGTCGACTAATTCTGCCTTCCAAGGCTCAGCCCCGGGCAAAAGGGTCGAGAATTCAGGGAATGAGCAATCTTCAAATTCTTTTTTTGAATGCCCCAGAGAGTGTCTTAGGATTGCGGCGGATACCCCCGCACCTGTTCCTTTTCTTAAGATTGAGTTAAATAACGAGCCTATAACAGCTCTCTTAGATTCAGGCAGTGTTTGCTCCATTATTTCGGCTGATTGGTATTCTAAATTGAAATCTGTTTGTAAACTCCCTGACTATGTCTCTTCTCCTGTTCAATACGTTTCGGCTAATTCATCTCCATTAGAAATTCTAGGTTCCTTACTGGTCAAAATTCGTGTTTTTAAGTTTACATGGAAAGTTAAATTGTTTGTGGCCAAGCAATTGTCTTGCCCCATTATATTGGGAGCTGACTTTATTTCTCACACTGGTCTTGTGCTCGATCTCCGGTCTAGGTCGTGCACATTCAAATTTGCTTCTAGTTATAAAATCCCACTATTAAAGTGTAATTCTGTATCATGTTCATCTATTTCGCCTACCCAGGATGAGATGTTGTTAGACCTTAGACATCTACCTGAGGAGCAGGCTGATAGTATTCGCAAACTGTGTCAGTCGTTTCCCGAGGTGTTCTCTGATACTCTTGGTGTTACTGACCTTATTGAATACAAAATTGAGGTCACGGACTCGATTCCTGTCCGTTTTCCACCGTATAGGCTATCTCCACCTAAAATGAAGGCTCTGAAAGAAATCATCGATCAGATGTTGAAGGATGGTATTATTAGGCCCTCTAAGTCAGCGTATTCTTCGCCTATTTTTCTAGTCCCGAAACCCCAAGGAGGCTTCAGGCCTGTCATTGATTACAGGGCTCTCAATCGGAAGGTGGTGTTGCAATCTGTGCCCCTTCCCGACCTTCATTCTTGCTTTTCATGGTTTCGTAAGGCCAAGTTCTTCACCATCTTGGACTTG
Source organism: Anabrus simplex (assembly GCF_040414725.1). Taxonomy (NCBI): domain Eukaryota; kingdom Metazoa; phylum Arthropoda; class Insecta; order Orthoptera; family Tettigoniidae; genus Anabrus; species Anabrus simplex. The sequence goes on along the minus strand of NC_090265.1, from coordinate 91,674,472 downwards.
AATCAGGCCTATAATCAAATTCCCCTTGCCGAAGAGTCTAAACATCTTACAGCGTTTGCCACGGACTGGAATTTATATGAATACAACCGCGTGCCTTTCGGGCTCCCCACGGGGGCAGCTGTGCTCACTAGGCTACTAGATAGGGTCTTTTCCGACATCAAATTTGAGTACTTATATCACTACTTGGATGATGTCGTCGTATTTTCCGAAACTTTTGAAGAACATCTAGATCATTTGCGAGAAGTTCTCAATCGCCTTCGTAAGGCTAGGTTAACTGTTAAGTTGTCCAAGGTTGCCTTTGCTAAGCCCTCTATGTCATTCCTAGGGCATATTGTGTCACCTGATGGTGTAGCTGTCGATCATTCTAGAACACAGGCCATCCGTGATTTTAAACCTCCTAAGGACATCAAAGGTATCGCTAGATTCATTGGTATGGTGAATTTCTTCAGGAAGTTTATTCCTAATTTTGCTAATAGAGCGGCGCCCTTAAACCTTCTTCGTAGGAAAGGCATCAAATTCGAGTGGGGACCTTCTCAACAAGCCGCTTTCGAAGATCTTAAATTAGCTCTCTGTAATGCCCCTGTACTTGCTATGCCTGATTTCTCGAAGAAATTCATCGTCCAAACGGACGCGTCGTCGTCAGCTGTAGCTGCAGTCCTTCTTCAAGAGACTGAACTAGGGAGGCGTCCCATCGCCTATGCATCTAGGACTCTATCGGTTCAAGAAGCCAAGTATTCCATCTATGAGCTCGAAGGGTTGGCAGTCTTATTCGCCTTAGAAAAGTTCCGTCTCTATCTGGAACATGTCAAATTCGACCTGGAGACAGATAATCAAGCCTTAAGCTGGGTCTTAGGTAGGCCGCGTCGTACTGGTCGTATAGCCCGTTGGGCCATCCGTATTTCTGCCTTCCAATTTGATGTACGACATATCAGAGGTACCGAAAATGTTGTTGCCGATGGACTCAGCCGTATGTTTCATAACGACGTAGAGACCCACGAACCGGTCGACAGTTCATCACCTTCCGAGTCCATACTATCTGGTGTTAATGCCATCTTAACAGATGCTCCCATGCTCTTTAGGGATATCGAGAAATACCAACGTGAAGATCCGACGCTGGCTCCGATAATGGAAACCCTTTCTTCTGGGGAGCATGTCGTCCTTTATGTTCTGAGGAATGGTGTTTTATGTTGCCCTTCGAGGCATGACAAGATGATGAAAGTTGTCGTTCCAGCTGTTCTCGTGCCTATGATCTTCAAATACTATCATGAGACCCCATTGGGGGGGCATCTTGGAATCTTTAAAACCCGTGAAAAGATTCGTGAAAGGTTCATCTGGAAAGGTATGGACGGTGAAATTCGTGAACTTGTAAAAGCCTGTAAATCTTGTTTGCTTAGTAAACCAACCATGTCCACTAAGGTAGGCCTTTTGTCTTCTCATCAAGCATCGCGCCCCATGGAACGCCTGTATATTGATTATGTAGGACCCTTCCCCCAGTCGAAGGGAAATGCCAACAAATTTATCCTTGTATGTGTAGATGGTTTTACTAGATTTTCCTGGTTATTTCCGACTAAGCTGGCTACCGCTCAGTCCACCATTACCTGCTTAAATTCTATTTTTGCTTCTTTTGGTCCGTGTCAATATATTGTATCTGATAATGCTAAGGCTTTTACATCTAATTTATTTCGTAAATTCTGTTTTGACTTATCAATATCTCATGTAACTACTTCTGCTTATTACCCGCAACCATCTCTGGCTGAACGAGTTAACCGTAATCTCAGGTCCGCTCTCATTGCTTATCATCATGAAGATCCTTCCAGGTGGGACACGTCCCTGCATTGGTTAGCTTTTGCTTTGAATTCGGCGGTTCATGAATCTCACAAGTTTACTCCAGCTTCTTTGATGTTCAAGTTTGTTCCCAACTCGCCGCTCTCTAACCTCTGGTCTCTGAGTGACATTCTGCCCGAGACAATAGACCCGGACAACATCAAAGATCTTTGGAAGAAGGCTAAAGCCAATCTTAAAGTGTCTCATGAAAAGGTTAGGGAAAGGTATGATCGTGGACGGAGACCCACCCCTTTGAAGGTAGGTGACCAGGTTATGGTCAAAAATTTTGTTCCCGCGGGCAAGCTTGCCCCCAGATTCCATGGCCCTTGTATCATTCTCGATTTTCTTACGCCGGTTACGTTATTGTTAAGTAATCCAGCCACCGAGAGGATATTTAGAGTTCACCTGTCCCAGGTGAAACCGGTGTAATTTCTGTGTTAACTTGCTTCATATTATTTTGAAAGGATATGAAGGTTATATTTTTTTTTTTTTTTTTTGAGTTTTACTTTTAAGGCATTCTGCACTACCTATAATATTTTGTTTCAGATGTAAGGTTTTTGTAAAACCTGTCCCGACCCGTTAAACTGCCATTCTGTCCTTGCCACGGCCATTACCACGCTCCCGTCTCCTGCTCCACCTTACACTGTGGCTTCATAATGTTTAATGCAATGGGTATCTACACGCCGCTGGCCCCTCAACCTCTCCATAAAGCCTGTACCCTCAAAGAAAATGATTGTCCAACACAATTCTGCCGTCTAGCTTTAATGTTTCAGCGCCCCCGCAGCCGCGCAGCGCCGTGCAGCGACTGGGGAGGGGGATGGGCCCCCTCCTCTCCAGCGAGGACGACATGTGCACGGCGAGCCGGAGCTCACCTCCCGGCCAAGGCTGATGTGCGGCGCACGACCTGCTACATGCCCGCAGCCTGTATCTGTTCACCGCGGGCGCGGCGTACTTCAACACCTCTGCTCCCCTCATAGTGCGGGCGAGCGGTATCTCAGGGTACTTGAGGGGTCCGAGCGGCCTCCGTGGGACGCAAGCTGCAACGGCCGGTCCGGCCATTCGACTCAATCTACATCAACTACATGGACAGTCACCATAAGCAATAATTACATTTGGGAATTTAACAACAATATTTGGTGGACATCGCAAAACTTTTCTTCACTTTTAAGCATTAAAAGTTTATCTTCAGAAATTCAAATTCTACAAACTTAAAGACTTTCATTCACCTGCAACAACAACATTTTGAAACTGAATTAAGAAATCTTGTAAATGCTTCTGCTATCTATCTTCGTATCAACATCATTACTTGGACTTTGTTTCAAACTGATTTCATGTGTCACCCCTGGAGGAACTTTTGGGGGGGGAGGTCTGTACCCGGCGGTACACCTCTACACCGTTTATTTTAAAGTTGCGCCAGCTGAAACTCCTCTTCTGGAGGAAGGTTGAACTTTATCTATTCTATTAATTCTCTACTTTCTCAGAAGATGTCACCACGTGGAAAATTTTGAGTTTGTGAACTGTGTCATTTTCGACGTACTTTTGTTTTGCTTGTATTAAGAAGTGTGAACTTTCTCTTCTAGAGGACACTACTGTAGATCAACAATAGTGCAACCTAGTGCGGAGTCAAAGAACTATTTTGTTGGAGAAAATTTAATTTCAGGAGTTTGTTCTTTGTTAAATTTCTTTCTGTCATTGTTTAAGTTGGCAATATTTACCCCTTTCTTCCCCTTGCTTTGAATGTATCCAATCACGAATTTCTTCAATGAATTTCTGACCAATCAGGGGTATCTTCCCCCATCTTGTATCTGTTGCGGGGTCCTACCCAATAAAATCTTTGTGGGAGGGTGTTTTCTTTCCCCTAACGCCTAGAATTTTCTGCGAGAGTATTTAAACTGCTGATTTTAGGGTCTCCGGGCCACTTCTGTTCCATCTTTCAGTGTATTAAGTACATAGCAGGAGGCGGGAAGCGCCTCTTTCCTCGGCAGCGATCTACTACCAGGTAATGGCCTATTAATATCTTCTTTTCTTGCTAGGTCGGCAGTTTAACTCTCGCGGCGGGTTCGAAGCGTTTTCCATCATGTAACCTTTTCCTAAAATGTAACTACTCTTTTCTTCTATTCTCTTGTAAAGCTACATTATGGGATAGAGAGTGCTAACCCTCTCGAGTTCCCACTCACATCGTCTTGAGGTGAACTTATTTTTCTCAACCAATTCTCCCGTAATGTAATGTAAATTGCCTTTAAGTCACCTCTGTAGTATGGGATTAGCCCTTGTATTAACGGCCTAGTGCCAAGTAGGTCTTAAGCAAAGTGTATTAGGAGTGCAAGTTCGCCTCCTCTCAAGTTGTATTTTAGAGGTCATGTATTAATCTTTTCTCACCTAATAGACCTCAGTAGGTTGGGTATTTTACCCCTGTGTATATGTCCTTTGAGGACAACTTGAAAGTTGAGTTTGGTGTGGCCTGGGAGAGGCTTAACTTTAAGAGCGAGTGGCTCTTTTCTAAAACTGAGAGTTGTATGCCTCGAGGAGGCTTTGCTGTGTAATTTGGAGCAAGGGCTCCAGGGTTTGAGTGGGGTCTTCTGCCCCTTTTGTTGAAATTGGTATATCGTAAAGTTGAGCTAGTTGCTCAAGAATTGTGTTTTCAGGGCTCGAAGCCCAAATTCTTTAATCCCTGTAATTGTACATTTCAAGTTGTATTTCGGCTACTAAGTACCTGTTCTATTTGTTGTTACCTAATTTTGAAAAGAAAATATAACCTTGTTAAATTTTAAAATTTAATTTCTCTTTAGTAGCTTGAGACCTATTCACCACCCAGCACCTTCTTTCATGCTTAACTACCACAAAAACTCGGTAACAATAATAATAATAATAATAATAATAATAATAAAATTCCAGGGGTACATCTTCCACGGTCATTTAAACTGTGCTTCTTCTCCACTATGGCCATCTCTAACAGTGATGAAGAACTCTTAAGACTTTGTAAAACTTGTTTATCCAGAGGTTAGATGGCTCTGACATCTATTTGCTAGCGATCTCTGATGGGCTAACCCCAGTGAATGTACTGAGAAATTTAATTTGTTATAGTTGTTAAATATTTTTTCATGTTATTGTTTTATTATGTGCTGAAGTTGTCAACTCTACACCTGGATACTCCTCTAATGTAATCTGCCTATCACGGGCCGGTACTGAAGTTTTGTGGCCTATCAGAACTCAGGTTAGTTAAAGAAATTTAGCCTATCAGCACTCTGGATTCTAATATAGTATATTATTTTCCTCTAGGGATTTATTTATGCCGAGCACATTAGGACCGTCTGGTCTGATATTGCTGCGATGATTGTGTGTGCGAGTTGATGGAGGTTAGAGTGGACAGAAGGCATGGGGTGGCCGGCTTGAAGAAGATTCATTTAGGAGTTTCATTTATGAGCCGTTGGGAAACGTTCCCATTCTTAAGGAGCGTAACTATGGCTCCAGGTTTTAGAATAAAAATATGGCGAGGCAAGACATTAATTTCAATGAATTCAAGAATTATGTAGGAAACTGTAGTAGCTAGCTTTCAATTTCAATATTGATCTGTTTAAGTTATTGAGTGGTTTTGAACTACCGGATATAAGCCCGATGACTTTCAAATTAATTAATTAAGAATGACAACTGTAGAGAAAATATGATATCTTTCGCAGAAGTGAACGTTTTGCAATTAATTGTAATCACGATATCATTATGTGCTAAAATTCTGGCTGGTAGTGCAATAATATTTGAGCCATCACCGTCTAGAGAGGGATAGTCCTCATTAGAGATTTCTTGCGAAAAATCAACGAATACGTCTTTTTTGTAGGTTTTTCCGCATATTTTTTGTAAGCGATGAATTTTTATGAAGGGGGAAATGTGGAGATTATTTAATACAATTACAAATAAATAATTGTTTGGCGATAAACATGCGGAAAAACAGGCCAAACTTTTAAGAAATCTTCCCCAAGAACAATAGTTTTCCCAACAAGAGGAATGTCGTTACCCTTGATATATTTTGAAGACGATTCACATACGTTAATTAATGACTATTCGCCATTGGGGCATTATCCTACATTGAACCATTCTAATCGAATACTGTCGGCTGCTTTGGACTTATTTTTAACCAATCTACCGAACATTTGATTAAATTTCTAGGAATTTTGAATAGAATGTGCGCTGTTCAGTAAAGACGTCTGGCAGCGCTTGCATGCCTACTCCCTTCCACCCCCCTGTCGTGCCGCCTGCTCAGCGCTCTTAAGTTTCCGGTGGCCTTGAAGGTACTGGCGAGCGCTTAGCGAATCAGAATGCTACATGTTTCTTTAATAATTGAAAAATATACGGCAAGAAATGTTTATGCTTTTAAGAACGCTCTACACATATACAGCTTTCGTCAGAACGCATTACAATATCAACCGGTTCAACCGTTTTCTCAAAATCGCAGTTACAACAATCAACCTAGTGTTTTAAATACATAGTTTGCTTCTTCGTCCAACTGACTACTTTTGACGATTTTCGGTGCTTGAATTTTGTCCCGCAGGAGTTTTTTACGTGTCAGTAAATCTAACGGCACGACGCTGACGTATTTGAGCACCTTCAAATATCACTGGAATGAGCCAGGTTCGAACCTGGCTAGTTAGGTTCAGAAGGCCATCGCCTCAACCCTCTGAGCCACTGAGCCCGACTACTTACCTGTTGCTTTCGTCACTGATCCGGAAGTTGCTATTATATATCACTATACCTATGTATCACTAACCATTTATAAAAGCAAGATTTTCTCATCCTTCATCACAGAGACAGGTTGATTAGGAAATTGTGTTAACAGCATCACTCATACCTCAGTCACTTTCATATTTTAAAAATTCAGACTATGATCGATCGAGGAAAGTACAAAATCTCGTGATTTGTGATAATGAATTGGCCCGAATGTAGGCTACTCCTAGTACGCCTTCATCAGCGCTCTTCAGACCTATCACTTCTATGTAGAATACCTACATATTCTCTGAAAACCGTAAGAAGTGGCTAGCGGGACATAAAGCCATTATTATTATTATTATTATTATTATTATTATTATTATTATTATTATTATTATTATTATTATTATTATTGTACCGGGCGGTACACCTCCACGCCGCTAGTTCAAATATTGCGCCAATTTAAACTCCTCTACAGGAGAAGTTTGGAACCTTGAAAACTGAACTAATTCTACTATTTCTTAAGAGATGTCACTACGGTAAATGGTGTAATTTTGAAATTTTCTGAACTGTGTCTATTCCGACGTGTTTTTGTTTACTATCTAGCAAGAAGTGTGGACGTCCTCTTCTAGATGTCACTGCCTAAGAACTATAATTGTGCATCCTAGTGCGAAGTGAAGGAACTGTTTTTTGAAGAAATTTGGTATTCATAAGTTTGTTCTTTGTTAAATTACTTTCATTCATTTTTTGGGTTGGCAGTATAACCCTTCTCTTTCCGCCAGTTTTGAATTTAACCAATCAGTAATTTCTGTAATTAATTTTCCTCCAATCATAGCTTTCTTCCTCAGGATTCCATGTGTAATTCCTAGTCTACCAATAAAGTTGAAGGGGTGTGTCTATTCATTCTTGAAAGGTCTCGAATTTTCCACGAGGGTATAAAAACTGCTGATTTCCTTGTCTCCGGACCACTTCTGTAACATCTTTCTTAGTGTATGGATATGTATCAGGGGGCGGGAAGCGCCTCTTTCTCCAAACAGCAGTTCATCTACAAGGTAATGGCCTGTTAACATCTTCATTTCTTGCTAGCTCAGCAGTTTAACTCTCGGGGAGGGTTCGAAACCTTTAGTATGTAACCTACCCTTTTAAAATGTAAATTCTTTTCTGTCTATCTACAAATTACAAATCTGTAAAACGGGGATAGAGAGTGCTTCACCCTCTCGAACTCCCCTTCATTTTGAATTTGAGGTGACTATGTTTTCGTAACCGTTTTTCTTTTCCTTCTTAAAGTCTTAAACTTATTTGCCGACTAATCACCTCCATAGATTGGGATTAGCCCCTGTATCATCGGCCTAGCGCCACATAGATTTTTTGACAAAAACTTGGTGTAGGAGTGCAAGTTATCGCCTCCATTCTATTTTGCATTATGGGCCAGTAACTTAACCTGATGTTTTGTTTTCTTCATGTAAAGGCCCTTTAGGTTGGGTATTAAATACCCCTGTTTCTTGGTGTGCCTTGAGGGCAGTCTGAAGTGAAGGTTGTAGCCTTTGATAGGCTTGTAATATTGAGAGCGGTTCTGCTCTTTTCTTTAACATTGTAATTAGGAGCAAGTGCTCCTTGTACTTAGGAGTTTTCTGCCCTGTTTGTGAGCTGAGAGCTCAAGAGTTAATGAATTCGGGCCGTAGCAGAGTATATGTAAAAATCACTTAACTGGCACAGCGGCTGTATACCTGATTGCCTTTGTCATTTCCCCTAGTGGGAACCGGTTAAGTATTCTCTAAATTGTGTACCTGATTTAACTTGTTGTTATTTGTTGTATACTCAAAATTCTATGCTACCATTGTTAAGTTTTGGAAATATAACCTTGTTAAAATTTTAATTCATCTTTCGTGCTTCTGTAGTTGAGACCTATTCCAGCCCGCACCTTCTTTCACCTCTGCAAATCCACAAAACTCCGTAACAATTATTATTATTGTTACGGAGTTTTCCGTGGTAGTTAGAGGTGAAAGAAGGTGCGGGGGGTGAACAGGTCTCAGGCTACGAAATTAAAGTGAATTTAAAATTTAACAAGGTTATATTTTCTTAGCAAAAACAAGAAATAACAATAATGGCAGGTAGAGAGTAGCGAAACCACTAATCGAGAATGTACAATTACAGGATTTGGGGCTCCGAGAGCCAGACACACAATTCTTGAGCAATTAGCCCAACTTTACGATATACAGAATTCAACAAAGGGGCAGAAGACCCCAATCAAGCCCAGGAGCACTTGCTCCCAATTGCATCATAAAGCCTCCTCGAGGCGCGCAGAAACAAACTTCAAAAGAGCGATCTGCTCTCAAAGGTTAAGCCTATCAAAGGCCACACCAAACTCCACCTTCAAGATTTCCTCTAATGACATAAACACAGGGGTAAAGATACCCAACCTACTGAGGCCTATTACGTGAGAAAATATAATTACCAGGCCTCTAAAATACCAATTTGAGAGGAGGCGAACTTGCGCTCCTAATACACTTTGTTAAAAACCTACTTGGCACTAGGCCGTTAATGCAAGGGCTAATCCCATACTAAAGAGGTGACTTTTAGAAGGAAACAATTTACATTACGTTAAGGAAGAAACGGTTGTGAAAATAAGTTCACCTCAATGCAATATGAGAGGGAGCTCGAGAGGGTTAAGCACTCTCTATCCCAATATTAAGCTTAAAAGATAGAATAAATACAAAGATTCTTTACATTTTAGGGAAAGTTACATGGTGGAAATGCTTCGGACCCGCCCCGAGAGTTAAACTGCTAAGCTAGCAAGAAAAGAAGTTATTAATCGGCCATTACCTTGTTGTTGAACTGCTGCCCGAAGGAAGAGGCGCTTCCCGCCCCCTGCTATGTACTTTACACACTGAAAGATGGTACTGAAGTGGCCCGGAGACCCTAAAATCAGCAGTTTATATACTCTCGCAGAAAGTTCGAGGCGTTTCAGGAAGGAAAACACCCGCCCACAAACATTTTATTGGTGGATAAAGAAAACCCCTACACAAGATGAAGAAGAAACACATTATTGGTGGAAAATTAATTAAAGAAATTCGGGATTGGCTAAATTCAAAACAAGGGAAAAGAAAGGGTTAATATTGCCAACTTAAACAATGACTGAAAGAAATTTAGCAAAGAACAAACTTTTGAAATTAAATTTTCTCAAAAAAAAAAAAAAAACAGTTCTTTCACTTCGCACTAGGGTGCGCCGTTGTAGTTCTTCAGTAGTGTCCTCTAGAAGAGAATGTTCACACTTCTTACTACAAGCAAAACAAAAATACGTCGAAAACAACACAGTTCATAAACTTCAAAATCTCCAAGTAGTGACATCTTCAGGATAACTTGAAAATTAACACATAAGACAAAGTTCAGACTTCTTCCAGTAGGGGAGTTTCAACTGGCGCAAGGTTTGAATTAGCGGCGTGGAGGTGTACCGGCCCGGTACAATTATTATTATTATTATTATTATTATTATTATTATTATTATTATTATTATTATTATTATTATTATTATTAACATCTAGGTGTCCGAATCCCTGCCTGAATGGTCAGCGTTGAGGCGTTCGGTTCAGAGGGTTCCGGGTTCGATTCCCGGCAGAGTCGGGGATTTTAATCACGTGTGATTGATCCCTCTGGCTTGGGGACTGGCTTTTTGTGTTTGTACCAACATTCTCCTCTTCTTATTCAGACAACACACCAGACTACCAACCACCACAGAAACACGAAATAGTGATTACATCCCACCACTTATGGTTGGCGTCAGGAAGGGTGTACAGCCATAAAACAGAGCCAAATCCACATGTGGTGCACAGTTCGCTCTTGCGACCCCACAAGGCGTGGGAAAAGTGGTAGAAGAACGGGAATACCTAGGTAAAGTCGATTTCGTAGCGTTTTCGATTTCCTTAATATACTCCTAAGCTCTCCGAATCATTGTCGGTAACCTTATCCAGTATGGTTGAACATGTTTTCGAAGGAAACTGGGCTATGCTTTTCCGTGTTTTCCCATTTTTACACCAGGCAAGTGCTGGGACTGTACCTTCATTAAGGCCATAGTCACTTTCTTCCCATTCCTAGCAATTTCCTATCCCATCGTCGCCATAAGACCTATCTGTGTCGGTGCAACGTAAAGCAAATCGTAAGAAAGAAAATCATAGAAAATCGGTTACCAACGGTTGTTATTATTATACTTCCGAGTGAATATATTACGTGCCTTTCGACATTCTTGTGTAAGGATATAATTTTTCGATTTCAGACATCAGAACCAATGTCTGGCACGAATAAGCCTATAAGCAAAGTAAACAAGAAACACTTGTGTTTAAAATTCGGTTGTAAACTCGTAATTCTGCTTCATTTGTTTTTTCAAGTATGTGAAACTAACAATTTTTCTAAATTCCTTAACACCATGACCCGTTGAAAAGTATTTTTTTAAATGTCTAAAGATAGAATAGGACGCTTATAAAGTAGGTATGGAACGCTGTGAACGCCAGTAATGAGCAATGTACAGTGATTGTTTCAGTTTAGTCAAGCATGAATTCTAATAGGGTGAAGATGAAGTTGCTAAACCGATCCATTGCATAAGATGACTACGTCAAAAAGAACTGTTTTATCGTAGGGAATTGAAAGGTATTTAGAGAAACTTTCGCGTCCATAACATACAATAAGACACAATTTCACATTTAGGGAATGTCAGGGCTGATTATCTACCGAATAGCTCCTGTGAGTCAGCCAGCATGCATGCAGTTTCTCCCACTAAAGTCGAGATTCGATCACGTAGTCTGTTGCTACGCCATGCTCTAATACACTTAGTAACTGAATAGTGCTTGATGTGATGCAATTTAAGCATATTCAGTCGCTAAAGACAAATCATGAAGCCGAATTAGGAACAGATCTTCGCTTAAGTGATACATATACAGTCAAACTTCCACAACTCGAACGTCTATAACTCGAATTTTTGGTACCTCGAAGAGATTTTTGTATCTCGGCGGAATCTTATATGTTTTACCTATTATATATTTTCTATAACTCACCGGGCGAGTTGGCCGTGCGGTTAAGGGCGCGCAGCTGTGAGCTTGCATCCGGGAGATAGTGGGTTCGAATCCCACTGTCGGCAGCCCTGAAGATGGTTTCCCGCGGTTTTACATTTTCATACCAGGCAAATGCTGGGGCTTTACCTTAATTAAGGCCACGGCCGCTTCCTTCCCAGTCCTAGCCTTTTCCTATCCCATCGTCGTCATAAGACCTATCTGTGTCGGTGCGACGTAAAGCAAATAGTAAAAAAAATGTTTTTCTATAAGTCGAGGTTCTATTATTCCAATCTTTCGATACATCTAAGGATATTTCAAGCCCAGAAGTAAAATGTGTTTCTGTAACTCAAAATTATGCGGAACATTATGCTTACCACATTCGCTAAGAAAAACTAGTTCCCGTAGAAGGAACCTCAACCTAGGATGTCTCCTTATACAAGACAAGACAAACTCTGAATTTTACTAAGGGCGTGCTATATGACTAGCCGCATGCCACGGTAGTGCACAGCGCAACCTTGAATAGCCGCCGCATTCCATAGCAGTTTAAAATCCTAACTTATGCTACTTCTCAACACTCAACAAGCCGTAAGTTACGAGTTAATGTCCTGCTGGGTTGGTCAAGCCCTGGCCAGATTTTGTAGCTTTATTGAAGAACAGGCATCAGTTGATGAGGATGTATTTGATACTGTTAATACACTAGAGCAATTTGTAGGAAGTGCATTGTTACCAATAAAATGGCAAAGGAAAATGATGTACTTCTCTTCAGTAAAATGTATAAGTATCCAAAATGAGAATGTCCTAATAAAGCTGGTCGTAAAACACCATCTTGTAGATGCAGAGAATATATTGTGGTATTGTTGGAGCCCAACTAGTATAAACGTTATTCCATATTCGATAACTTGGATGTATTTTCTGCCTCCACAAGCACTTCGAAATATCGAAGTTCGACTGTATTCACACGAGACAGGATTACCCGTTGAATGTGCAGAAAATGCTTTCATGAGGTACACTTAAGAAAATGGAAATTGCAACATCATTAAGGCATTGGTCGTTTGTGTTGATTTTCATGACATGGAACGATGCCATGTAGGTATGTACACGGTCAAAGTTTCGGACCCATTGGATTGTTGCTACAGGTCTCCCCACGTGATTGGTCGCGGAGGAATCAACTCCAGTATACGGACTCTGGTGTAGCGTAGTTGACTTGCAGTCTGTGCAGTGAAGTGTTTCATATCAAACATGCCTCGAGGACAGAGAAGAGCACGCTATCAACAACTGGCGCCGTTTGAGAGGGCTCGGATAATTGGGCTGTGTGAGGCTGGATTATCGCTAAGGACTGTCACTGCACGTGTTGGCCGACAGGCATCTACGGTACAACGTGTATGGCAGCAGTGGTCAAATGAAGGTACCCACACTCGTAGACCTGGCACAGGCCCAGCGCGCCAGACAACTGTGGGAGAGGATCGCCGCATCATTCGGATGGCCCGGATGGAACCTCATGCAACAGCAGCGCAAATTCGAACAGCTGTGGAACCCCACGTTACACAACAAACAGTTGGTAATCGCCTGCGTGCAGCTGGCTTACGAGCCCGTGTCCCTGCAGAAGGTGTTCCATTGACCCCACAACAGAAACGTGTAAGGCTGGCCTGGTGTCGAGAAAAATCGACGTGGGTCGACGAATGGCATAGGGTCGTCTTTAGTGATGAATCGCGCTTCTGTCTTGCCCGCAGTGATCGCCGGAATCGTGTGCGCCGACGTACCGGGGAGAGAGGCTGCCCAGATCTTATTGTCGAGAGGCACACAGGGCCAACACCAAGCATTATGATCTGGGGAGCTATTGGCTTTAATGTGAAATCACAATTAGTGCTTGTTGAGGGCACTATGCCTGCTCGACAGTACGTTGATAGGGTACTCAATCCAATGGTTGTCCCTATGATGGCGAACATTGCTAACGGGATGTTTCAGCAGGACAATGCCCGGGTTCACACTGCACGCATCTCCAGAGAAGTTCTCCGCGACATCACAACCTTAGAATGGCCCACCAGATCCCTGGACCTCAGTCCTATTAAGCATGTGTGGGACATGATGGGTCGACAACTGGCCAACCGTCCTCAGCCACCCACAACTCTGGAACAACTGACCCGTGCAGTGCAGCAGGCATGGGCCATAATTCCTCAGGAAGCGATCCAGGGCCTTATTGACCCCATGCCTCGACGAATTCATCAATGTATTGCAGCTCGTGGTGGGCACATCCTGTATTGATTCTTGTCCAATCTTGCGGTCAGAGGGACCTGAAAGTATAACCATCGAAGCACAACCGTACACTTGTTCTGCATGTTCAACTGCAGCAATGTAGCACCACTCCTTCTGGGTGTTGCAATTTCCATTTTCTTCAGTGTATTTTAGAGGCAAACAGTACAAAATACTCGTATTTATACATGAAGTGATTGGAATTTTATATTAATTGGAAGGTGGTTATCGTCATTGGTTGACAGAGTGCTCTAAATCTTTACGTTATAAGGAAATAAGGTGTTCCCTACTTTATCGGTACAATAACTGTAAGAGACATATCTGTAGGGAGTAGTGATATAAATGTCACACATATAAACACTCACTGCAAGGGAGATACGTCAACATTTAGACTGACATAATTAATTACACCATTGATATACACTAGTGTGCAAAAGTTAAGCATAAGTTACGAGTAAGCAGGACATCAGGAAATAGACCGCAAATCACACGACATATGCACCTACCAACCTGCTTTGACTAGCGGCGTAACCGCAAGGTAAACACAACCAGTGTCTGCGCTCCATATTCCCTCAGTCGTGTTTGCCCTGTTATAGTGTGCGGAGTGCAGCCTCGTGGTGAACGTGACAAAATAATGGCACAACAACGCCATTTGGACCCCATTTTGCAGGTTAGAATACTCGGTCGCCTGGAGGCAGGCCAGACACAGACCGAAGTCGCCGGATCCTTGAATGTGCCACAAAGTGTCATTTCCAGACTTTGGAGACGATTTCTAGACATAGGAGATGTTAGTCGTAGGCCAGTACCAGGTCGACCAAGGGTAACCACCGGAGGCTCAGAGCAGCAAGACTGTTTGCCCGACGTCCAGCGGTGTGTGTTCCGCTCACTCCAGCACAGAGACGGGCCCGTTTACTATGGAACCGTTAACATCGAAACTGGACTATGATTGAATGGAGGAATGTGCTCTTCCCAGATGAATCACGCTTCAGTTTGCAGAATGATTCCCGTCGCACATTAATCTGGAGAGAACCGGGTAGCCGATACAACCACAGGAACATCGTGGAACGGGACCAGTATGGTTGTGGTGGCGTCATGGTGAGGGGCGGCATCATGTTGAATGGCCGTACGGACCTGCACATCTTCACTGGTGGTCCGGGGAACACTGTTAACGTTCAGAGATGCAGAGATGAGGTACAGAGACCACGTGTTCGACTCTTCAGAGGTGCGGTTGGTCCAGACTTCCTCTTAATGGACGATAATGCCCGACCGCATCGCGCTGCTCTGGTGGATGAATTTCTGGCTGGGGAAGACATTCATAGCATGGATTGGCCAACGAGGTCTGCGGATCTGAATCCTACAGAACATGCCTGGGATGCATTTGGGAGGCGAATTGCATCCCGTCAGCCTCCACAAATGACCCTCCACGACCTTCGCGTTGCCCTTTCGGAGGAATGGAATCGACTGCCATATGAGCTCTTGGACCATCTGATAGAGAGAATGCCACGTCGCTGCGAAGCACGTATGGCCATTAAGGGTAGCCATACACCCTATTAACAGCATATTTTTTGTGGAAAACATTGCCAAGTTTTGTTAGTTGTTGTCAAAGGTGTAACTTAGCTATTAGAATCTTTCTGACACTTTTTCTGGACAAGTTTTGTGACATATGGTGTGTACTTCAGCTTCCGTTTGTTCAGCAATCCGTCTGACATTCCTATCTGGCGGTATGGCCTCGTTTATTAATTATGCTTAACTTTTGGACACTAGTGTAATATTGATTCCATATGTCAGTGATATATGTTAGTATTCTGTATCACTCAATCATCACTGATCTACATTCAGGGCTGTCGACCAGGTGGCAGATACTACTACTATTAAATGATTTCATTCCTCCCCTGAATCGAAGGTGGGCCTTCTAGACGGTTATGCCGTCTCTCGGGCCAGGAGAATTTAATTGGAGAAGGAGATGTACAGAGAAGGGGAGAGGACAATACAATTTATTGGCTTTACGTCGCACCGACACAGATAGGTCTTATGATGACTACGGGATAGGAAATGACCAGGAGTGGGAGGGAAGAAACCGTGGCCTTAATTGAGTTACAGCCTAGTGTAAAAATTGAAAACCGAAAACCATGTTCAGGTCTGCTGACAGTGGAGTTCGAACCTACTGTCTCCCGAATGAAAGCTCATAGCTGCGATTCTCTAACCTCACGGCCAACTTGCTCGGTGAAGGTGAGAGGATGGCCGTGGCCGATACTAGGAACTATCCCGGCATTCGCCTTAGTGCAGGGAAATGGAAAACCACGGAACACCATTCTCAGGACAGCTGATGGCGGGGTACAGCCCGTCTCCGCCTCCCGAATACACAGGCGTTGAGCCACGATAGAGCCGTGGCCACCCTTCCTCTGACCGGTTGGCCGGTAAAGATCTGTCGGACCACGGACCATTCGTGGCTAGTTGTGGACCGAGACCCGCTCTGCATCCACCGACCTGGCAGATTACCTATCAGTTTTTTACCTAGTCTTTCCTGATATAATCTCAAAGAAGTTGGATATTTAGCAAACATATCCCTTGGTTAATTATTCCAGTCCCTAACTCCTCTTCCTATAAATTAGTATCGGTCGTAATTTTTTACTCTTGAATTCCTACTTTATCTTCATGATCTCTTGATATTTAAAATCTCCCCTCAAGTTTATTGGTCTAGTAAAGTCATACCACGCCATGGCTCCAGTGACAGCTAGAAATATTCCTCTTAGTCGAGTTCTTCGTCTTATTCTCAAGTCTTTTCAGCCTAAATTTGCGACATTTTCGTAAAGCTACTCTTTTTTCGGAAATCACCCAGAACAAATCGATCTGCTTTTATTTGGATTTTTTCCAGTTATCGAATCAAGTTATCCTGGTAAAGGTCTCATACATAGAACCATACTCTATTTGGGGTCTTGCCAGTACCTTGAAGTCACATTCGAGAACAAAACTTTGATGCTATGCCGACTTTGTACTCACCAAAGTCACCATTATCCCATTCGTAGACGAGACTTTGCGGAAAGTAGACTTCGGCCGAGACTTTGTTTCAAGGTCGCTAATCATGCGTACTTTGACTTCACAAAGTCGACTGTAGAGGATAATACAACGGAGGACATTCTACATATAATTCAGTTTGTGGAAGATTTTGAATATGTCTACGAGATTATCCAAGCCCTACATACTCCTCGTCGAGTTATGCGAGATGCGCAAAGTCCGAATGAGTTCTACAGGGATAGCGAATTCAAAATTAGGTACAGATTCGATAAACGAACTGTGTTAGACATCTTCCCTATCTTCGAAAGTACACTAATATCAAAGAGGACTACCTATTTTTCCAATACAACTGCTAATTGCTTAAAGATTTTATGCCACGTGTATATGTGAATTACTAGACTTATTAATTTATTATTTACTAGCAAATGTACTCGTGCTTCTTACGGTATTCTACATTGTATACGGATTTCTCCGTAAATTACTGTAAATGCAGTGAGTAAGACTATATTAAATTGCACCTACAAACGGACTGCACATCAGATGACTCGTTCAGTGTTCTACATGGTTGGTCCTGTGACATTTTCCAGGATATCCTATATTTATGCGATAGATTCAGTTATTCATTGAATGGGGTGAAATTTGGTACAGTTTTCACATACTACTTTATTTTTTTGATACTCATGTGACCCTGGAATCATAAAATTTTGCGAATATATGGCCACTGGTCATGGCAATGTGCCTGCCCAATGTCATGATTGCATCTTTCCCATAAGTGTGCCAAACAATAACATATTTTTAGGTAAACAGATAAAATAGAAAATGGATTATAACTAAGGATAGGCGGATGACGACAAATATATAAATACCAAGTGAATGTATTGAAAAATCAAATGCCCCTCAATAAATTATGCTGGAGTGAGTTATGGATATTATTATTATTTCGTATGGCAAAACAAGGATACATTGTAAGTACATATAAATACATATTTCTTAAATAAGTATGTGATTTACAAGTCAGCATTCAAAACTTAATGTCCAGACTTTTCAGCCAGTCCACTGCTTATGTGGAGGTACTATGTAATTCTTTAACGGATCCATTGAATCTTATTTTTGGGCAGTCCATAACAACGTGCTGGATGGTCTGAGGCATGTTATCACAGTCGCAGAATGGGTCTTCAGATTTTCCCCACTTGTGAAGCCAGAATTTACACCTTCCATGGTTTTTTTTCTGATTCTGTTTAGAGATGTCCATTCCCTTCTCGGTAAGTTGAAACCAGGAGGAGCTCTACAAGGATGGTGGATTAAACCCAGGTGGTCAGGATTTGAAGAGGTCCATTCTTCGTGCCAGATCTCATCAGCTTCAAAATGTGTTTCCAGGAGCTTCTCGCCTAACTTCCATGTTGGGTTTCTGGACTTTAATCCCTTCGGTTTCTGAGGATTGCAGTTCTGATCTAAGGGCAGTTGAGGGTTACTGCGACATTTCTGCCATTCTCTTACTAGAGCCAGTTCTCTTCGTATGTGAGGGGGTGGATATTGGATAAAACGGGTAACCATTTTAGGGGTGTCGATTTGATGGTACCTGATTGTCCTCATGGTATCATTCAGTTGTGTATCAACTTTAGAAGTATATACACTGTTAAGCCACACAGGGCAGCAGTATTCTGCAACTGGATAGATCAAGGCAAGAGCTGATGTTCGTAGTACTGTCGCGTTTGCTGCCCAATCTGCTGTTCCACTGAGCTTGTGTAATATGTTGTTCCTTATTTTTATCTTGGCTGTAGTGTTAGAGAGGTGTTGCTTATATGAAAGTGTCCGATCCATTGTGATGCCCAGATACTTTGAATATGGGTTATACTTAAGTTTTTGGCCTTTGAATTCGACTTGAGGTACATAGTTGGCTTTTTGGTTGTCTAGGTGGAAGCAGCTTACTTAAGTTTTGTTCAAGTTAGGTTTGAGTCGCCAAGTACTGAAATATTTGTTCAGGTTATGGAGATCCTTTGTGAGTGTAATTTCTGCTGTTTGGAAGTCACTCGATTGGGCAGCCAGAGGTATGACATCTGCATATACGAATTTCCTGGAAGTAGTTTCTGGAAGATCTGCAGTATAGATGCTGAATAGTAGAGGAGCAAGAATTGATCCCTGGGGTAAACCATCGTTTAGTATATAGGGCTTACTCTTATTGCCGTTTAAATGTATTTCGAACGCTCTATTTCATAACATGTTCTTCAGCAGTGTTGCAAGGTTCTTACAGGGAATGATCTTCAAGAATTTCAAAATCATCCCTTGTCGCCATACGGTGTCATAAGCTGTTGTCAAGTCTACAAAAACAGCGATTGTCTTCTTCTTGTCTTGAAATCCGTTCTCAATGTGGCTGGTGAGTGCCAAGACCTGGTCACAGCAGCTTCGGTTAGGTCGGAATCCTGCTTGTTCAGTTCGTATGCGTTGGAAGGCTGTGGTTGAGATTCTGTTGTAAATCGTTCTCTCCATTAACTTGTAGCAAATACTTAAGAGTGCTATTGGTCTATAATCTTCAGATCTCCACTTTTTCCGGGCTTTAGAATGGCAACTATTTTAGTTCTCATAAGCAAAGATGGAAGCCTACCATTTCTTAAGATGTCATTAAAGAACATAAGTAACCAGTGTAGAGTTCTAGGTCCACAATGTTTCGGGAATTCTGGATATATCCCATCCACTCCTGCTGCTTTGCCTGGTTTTATTTCTTTTAGAGCTGTTGAGATTTCTGCAGTTGTGAATTCCCCTGAAAACTGGGGGGTTGATTCAGTCGAGGATAGCCTAGTTTTTAGCTCTTTCTTGAGTTTTTTGATTAATCTTTATTGATATTTTCTGGTATTTTGGACAGTTTGATGATTCTCTTAGTTACATCTACTGGAGATACCTCTGAGCTCTTATTAATATATTTGGGAGTACAACTACCAAGTTTTCTAATAATAGTCCATGCTTTTCTGCTTGAGTGTTGGAAATTCATGCTTGCTGTCATTGAGTTCCATTTATCTTTTCTGGCAGAATCTAGGCTTTGCAATAGTTCTTCAGCAACTTCTGTTCTGTTGCTGATTTGGTATTCTTTGTACAGCTCATCACATCTTCTATTCCATCCGGGGATATATTCTTTTCTAAATCCTCTGGGAATGTGTTTATTTGCTACGGAGCATGTTAAACTAACAAATCGCTTATAGTTGTCCAGTTTGGGTGGAATCCACTGGATATTGTGATCCAACTCCTTAGTAAACGCTTCCCAGTTTGCTCCTTCAAAATTCCAGCGACGTACAGGTGTTGATATTATTGGGACTTCAGTGCCAATTTTTAGAAGAATTGGTCTATGCTGACTTCGGGGAAAATTGTTCAGTACTTTCCTGCTGCATTGTAAAGGTCTTCCGTGCTCGTCCCTTGAAACAAAACAGAGGTCTGGGTTGGTGTCCTTCTTCCATCTTCCTGAGTGAAAGGAGCCTCTCTATTTTGCATCGTACATAAGGAAAACATCTTCTGTTTCGGACCATTCTAACACACCAAGACCATCTGAATTAGTATTTCCATACCCCCAGGAAGTACTCTTACAGTTGAAATATCCCATGATGGCTGCCGGATGATTTACATTCTTGATGGCTTCATTACACCAAGGTTGAGATGGTGGTTTGTAAATGTTTACTATTTCCAAGTCTGCAACTTTAATCCTGGTGGTGAAAATGTTATCAGAGCTGATGTCAATAATTTTTACTTGCTCAATATTATTTCGAATGTGCGTAGAGATGCCATAGGTTTTATGGAAGATAGCTGCAACAAGATTGAATCCTGGTAGTTTACATCTGGAGTGAAGTTGGTTCTCATTCTCGCAATGTGTTTCTTGAAGTAGTACAACATCTACATGGTTGTCGTTAAGCAGTTTTAAGAGGTAGTCACGTTTGGATCGGCTTATACCCTCAACATTCAGTTGTAGGACCTTCAAAGCGGGCCCTACAGAGGAGTAGGCGCAGGGATTCTTAGGCAAACAGATAAGAAGATGAGTAATGGTGTTATTACTTGAGTTATTGGAGGATGTTTATAACCTCCAACGATATTCCGTCAATATCCCGCAGAATGGCCGCTTGATCTTCAAAAGGCAGAAGTATTCAGTCAGCAGTATGTAAAGATTGTTGGTTACAAGGATAATGTCGAGATAGAGGAAGAGACTAAGGCCAAAGAAGTAATAAAATTTACATATGATAACAATGACATTTACAATAAGATACAAAAGTTGAAAACTAGAAAAGCGGCTGGAATTGATCAGATTTCTGGGGATATACTAAAGACAATGGGTTGGAATGTAGTACCATATCTGAAGTACTTATTTGATTATTGTTTGGTCGAAGGAGCTATACCAGATGAATGGAGAGTTGCTATAGTAGCCCCTGTGTATAAAGGAAAGGGTGATAGACATAAAGCTGAAAATTACAGGCCAGTAAGTTTGACATGCATTGTATGTAAGCTTTGGGAAGGCATTCTTTCTGATTATATTAGACATGTTTGTGAAATTAATAACTGGTTCGATAGAAGGCAATTCGGTTTTAGGAAAGGTTATTCCACTGAAGCTCAACTTGTAGGATTCCAGCAAGATATAGCAGATATCCTGGATTCAGGAGGTCAAATGGACTGTATCGCGATTGACCTGTCTAAAGCATTTGATAGGGTGGATCATGGGAGACTACTGGCAAAAATGAGTGCAATTGGACTAGACAAAAAAGTGACTGAATGGGTTGCTATATTTCTAGAAAATAGATCTCAGAGAGTTAGAGTAGGTGAAGCTTTGTCTGACCCTGTAATAGTTGAGAGGGGAGTTCCTCAGGGCAGTGTTATCGCACCTTTATATTTTCTTATATATATATATATATATATAAATGATATGAGTAAAGGAGTGGAATCGGAGGTAAGGCTTTTTGCGGATGATGTTATTCTCTATAGTAGAGTGATAAATAAGTTACAAGATTGTGAGCAACTGCAACGTGACCTCGAAAATGTTGTGAGATGGACAGCAGGCAATGGTATGTTGATAAACGGGGCTAAAAGTCAGGTTGTGAGTTTCACAAATAGGAAAAGTCCTCTCAGTTTTAATTACTGCGTTGATGGGGTGAAAGTTCCATTTGGGGATCATTGTAAGTATCTAGGTGTTAATATAAGGAAAGATCTTCACTGGGGTAATCACATAAATGGGATTGTAAATAAAGGGTACCGATCTCTACACATGGTTATGAGGGTGTTTAGGGGTTGTAGTAAGGATGTAAAGGAGAGTGCATATAAGTCTCTGGTAAGACCCCAACTAGAGTATGGTTCCAGTGTATGGGACCCTCACCAGGATTACCTGATTCAAGAACTGGAAAAAATCCAAAGAAAAGCAGCTCGATTTGTTCTGGGTGATTTCCGACAAAAGAGTAGCGTTACAAAAATGTTGCAATGTTTGGGTTGGGAAGAATTGAGAGAAAGAAGAAGAGCTGCTGGACTAAGTGGTATGTTCCGAGCTGTCAGCGGAGAGATGGCGTGGAATGACATTAGTAGACGAATAGGTTTGAATGGCGTTTATAAAAGTAGGAAAGATCACGATATGAAGATAAAGTTGGAATTCAAGAGGACAAACTGGGGCAAATATTCATTTATAGGAAGGGGAGTTAGGGATTGGAATAACTTACCAAGGGAGATGTTCAATAAATTTCCAATTTCATTGAAATCATTTCGGAAAAGGCTAGGAGAACAACAGATAAGGAATCTGCCACCTGGGCGACTGCCCTAAATGCAGATCAGTATTGATTGATTGATTGACTCTTGCCTTCTACCCAAGGAACAACCACGAATTTAAAGGAATGATGAGGAAAATGGCAATACGTTACTTCCCTGCTGGCATGCAGTCAGAGACGTTGCCATGGTAACCTGTAGGTTCGTTGTCGTTCTGTCGGTCACTCAATGCAGATCATGATACCCGCAGAAAATAGTAAATTTCTACGTCATTTGAAGAGTAAGGTAAATTATGAACATGACAAAATTTGTTTATAATGAAGATGCGTTTCATATACGGTCCACGAAGTTTAGAGAAAATCAATAGTATAAGAGAAAATGGAGGAAAACCGTTCTGGCTTTCCTATAAACCCCCCGTCTATTCAAAGATTTTAATATGATATGCATATCGAAACCTTCCTCGGGATAAGTATAATCCAAATATGAAGTTTGGTTGAGATCTATCCAGCCGTTTCGCTGTGATGGTGGAACAAACAGACAAACAGAAAAACAGACAGACAAACAAACAAACAAACAGACACGAAAAATAAAAACCACCGATTCGGTCTTCAGTTGACCTAAACGGAAAAATATCTGAAAAATTGGCAAAACGAACGAAATTACAGACAGCGGATCCCCTACAACTTCATTTATATAGATTTTAGTGCTTATATACCTAACTGATTTTGGTTATTTTAAACGAATAAGCGTAATGTTCGAATTGATAATGAAAAATGAAAACGAAAATCAATTTTCTGTTTCCAGTCATTCGACCGAGTCCGGAATGGAATGAATGAATCCCCCATCTAGCGGTGAGGATAGGAAATGTGCCGGCTCCCGAAGCCTATCGCACTCCTCTGGGGCAATGATTAATGACCGACAGATGAAATCAAATGATACTGGAGTGAATGATGACAGGGAAAACCGGAGTACACACAGAAAAACCTGTCCAGCCTGCGGTTTGTCCAGCACAAATCTTACATCGAGTTACCGGGATTTGAACCACGGAACCTAGCGGTGAGAGGCCAGCCCGCTGCCGCCTTAGCTACAGAGGCTACACAATGTTCTAATTAAAGACCTATTTTTTAAATTTTATTTTTATTATAGGCAATTTTCAACTGGTTTCTGCTGACTTATGGAGTGTAAGCCAGCCAACTGTCAGAAGAATAATTAGAAGGGTATCTGTACTAATTGCCAGGAATAGGCCTGTTTGTCATGTTTTCACAAGCGGAAAATAATTTTATTTTCTTCTATCGTTGAGAAAAAATAAAAACGAACAATTACGATACGCTAGGCCTGATCAGAAATAACTCAAAGTGCTTGACGGAAGTGGCTCTTCTCTTATTTTCTATTATTATTACAGAGTCCGCCTTCGTAGCGTAACGGTTAGTGTTATTAGCTGCCGTCCTCGGGGGCCCGGGTTCGATTCCCGGTACTGCCAGAAATTTAAGAATGGCAGGAGGGCTGGTATATGGTTGAAATGGTACACGCAGTTCACCTCCAATGGGGTTGTGCCTGAAAAGAGCTGCACCACCTCGGGATGAGGACGCGAGTTTGTATTATTACAGACATTATCACTGCCAACCTCAAATACAGTACATAAAATCTCGACTTTGCTAAGTCTACTTCAGCAAAAGTCGACATTGGAAAAAGTAGTGTCTATGAAACAGAGTTAGAGCAGAATTAGACTTTCCTATCAAAGTAGACTCTGTAAAGTATCCGCTAATGTCTTGTTCTTGCATACGACCCTTAGGACGCCCAAGACCAAACGAATGTTATTAGCAAAGCTAAAGATTCGATGATCAGTCATCCACATTGACGGTTGTTCTGATTAATGCTACAAATAGGACTACCTATTCCTTCAAAATCCACAGCCTGTTTCCAGTCATTCGACTGGGTCAGGAATGGAATGAACGAAGCCCCCATCTAGCGGTGAGGATAGAAAATGTGCCGGTTCCCTAAGCCTGTTGCACTCCTCTGGGACAATGATTAATGAGTAACAAATTAAATGAAATTATGGAATGAAAGATGAAGATTTCTAATCACTGATTGAGGTGGCTAGGCGTTTTTGGTCACATAACTGCTAGTCTGATTTCGGGAGATGGAGAGTTCGAATCCCACAATCGGCAGCACTGAAGATGGTTTTCCGCTGTTTCCCAGTTTCATATCAGGCAAATACTGGGGCTGTACCTTAATGAAGGCTGCGGCCGCAACTTTCTTCGTCCTATCCCTTTTCTAGAGTTATTCTCTTAATTTTTACAATTTGCTTTACGTCGCACCGACACAGTTAGGTTTTATGGTGAGGATGGGACAGGAAAGGCTAAGAGTGGGAAGGGAGCGGCCGTGGCTTTAACTATACTGCTAATAATAAGAGTTGGCGTCTGACATTTCTTAGAAGGAGGTCCGTTTACTGCCTGCCGAGGCGGGATAAAGGGAGTGGCTGTGTGGTTGCCATGGAAACGAGGGTGGGGCGACTGCGGTTGCCATGGAGATAACACATCAGGGCAGCCCATCTTGCTGGGAGTTGCCAAACCTGTCACTGTCACTGATAAGAACCTGATTGTTTGTATAAGAGTGGTCGCAAATGGGACGACACCGCCTGGCCAGGTAGTCTGCAACAGGTCACAGCGGTCAGAATGAAGGAGGGAACAAGTGAGCCGGAAGCGAGGGGTAAGAGTATGTAGAAAGGAATGCTGGAATGTGGCAACATCGTGAAATAGCTCGTGCAGTGCTCCTCCCTCCAACCTTACCTGTCAGACGCCAACTCCTATTATTAGCAGTATAAGGTACAGCCCCAGGATTTGCCTGTTGTGAAAATGGGAAACTATGGATAATAATTTTCAGGGCTGCTGACAGTAGGATTCGAATCCACTATTTCTCCAATGCAAGCTGACTGCTATGTGACCCATACCCCACAGCCACTTGCTCGGTCTCTTAATACTAATTAGAGGAAAGAGGAAGGGATCCAACAAATCGAATATAACATTTCTAGGCAGCATATGGAGGAGAAAAGCCTAGAAAGCGGTTATATGAACGAATTGGATCCACGAAATGTCACATACCAATCTCGATAGCTGCAGTCGCTTAAGTGCGGCCAGTGTCCAGTATTCGGGAGATAGTAGGTTCGAGCCCCACTGTCGGCAGCCCTGAAGATGGTTTTCCGTGGTATCCCATTTTCACACCAGGCAAATGCTGGGGCTATACCTTAAATAAGGCCACGGCTGCTTCGGATGCTTCCCTCCCACTTCTAGCCCTTTCCTGTCCCATCGTCGCCATAAGACCTAACTGTGTCGGTGCGACGTAAAGCAACTTGCAAAAAAAAAAACAAAAAAAAAACCAACCGAAATGTCACTGTAATATTTGTCCCAAATGGAAGATAATGATTGCTTTTACTCAAATAAAGTGTAAAATCACCTCCTACCAGAGCCCTACCTAACACTTATGCCGACCCGGTCCATTAATAAATAAAATCCCCCACCTCCCCACCCCCCGCCCAGCGAAATCGCCGATATATGCGAAAATAATCGAAGGGAATACAATGAGCAGAATATACAAATTAAAAACATTAAAGGGAAAGAAATACACAGAAACATGCAACAATTCAAGAGTCAATAAAGCTGTGGTTGGTTTCACTTGCCAATATGAGATCTTCTTCTTCTTTTGCTAATTGCTTTACGTGGCATCGACACAGATAGGCCTTATGACGACGATGGGATAGGGAAGTCCTAGGAGTGGGAAGGAAGCAGCCGTGGACTTAATTAAGGTACAGAGCTCGATAGCTGCAGTCGCTTAATTGCGGCCAGTATCCAGTATTCGGAAGATAGTAGGTTCGAACCCCACTGTCGGCAGCCCTGAAAATGGTTTTCCGTGGTTTCCCATTTTCACACCAGGCAGATGCTGGGGCTGTACCTTAATTAAGGCCACGGCCGATTCCTTCCCACTCCTAGCCCTATCCTGTCCCATCGTCGCCATAAGACCTATCTGTGTCGGTGCGACGTAAAGCAACTAGCAAAAATAAAAAAATTAAGGTACAGACCCAGCATTTGCCTGATGTGAAAATGAGAAACCGAGGGAAACCATCTTCAGGGCTGCCAACAGTGGGATTCGAACCCATTATCTCCCGGATGCAAGCTCACAGCTGCGCGACTCTAACTGCACGACCAACTCGCCCGGTAATATGAGATCGATGTTGAAGAGGTTTTCGTAGCACTCTCTGTAGAAAAAATGCATCGATGACATGGTCATAATGTGTGTATTTTGAGTGTTTACTCTCACTACATAGAAGAGTCCTCTAAGTTTTCTTTACAATAAGAAGAACGAAATTCGTAATAATGACAAAAATGGACTTTCAGCTGAACTGTTGCATAAAGAAGCACACAGGTACACACGCAAACTAATGTCGAAATATGGACGTAGATTTTTCAAGCTTTCTTGTCGAACCAAACTGCTTAAAAGAGGTGGATTTAAGTAATGTGACTTGCACCGTAACAATAAGGAGATTACAGTGTCAATTCTGCGATGCACTTGACGCGACAATGTAGTCTAGCCTGACATCAAACATCAGTACACATTTAAATTTAACACACTGTTTAGTTAATTGATGGTTTTTTAAAAACTAAGAAAAAATCCACAATTCTAGCCCTTCAGGCAAGCAACTCAATGTTGAAAACATCCTAGGGATATGAGCTACGAATTTTAGGTAAATAAAATATGATAAAGTATGCGAATATATTCGACACTTATTCTTAAAAATCACAATACTTTTCTTAATCATCGCTATCCGGTCGATTAAATTAGCAGTTTGCCTTTTTCTAGCTCTCTGAGCGCTAATGTGAGTCAATGCAGAGTTTTACTTAAGCCCTTATGACTACATTCGATGTGAACATTTAAAAAAAATTTGAACCATGGAACACATTATATAAAGAATTATGTAAAGAAGTTGGGATTTGAATAAGAAAAGAAAACGAGTAAAGAAACAGGGTGCCGGGCTGAGTGGCTCAGACGGTTAAGGCGCTGGCCTTCTAACCTCAACTTGGCAGGTTCGATCCTGGCTCAGTCCGGTGGTATTTGAAGGGGCTCAAATACGACAGCCCTGTGTCGTAGATTTACTGGCACATCAAAGAACTCCTGCGGGACTAAATTCCTTCACCTCGGCGTCTCCGAAGACCTTAAAAGAGTAGTTAGTGGGACGTAAAACAAATAACGTTATTAAAAGAAACAGGCGATTTTGGAATGTTCTTCCGGAACTGCATTTAGGCCGGAAGTGATTTTCGAATTTTTTTAATTTGATAGAGCTTTCCAAGATTCAGAATTTGAAATCTTTCCGGGCCCTGTATACCTTCAAATTTCGGGGACTCCTACTTTGTCTGCCGAGAAATGTTTTCAACATTAAAACCGTCCGACTCGTTGGCTGAATGGTCGGCGTTCTGGCCTTCGGTTCAGAGGGTCCCGGGTTCGATTCCCGACCGGGTCGGGGATTTTAACCTCCAATGGTTAATTCCACTGGCCCCGGGGCTGGGTGTTTGTGCTGTCCCCAACATCCCTCCAACTCACACACCACACATAACACTGTCCTCCACCACAACAACACGCAGTTACCTACAAATGGCAGATCCCGCCCACCCTCATCGGAGGGTCTGCCTTACAAGGGCTGCACTCGGCTAGAAACAGCCATACGAAATTATTATTAAAACATACTAAATTTACACATTTCTTTCTTATGACATAATAAAAATTCCTGATTTGAAAAGAAAACTTGCACGGAGCAAGAGGCTGCTCGGTTTGGGTGACGTAGCAATCAGATTGCATTCAGGAGTGAATTTAAGGTCCACTGTCGGTAGCCCTGAAGATGGTTTTCCGTGGTTTCCTATTTCACACCTGGCAAATGCTCGCGATGCACCTTAATTAAGGCCACAGTCGCTTCCCTACTACCCCTAGCCCTTTTTTTATCCCATCGTCGGCAGAAAATCTATCTTTGTCGGTGCGACTTAAAGCAAACTGTAAAATAAAACAACTTGTCTCTCCCAGACAAGTAAATACGGCCCTTCTCTCTACTGAGGCTGGGCGTCCACTGCATGTTTCCTACGTTTCCACCCACAGGGATGTAAGCTGTCGAGGAAGAAATTCTGGACATGGTCTACGTATGGTAAGATCACAGCAAAAATATGGTTCCAGTGTATGGCACCTTCACCAGGATTACTCGACTTGAAAACTGGATATGATCCAAAGTAGCTCGATTTGTTCTGGGGGTGATTTCCGACAAAAGAGTAGCGTTACGAAAAGGTTTCAAAGTTTGGGCAGGGAAGACCTGGCGGGAAAGGAGACGAGCTGCTCGACTAAGTGGTATGTTCCGAGCTGTTAGTAGAGAGATGGCGTGCAATGACTTTAGTATACGAATAGGTCTGAGTGGTGTTTTTAAAAGTAGGAAACATCAAAATATGAAGATGAAGTTGGAATTTAAGAGGACAAATTGGAGAATATATTTGTTTATAGGAAGAGGAGTTAGGGATTGGCATAATTTACCATGGGACATGTTCAATAAATTTCTAAATTCTTTGCAATAATTTAAGAAAAAACTAAATAAACAACAGTTAGGAAATCTGCCACCCCGGTGACTGCCGTAAATGTAGATCAGTGGTGATTGATTGATTGATTGATTGATTGATTGATTGATTGATTGATTGATTGATTGATTGATTGATTGATTGATTGATTGATTGATTGATTGATTGATTGATTGATTGATTGATTGATTGATTGATTGATTGATTGATTGATTGATTGATATAAAAATAGGCACGAGAACGAGTCTCGTAAGGTTGCACTTAGAACGCTTTAGAATCAGCCGTTAGGCTCACAATTCACACATTGTTTCCAGCAACTTCGTATGACGAGAACTTTTCTCCTATGCTATGACTGATTCTGTCATTGGAGGTTGAGAAAGTGAATGTGCAACAGCCCGATTTACTTCTTATGAGCATTATTCCCTAAAGAATCGTGCATTGCACGGAGTGGATTACTCAAGTTCCACAGTGAAATCTGGCATAAAGCAGCATTATTCCCAGTCAGTGACTTCTTATTTTCTTTTGTTATTTACTAGCGACCGACCCTCCTCAGCATCGCACGCCAGCAGTTTTGAAATCAATTCGATAGGCCTCTTAAGATTTCCTTGCAGACGTTTTTAGATGTTACTTTTGCTAGTAGTTAAACGTCGCACTAACACATGGATAGAGGCCGATAACCTATATGTTAGGCCCCTTTAAACAATAATCAACAGCAACACATGGAAGGTTTTTGCGATGAAAGGATGTGAAGGGGTTAGGACTGGGAAGGAAGCGCCGTGGTCTTAGTTAAGGTAGAGTCAGAGCATTCGCCTGGTGTGAAAATAGGAAACCATGCAAATCCAACCGCAGGGTGAGTAGTATAAGTGGATGGTTCGGCAGCCGCCGCCACCACACGCTCTCGGGAGAGGCCTCCAACTCATTGACTGCGCTGGCTAAGACTGAATGCTTAACCTCACATCCGCCGTCTTGGAGGGACTTAACCTAACTTTTGACGCGTAAGAGAGCAAGCCTAACCTCATGGAGGGGCCTAACCTCAGTTTTACGGCTGGATGCCCTTCCCAACTCTAATTGCTTAAGATGGCGGCTATACACAGTTCCTTATGAGGCGGTTTAAGGGCGCTTGAGCAAGATGGAGGCCGAAAGATGGCTCTTATGAGACACCCTAGGGATGCTTGCACAAGATGGCGGCTATCTAATTCTACAAGATGGCGGCTATACATAGCTATTTATGAGACGGCCTAGGGGTGCTTGGCCAATATGGCGGCTATACACAGCTCCTCACGAGACGGCCTAGGAGTGCTTGCACAAGATGGCGGCTATACATGGGCTCTTATGAGACGGCCTAGGGACGCTTGCGCAAGATGGTGGCTATACGCAGGCTTTTATGAAGAAAGCTAGCTTAGAGGCTACTGCACAAGATGGCGGCTGCTGTTATGAAGATCCTTATGGATGCGGTGGAGGGCAATTTGAAATTCCACGTGCTCTTGTTTTGTAAACAAAGCCACGTGCTTTTTGATAGCGGCCACCTTTAATCAACAAAGCATCGTGCTGCCATCTTTAGCTACTACCTTAGGTACGTTGTAGTGGGCAATTTGAAAAATTCTACGTGCTTTCTTGAGAGCGGCCATCTTTAATCAACAGCATCTTTAGCGAATACCCCTCAAATGTGGTGGCGGGCAATTTGAAAAAATGCCACGTGATTTTTGACAACTGTCAGCTGCCATCTTTAACTACATGCACATGGCGTACTACTACTGCTATCTTGACGGAAGTAAAACATTATAGCGCGGGACTTAGCCACGCCGCAAGCACCTACGTTAAGTGGGGTGGGAAAGAATGCTTAGATCAACATGTGCGCGCGCACCTCTTGCTATCTACCTACATCGGGAAATTAGTCAATACGTTTTCTGCTGAGGCAGCACCCGAGTTCTAGTAGTGTAGCAATGCAGGTTCCCTTGCAAGGTTATGGCTCCTAGTGTAGTAGGTGAGCAATGTCGATTTGCGGATTTTGCATAAGAGAGCGAGCCTAACCTTACAGTCGCCATCTTGAGGGGGTAACCTTACTTTAACGGCTAGTTGCCCTTCCCGACGCCTAAGAGAGCAAGCCTAACCTCACATCCGCCATCTCGAAGGGGCTATCCTTAGTTTTACGGCGAGATGCCCTTCCCGACTCCAATTGCACAAGATGGTGGCTATACACGGCTCCTTATGGGACGACTTAGGGGCGCTTGCGCAATATGGCTGCTGCTCTTATGAGACGACTTAAGGGCGCTTGCGCAAGATGGCTGTTACACATAGGCACTTACGAGACTCCCTAGGGACGCTTGCGCAAGATGGTGGCTATACAGAGACTTATATGGAGAACGCTAGCTTAGAGGATACTGCACAAGATGGTGGCTGCTCTTATGAGACGGCTTAAGGGCGCTTGCGCAAGATGGGTGCTATACATAGACCTTTGGGAAGTGGTGGCGGGCAATTTGAAAAATTCCACGTGCTTTTGAGACAGCGGCATCTTTAATCAATAGAGCATCGTGCTGCCATCTTTACCTACTACCTTTGAAATGTGGTGGCGGGCAAATTGAAAAATTCCACGTGCATTTTTGACAGCTCCCATCTTTAATCAACAGAGCATCGTGCTGCTATCTTTACGGCACTAAACCTCATACTTTGAAATGTGGTGGCCGACAATTTGAAAAATACCATATGCTTTCTTTGACAGCTGTCAGCGGCCATCTTTAAACAAGACAGCATCGTGCTGCAATCTTTACGGCACTAAACCTTATATCTACTTAGTAGCGGGCAATTTGAAAAATTCCACGTGCTTCTTTGACAGTTGCCAAGCTGACAGCTGCCAACTTTAAACAGCAGACGATCGTAAACTTCAGTGCTGGCATCTTGACAGGGCTAAATCCACCTGCCTGCAACCTTGAAAAATATTCCAAGTGTTTTTTGACAGCTGTCAGCCGCCATCTTTATCTACATGCACATGGCTTACTGCTATCTTGACGGCAATAAAATTTATAGCGCGGAATTTATATTGATCTTAACGGGACAGCCACGCCGCAAGCAGGCAAGCTGCCCTTCTCAACTTACTACGATCATAGTTATAAAGCAAGCTGCCCCTCTCAACATACTATTAACTTAGTTTTTAAACTAAGATGCTGTTAGAGACGCCGGTCATGGGCGATTGCACAAGATGGCGGCTATACATGGGTTCTTATAAGACGACATAGGGACGAATGCGTAAGATGGCGGCTATATACAGGCTCTTATGGAGAAAGCTAGCTTAGAGGCTACTGCTCAAGATGGCGGCTATACATAGGCTGTTATGGCCTTCTCCTCTTCCTCCTCTGTTAAGGCATAGCATAGCATCGTGAAGGCAAGAGTGTGCACCTGCAGTGATGACGTCTTCATAGTTGTGCATATTTAGACTTGATCGTTTTCTCAAGCTTTTATAGACAGAATGAGTAGGTGTAAGGAGGCAAATGAATGTAATAAGTACAACATTTTGAATGCAATGAAATATTTATTTAGAATGTACTACAACGTTTTTCGTTTTGCTGCTGACAAGGTTAGTATGCTTCTTAACAACTTTCTGCGAAAAGGTAGCATGCGTCCGAAATTGTAACGCCTCCTGCAACATTGAAATTAAATGAAACATTTAGAAATATATTATACTAAGTATGTTATGCTTTACAAAGAAGATAATGCACTTCTTACCTTGTTGTTGTTCATGTGGTTTGTTCCTTATCTGAATCATCATCAATATCATGTACTAGGAAAAGTTCATCCACACACTGTGTGCAGTGTTCAGTCCTCGGATTTGGTCCATCCCAATCATTATCACCATTTTGTCCTCGATGCTTGTAATGACGTTGACAAGATCTGCATAAATCTACATTGATTGACATCTTACTATGGAGAGGAAGGATGTCTAGAAACTTATTTACGAAAGGAGCAGCGTACTTAGATAAAAATCTTGGTGGTAAACATTTAATGAGATGTTTCGGCATCTGAGATAAGGTTCCATGTTTATAGAATATCTTAATAGCCTTACTTACTCGTGTGAGATAAATAAGATGTTGCGTATGAGCATGCGAACAGCAAGCACATTGACAGATTTGTTTATTGCACTCTTCCTGTTCCATAGCGTACGATGTCGAAGCGCACACTAATGTTGATGATATAGGGCTATTCCGTAGGAGGAGAGATTGAGCTAACCTCAGTAACTGCGAAGTGGAGGACGAGGAGGAGGAACGTAGCTGACCTGTGAGGCGGATGAGAAGGAACACGGCTATGTTCAGTCCGAGGAGGAGGAGGAAGCTGTTATCTGAACAGCTGATACATTTTAAAAAATAGTGTCGGGAAGGGATTATGTTACACAATAATACGCTTACGGCGTAATTCGTCTTCTATTTCTTGAATCTCTCGTACATACACTGTGTATCTAGCATCTTGATAAACTCTTAGGAGTTGTAATCGTTCAACGAGTAAGTTAACGTCTTTACAGTATCTTACATGTGCATAGGGTAACAGAGATTTGCTAATACGTGTAGACAGTTGATGTGTAGAAAAGCGAAGAACTTGTTTTGATGCGGTATGTGCTTCTCCAATGTTATCAGCAGATGAAAACTTAACATGGTTTGATTGAAAAGAAGCGGTTAAATCTTATTTTTATTCTACTGATGCATCTTGCTTCTCTTCTTGAGATGTTTGCACAGCTACAGTACATATTGCTGGATTAGAAAATAAAGTAGAATGAAAAAGCTCTGATGGAAAAGAAACGTTGTCTTCTTCTTTTTCTTACTTATGCATCTCCTCTGTATCTGGTGGTGTGTGGTTAGTAACAGAAGTTGTAGTAAGCTGTGACGATGTTATATAGTTTCGGTCACGCTCCTTTATATCGCGCTTTCGACATTTACTTAATGTTTCTATGCATTTTACTGGTAAATTACTTAAACAAATGTGTTTGGAATTGACTGAATATATCCTGTTAATATATAGCAGATTGTTTGCATTAGTCATTAATGAGATGCACAGTCTTGATTTTGAATTGGAAGAGCAAAATAGAAAAAAACAAAAAAGGAAATATCCAATGGAAGTACAAGTTCAGCTATTCTGACACGGAAGAATGAACTTCTTCTATGAAAAAGGGGAAGATTACCAAAAGGAAACTGTAAGTGGAGGCACATTCTACCAGATATAGGCTTACTGAAGTCAGAAATGTAGGGAAGAAGACAGCAAAGAAAGCTGGAAAAGTACAGGAGTATAACACATCGTCAGAAGAAGGTGAAGGAGATGAAATAACACAACTTGTATTTATTATAATGAACTTTTCTCTAATTCTATGTATGAAGAAGCCTGGGTGAATTGATATAAGTGTAGTGAATGGGCTGATGAACAGTGCGCCAGCATTTATGATGAAGATGGCGAAACGTATGAATGTAATGTTTGTACTGTACACGAAATGAATTTAAATGTTTGTAAAGGGAGTTTCTATTTTGTAATTTTCACCATAATCTAGTACCCTGTTTTATCCAACTCGGCTGATAAAACGGGGTAATTTACACAAGTTTAGAAAATGTTTTTATTCTATGGTTAGGTGTTTCAATGTTTTTCATTGCCAAATGTAAGTAGATAGATCATATACAATTAGACATTAAATCCTTAACAGACTAGAACACAAAGTTCATGAGATATGCCACTTTGTTTTTAATTACTCTGTTATGACCGACTCTCCCCTATTATTATTATTATTATTATTATTATTATTATTATTATTATTATTATTATTATTATTATTATTATTATTATTATTATTATTTCTGCTCACTTAGGGCGCGGGGTTCGTTTTGGCACTTTATATGGAACACCTGTTTCTTCTTGGATCAGAAAGGTTTCATTTTCTGGCTGTGTGTCATCCTCCACTCCTCTGTCCAATTTTGATCGGTCCTCTATGATATTTAGTGAAATTTCTAATTATTGTTCAAGGTCCGATTTCACTGCTGTGATCTGTTTGGTCTTGGAGGGTTTTTCTCTACCTGTTGTACTGAAGATCTTGCTGGTGAGCCTGCAGGGGGTCCACCCGGTCAAGTTGCCTTAGCAATTATTATTATTATTATTATTATTATTATTATTATTATTATTATTATTATTATTATTATTATTATTATTATTATTATTATTATTATTATTATTATTATTATTTTGAGCAGCCAACTGGACTAGCTCAGTGGTAGAACCGCCGGTTACTAATACGGACTCTTAGGATGCCGTGGGTTTGAATCCCACCGTCGGCCGTTATTGAAATGTGTTTTCCGTGGCTTTACATTTCATCTCCACGCAAGTGCCGCAACGGTACATTCATGAAGGACACGGCCGCTTCTTTCCCAAATTCGTACTGAAATATCCCAACTTTCTTAAACTAAACCCAAATTAGTGGTCGCTTCATACATTGGAGGAATGGGAAGTCCACCTTGGTAGCTGAGTGGTTAGTTTGCTGGTCTTCGGACACAAGAGTCCCAGATTTTATTCCCGGCTGAGTTAAGGGAATGGTAGATTATCTTCTCTCTGGGGCTGTGTGCTTGTATGTGTGTGCATGTCTCACCGTTTATTTCAGCTTCCTCAACGTCTCTGTGTGGAGGTTAGCGGCATCCGGCTATAAAACTTGTGCCAGATCTAGAATTCACCTCACCGAGAGGTGACGTTTCTCCGTCTGTTTTGTGACGGCTTGCCGAATTGCGTGAGAAGTGAATGGAAGACTCCAGTGGTCGAATAATCAGGCCGCTCAATTTTGGGCTTGTTCCGTAAATTTTTCTCAGAAGGAGTTACGAGTTTTCCTTTTTCCAACGATGTTTATTGTACAGTACATTATTGTTGTTATTGAGGAACAGGGTGCTTTAGCGGCTTAGCTGCTTGTCTGTCATCCCGGCGCTGGAGTGGTATTTTCAGTTGAAAATCCCGTGGTGTCAGGAAAGGCATGCGACCTTAAATCTCTGTCCACAACTCTTTCATGTTTCAGTACGTACAGAGACCTCGAGCGAGCGGGATAAGCTGTGGAAGATTATGATTATAGTTAATATTATTTGGCATCCAGCAGCAATTATTCATTATTTCTTGTAGAATCTCAATATTGTCGTATTTCGGAGGGTATGAAGGCACAACAATTGGATTTTGGGGGTTCACCAACCAAAAAGTTATAACCCATTCTCAGAAAACCCCACGTTTTCTTGCTCTGTCTGCTCGTAACAAAAGTGTTACAATTATATCCCCCCGTGGGTGGGGGTGGCAGAATAACACCCACGGTATCCCCTGCTGGTCGTAAGAGGCGACTCAAATGGGTCTCAGGGGCTCTTAAGATGGGAGCGTCGGTGGGCGACTACGGGGCCCTTAGCTGAGTCCTAGTATTGCTTCCGCTTACTTGTCCCAGGCTCCAGGTTCCTCAAATTCATCTATTCTGTCCGCCCTCCCTTGGTCAACTCTATCACCACCACCACCACATACTGTTCTTTTCCGACCCCGACGGTATTAGAGCACTTGAAGCATAGGGAGTCTTTCATTTTCACGCCTTTCGTGGCCCTTGTCTTTCTTTCGCCGATATCTTCATTTTTCGAAGTGTCGGATCCCTTCAATTTTTTCTCTTTGATTAATGTTATACAGAGGATGGTTGCCGAATTGTACTTCCTCTTAAAACAGAAATCACCACCAGCTCCACCATCACCACCTCCTCACTTCCATCTATCCTATCCGACCTCACTTGGTCATCTCTTGATTTAGGTGTTAGGTTGTGAATCCTAGAAAGTCTTTCATTTTCACGCCCTTCGTCTTCCTTGACTTCCTTTAGCCGATATCTTCATTTGTCGAAGTGTCGGACCTCTTCCATTTTTTCTCTCTGATTACTGTTAATAGTGGATGGTGCCCAGTTGTACTTCCTCTTAAAACAATAATCACCATCACCACCATCACAGTTATAGTTTATTCTTCACATCCCTGTTCTCCGTGATTTCGTATTACTCTTGCCATTTGAATTAAAACGTTATGTTAATGACTGTTATTTATTTACCGCATAGCGTTTAGTGCCAGGAGTGTCCGAGGACATATTCGGCTCGCCTAGTGCTCGTCTTTCTGTCTCACGCCCATGAACGACCTACACATCTGAGTGTCAGTTGGTGGGAGAGAGATAGACTGAAACCCGTTGTCGGCACATAGCTTACTCCTGTCGAATAACACAAAGGCTTAACGTCCTCATATGTCCTCACTCCACACGAACACTGAGGAGCGGTTTGGGACTGAATCCCGGCTCTTTGCATGGAATTACATTTATCTTCATTATGTTGCTGTTATGCCTTTCAGCGTTCAGTGCAACCTCTGTGAATTTACTAACCACCACCACAATTCTCTTCCCCCTGTGGGTGGGGACGATATCGCCTGTCTGTCGTAAGAGGTAACTAAACGGGGCCCAGGGTATCTGAACTTTGGAGTGTGGGTTGGCGACCACGGGGTCCTTAGCTGAGTCCTCGCATTGCTTCCGCTTACTTGTGCCACTTGCATCTATCCTATTCGACCTCTCTTGGTCAACTCTTGTTCTTTTCCGACCCCGACTCTATTAGGTTTGCGAGGGCTAGGGAGTCTTTAATTTTCCCGCCTTTCGTGGCCCTTGTCTACCTTTAGCAGATGTTTTCATTTTTCGAAGTGTCGGGAGCCTTCCATTTTTTTCCTTCTGGCTAGTGTTATAGAGATGATAGTTGCCTAGTTGTACTTCCTCTTAAAACAAAAATCACCGCAACCACCACCACAATTCTCTATTTGTAACTACAGTAGTTCTGTGGCCTCTTTAAATTGTTAGAAACTGAATCCATCGTCGGCTGAGCCTCACACTACTTCTCTTACCTTCCGTAACAGAGTTCATTATTCTCCCAGGTAACCTATTTTTCTCCATTCGGCTCACATGAACCCACCACCGAAGCCAATTTATAATCTAGTGATTGTAAATTTTATGCCACCACCTCCCCTACCCTGCCTGTCAACACTCTAATGGTGAATATTTTTTCTATCATCGGGATACGAATCGGCTAACCACGGTTTCAGACTTGAGGCCTTGAAGACCATCCCCACCACGTCCGGCTCCATAGCAAAATGGTTAACGTGCTGGCCTTTGGTCACAGGGGTCACGGGTTCAATTCCCGGCAGGGTCGGGAGTTCTAACCATTATTAGTGAATTTCGCTGAGACGGGGGCTGGGTGTATGTGTCGTCTTCATCATCATTTCATTCTCATCACGATACGAAGGTCGCCTACGGGAGTCCAATCGAAAGACCTGCATCTGGCGAGCCGAACTTGTCCTCAGACACTCCCGGCACTAAAAGCCATACGCCATTTCTTAGGGCTCCGATATGAATTAAGCCTACAGTGGTACGGCACTTAATGCAGCACCTTATCACATTCCTGAGAGAGTGCACGAGAACCTGATCACATTTCTGGTTAAAAGGTTTGGTACACGTGTCCGGTGCAGAGTGCATTTTTATCTGTATTGTCACCTGAACGAGCTGTTGCGCACAAGTAAAATACATGATCTAGAAGGCCTTCTAAGACGCCTAACCAACTACATGTTATGCCCACAATAAAAATAACCAGTTCTCTTACGTGAATTTAAATATAATTTATAAACAAACATATAGTGGAACAACTTCTGTAAATTAAATTACTATCTTTAAAGTCTGGATCCATTAGAGAGCCACAATCGTTTATTTTCTACAGTTGACATTTTAGAGTACAGTAATTGAAGACCTCCCACGAATAAGGATGTAACCAACAAATAAGTAATTTTTCAGGAGAGAGGAAAAAATTTTTTTGCTGTTTATTTCATGGTTTACAGAAGGTCGTTCGGGAACTGTGATAATGAGTTTTAAGGCCACTGGCTGCCCTGTTATCAATTTGAGCACGTCAAAACGGGGAGTGATGATTCAAGCCACTGCTGAGAACGTGTGTCTGACATTATTCCCCTGTGGAAGGGGGCGGTAGAATGACATCCCTGCCTGTTGTAAGAGGAAACTAAAAGGGGCCCCAAGGGCTCTGAACTTTGGATAGTGGGTTGGCAACCACGGGGCCCTTATCTGAGTTCTGGCTTTGCTTCCATTTACGTGTGCCAGGCTCCTCACTTTCATCTATCCTATCCGATCTCCCTTGGTCAACTCTTGTTTCTTCCGACCCTGACGCTATTAGGTTTCCGAGGGCTACGGAGTCTTTAATTTTTACGCCCTCCGTGGCTCTTGTCTTTCTTTGACCGATACCTTCATTTTTCAAAGTGTTGGGTCCCTTCCATTTTTCTCTCTGATTAGTGTTATATAGAGGATGGTTGCCTGTTATAATTCCTCTTAAAACAATAATCACCACCACCACCAGCTTCGTGACTTTAGCTGCAACGATGCCGACGACCCTTACTGGGATGGCTACATAACAGCCCCTTCTGATACTCTTCTGTACTCCAAGGAGTGAGCAAGAAGCGTGATTTTTTGATATCGAAGAACGGGATCAGAGTGTTGTATTGAAGACAGGCAAATCCACGACCAGGCGAAAGGTAAGGTAAGGGTGTATTCAGCCCGAAGGCAGGTTCGAAACTCCGCAGAGGTGTGCCTGAGCCGGAGTTTACGTACGGTAGGGTAGACAGTTCCTTTCCGCTCCTCCATTCCTTTACGCCCCCCTCCCCCCCCACACACACACCAATAGCGCGTGGCAACCCATACAAACCTTGACCAAGCCCAATGTTGCTTAACTTCGGAGATCTCACGGGATCCGGTGTTTCAACGTTGCGCCAGGGGAAAAGAACAGGCAAATTCGCGACCAGCCACCAGTGCACACCAAAAGTGGTGAGGAAAGTGAAGGCCCTTGTATCAGGTGTTAACCCTGCTCAACAAAGGACTATCGCACGATAATTTGGAGATGTCTGTTTCAACCGTTATCACCATAATGAACAAGGGCATGCAGTCAGAAGAGCGGCATTACACGCTGTTCTCTGATCACATTTCGGAACGTCGCACTAACGCGAGAGAGCTGCATGAGAGCTATCTGGCAGGGTCCATATGGAAAAATGTGGCAATATTAGATGAAGAATATGCGTACCTTAGTGATATTAACAAAGCCTGGTCGATTTACTACCGCCCTAGAGACAGAAAAAATTATCAGACATTGTAACTTATAAGAATGGCATGGAAGTTTTCCAAGGGGTTTTAAGATCATCGCTGGATACTGGCTACAATTCGCTGCGTCGCTAATAATGTGAAGGCGAACTCTACATACTATCAGCAAGAGGTTTTAAGACCCACTTAAAACACAGATATCCCAGCACTGTATGGTAGGGCAAAAAATCAGGTGTGAGTACATCAAGATAAAGCATCCAGCCACACCTCTCGTTCGGCTCGTCTGTTCTTAGAGAGAACAGAAATGGAAACTGGATTGCGTGCAATTCCTTTCAATGACATTTCGGGTGAAGGCATCTGGTAGGCCACCCATGGACTTCATGTGCATTGGGACTCCTGGAAAAGGGCCGTAGGAAATAGACATCCATGCAATGTCAATGGCCTCTGGAAAGCCTGTCAGGGGGAGTGGGATAATATAGAAATGCTATCTCTGCGAAAAATCTGCTGCAATGAAATTACGTTGTCGGGCTATAGCTAGAAATGCAGGCCTTCAAATTGAGCATGATCATTAGTGGAGACGTGGCTTTTCATAAGCTAATTACCCTTTAAACATCGTTCCCAGAGTTCCCGGACGACCTTGTGCACATTAGTTGAACCAATTGCATACGCAAGTATACAAATGAGTCCATCTATTTAAAAAATATTTTATCGTTATAACTTACGCTTTTAAAAATAATGTGTGAATTGGAAGTGATACAGTGGAAAATAATGTGTGAATTGGAATGCAGTGGAAAATAATGTGTGAATTGGAATGCAGTGGAAAATAATGTGTGAATTGTAATGCAGTGGAAAATAATGTGTGAATTGGAATGCAGTGGAAAATAATGTGTGAATTGGAAGTGACACAGTGGAAAATAATGTGTGAATTGGAAGTGATACAGTGGAAAATAATGTGTGAATTGGAAGTGATACAGTGGAAAATAATGTGTGAATTGGAAGTGATACAGTGGAAAATAATGTGTGAATTGGAAGTGATACAGAGGAAAATAATGTGTGAATTGGAAGTGATACAATGAAAAATAATGTGTGAATTGGAAGTGAAACAGTGGAAAATAATTTGTGAATTGGAAGTGATACAATGGAAAATAATGTGTGAATTGGAAGTGATACAGTGGAAAATAATGTGTGAATTGGAAGTGATACAATGAAAAATAATATGTGAACTGGAAGTGATACAGTGGAAAATAATGTGTGAATTGGAAGTGATACAGTGGAAAATAATGTGTGAATTGGAAGTGATACAGTGGAAAATAATGTGTGAATTGGAAGTGATACAGTGGAAAATAATGAGTGAATTGGAAGTGATACAATGGAAAATAATGTGTGAATTGGAAGTGATACAGTGGAAAATAATGTGTGAATTGGAAGTGATACAATTGAAAATAATGTGTGAATTGGAAGTGATACAGTGGAAAATAATGTGCGAATTGGAAATGATACAATGAAAAATAATATGTGAATTGGAAGTGATACAGTGGAAAATAGTGTGTGAATTGGAAGTGATACAGTGGAAAATAATGTGTGAATTGGAAGTGATACAATGAAAAATAATGTGTGAATTGGAAGTGATACAGTGGAAAATAATGTGTGAATTGGAAGTGATACAATTGAAAATAATGTGTGAATTGGGAGTGATACAGTGGAAAATAATGTGTGAATTGGAAGTGATACAATGAAAAGTAATATGTGAATTGGAAGTGATACAGTGGAAAATAATGTGTGAATTGGAAGTGATACAGTGGAAGATAATGTGTGAATTGGAAGTGATACAATGAAAAATAATGTGTGAATTGGAAGTGATACAGTGGAAAATAATGTGTGAATTGGAAGTGATACAATGAAAAATAAAGTGTGAATTGGAAGTGATACAGTGGAAAATAATGTGTGAATTGGAAGTGAAACAATGGAAAATAATCTGCAAGTGTGTCTTACATTTCTATATAACAGAAGAGAATTCTTGTACATGCACTTGGAATAAAGATTATAGCAAATAATATTAGTGTAATACACTGACTGACAGAGCAAATGCAACACCAAGAAGGAGTGGTCAGAACTTTATGCCAATTGCAGGGTAGACTGACGTCACTGAGGTATGCTCATGATGTGAAATGCGCCGCTGTGCTGCGCACGTAGCGAACGATAAATGGGACACGGCGTTGGCGAATGGCCCACTTCGTACCGTGATTTCTCAGCCGACAGTCATTGTAGAACGTGTTGTCGTGTGCCACAGGACACGTGTATAGCTAAGAATGCCAGGCCGCCGTCAACGGAGGCATTTCCAGCAGACAGACGACTTTACGAGGGGTATGGTGATCGGGCTGAGAAGGGCAGGTTGGTCGCTTCGTCAAATCGCAGCCGATACCCATAGGGATGTGTCCACGGTGCAGCGCCTGTGGCGAAGATGGTTGGCGCAGGGACATGTGGCACGTGCGAGGGGTCCAGGCGCAGCCCGAGTGATGTCAGCACGCGAGGATCTACGCATCCGCCGCCAAGCGGTGGCAGCCCCGCACGCCACGTCAACCGCCATTCTTCAGCATGTGCA
Source organism: Anabrus simplex (assembly GCF_040414725.1). Classification (NCBI taxonomy): domain Eukaryota; kingdom Metazoa; phylum Arthropoda; class Insecta; order Orthoptera; family Tettigoniidae; genus Anabrus; species Anabrus simplex. Next base: position 91,631,587 of record NC_090265.1, on the reverse strand, counting down.
AGACACCCTGGCTGTTCCAATATCGACCAGAACAATTTCCCGTCGATTGGTTGAAGGAGGCCTGCACTCCCGGCGTCCGCTCAGAAGATTACCATTGACTCCACAGCATAGACGTGCACGCCTGGCATGGTGCCGGGCTAGAGCGACTTGGATGAGGGAATGGCGGAACGTCGTGTTCTCCGATGAGTCACGCTTCTGTTCTGTCAGTGATAGTCACCGCAGACGAGTGTGGCGTCGGCGTGGAGAAAGGTCAACTCCGGCAGTAACTGTGGAGCGCCCTACCGCTATACAACGCGGCATCATGGTTTGGGGCGCTATTGCGTATGATTCCACGTCACCTCTAGTGCATATTCAAGGCACGTTAAATGCCCACCGCTACGTGCAGCATGTTCTGCGGCCGGTGGCACTCCCGTACCTTCAGGGGCTGCCCAATGCTCTGTTTCAGCAGGATAATGCCCGCCCACACACTGCTCGCATCTCCCAACAGGCTCTACGAGGTGTACAGATGCTTCCGTGGCCAGCGTACTCTCCGGATCTCTCACCAATCGAACACGTGTGGGATCTCATTGGACGCCGTTTGCAAACTCTGCCCCAGCCTCGTACGGACGACCAACTGTGGCAAATGGTTGACAGAGAATGAAGAACCATCCCTCAGGACACCATCCGCACTCTTATTTACTCTGTACCTCGACGTGATTCTGCGTGCATCGCCGCTCGCGGTGGTCCTATATCCTACTGAGTCGATGCCGTGCGCATTGTGTAACCTGCATATCGGTTTGAAATAAACATCAATTATTCGTCCGTGCCGTCTCTGTTTTTTCGCCTAACTTTCATCCCTTTCGAACCACTCCTTCTTGGTGTTACATTTGCTCTGTCAGTCAGTGTATTAAAAATAACAGGAGCCTCTATTGCTCAGGCGGCAGCGCGCCGGCGTTTCACCGTTGGTTCCATGATTCAGAATCCCGGTCACATAATATGAGATTTGTGCTGGACAAAGCAAAGATGGGACAGATATTTTGCCGGGTACTCCGGTTTTCCCTTTCATCTTTCATTCCAGCAACACTCTCCAGCATCATTTCATTTCATCTGTCAATCATTAATCATTGCCCCAGAGAAGTGCGAAATACTTTGGCAGCCGGCACAGTTCCTAACCTCGCCTTTAGACGGGGGCTTCATTCGTTCCATTCCTAACCCGGTCGAATTACTGCAAACAGGCTGAGGATTTTTATTTTTGAAAATAAAGTAACAATAACAAAGACAGTAAATAAATTATTTCAAAATATACATGTGATTTTGTCCATGGCCTTTATTTTAATGATCGATTACACTTGATGATGAACCAAAACGAGCACTGTCCACCATCTTGACTAACGTTCCATCCTTACACCACGGAGGACAAAGTTCTGCTAGCTATAAACCAGCTTGAAGTTCAATTGTAAGCCATAAGGTGACACAACAGCACAAAGGCGTGATAATGCACCATATTTCCACTGATATATCGTTTTTCAAAAATTTGTTGGTATAATAATTTCGTGTGGCTATTTCTAGCCGGGTGCAGCCCTTGTAAGGCAGACCCTCCGATGAGGGTGGGCGGCATCTGCCATGTGTAGGTAACTGCGTGTTATTGTGGTGGAGGGTAGTGTTATGTGTGGTGTACGAGTTGCAGGGATGTTGGGGACAGCACAAACACCCAGGCCCCGGGCCATTGGAATTAACCAATGAAGGTTAAAATCCCCGACCCGGCCAGGAATCGAACCCGGGACCCTCTGAACCGAAGGCCAGTACGTTGACCATTCAGCCAACGAGTCGGACAATTTGTTGGTTACATCCTCATTTCGGAGAGGTCTTCGATTAATAATCTAATTATTTCTAATATAATTAAGTTTTACGATCGCATTGCACGATATGCGTCAACACGAGTGGCAATGAATCTGCTGTCCAGATTTTCCTAGCAACGAAGTTTTCATGTGTTGTATTAAAACAGTTGGACATAGTGTGAATTCTGTGTTGCGATGATTTCTTTAATTGTGGTGCTCTCAACCGGTGTTTTTCGTGGAACATTATTTCCGGTGTTACGGATTTGGGCCTCAGAATGGGCCGAGTTCGCTTCACTTTGAAGAACAGTACGACGAGCAATTAAATCAGGACTTTGCCAAATAACAGAAGAATGTTAGCTGTCGTTGACAAGCTCCATCATACGGGATCAGTCTTATGGCAACGAAAGAGGACGACATAGCGCACAGGAACCATCACCACAACGGAGAATCATAGATGACTTCTCCAACGTACACAGTCCACAAAGCATAGTCTTCGACGAATATTGATAAAAGGCAGTTTGAACGATAGGTCTCTTTTGCGGATGCTTAAGGAGTGGGTGGAATTGCATAACGCATCCAAGTTATTGATTGGCTAACAGAAAGGTTGAGTGAGAGCGATTACAGTACTGCAGCCGAATGTTGTCCAGGACGTTTGAGGATCCCAATTTCTTCTACAACATATGGTTTCACTTTGATGGCTATTTTGACAATTCTTAACGTCGCACTGACAGTTAGGTCTTATGGCGACGATAGGATAGGAAAGTCCTAAGAGTAGGAAGGAAGCTGCCGTGAATTGAGGAACATTCCCGGCATTTGCCTGGTGTGAAAATGGGAAACCGCGGAAAACCGTCTTCAGGTCTTCCCACAGTGGTCTTCGAACCCACTACCTCCCGAATGCAAGATCGCAGCTTTTGATGGCTACAATCAAGAAACAACCCATAGTTTATGGTTTGAACGCCCTGACGTGGTTGTACAGAAATCAGTACACAGTGCACGATTTGGTGCACCGTGACATGGAAAATTGGGCCCTAATGGTTGTCTAGTTGTACTTCATCTTTAAACAATAATCACCACTACCACCTTATTTTGTCTAGAATGCTGCACAGAATCCCATAAGAGTAGACCAGGTAATTTACAGAAACTCATATTACCCCATTCGTGAAGGATTTGCGCAGTTTTTATCGCGCCTTTATGTTACCCCTCCAACGACAATGGATGCAGGGAGATGGACTCACTTAACCTTCTGCAACTTCAATGAACCTTCTGCAACCTCAAGTAACCTTCTGCGACCTCACTTAACCTTCTGCAACCTCTCTTAACTTTCTGCAACCTCACTTTACCTTCTGCAAGTTGACTTAATCTTCTGCAACCTCACGTAACCTCCTGCAACCTCACTTAATCTTCTGCAACTTCACTTAACCTTCTGCAAACTCATTTAACCTTCTGAAACTTCACATCGGAGACCGCCCGATTTTCTCAAGGGAACTTAATTCACGTACCCTTCCTGCTTCTCGGACCCTACGGTCCAGGGGCGTGTTGAAAGAATCAGTTTTCAAGACAGATGACCCACCTACAAATATTCCCGAATTATGCGAGCAGTTAACATCATATTTGATGTCCTTTACAGCAACCATTGTTCATCAGCATGTTCAAATATCAGAAACATTATTAACGATGTGTGGCTCGTGGTGGTATATATTTTGAGAAGGGACCCTACCAATGCAATCAAGTAATACTACTACAGTCAGTAAGTTCGTGGACTGGCGCCTTTAATGTAGGCAACACAGTGTGCACTTACCTACTGCAGTTAACAAGTTCGTGGAGTAGCGCCTGCAATGTAGGCAACACAGTGTACACATACCTACTGTAGGCAATAAGGTCGTGGACTAGCGCCTACAGTTTAGGCAATACAGTGTACAATGGTACGTACCGTACTGCCGATCAGTTCTTAGGCTGGTGCCTGTATTCTAAGTACCGACTAGCCTTTTGGCGTGACTTTTCGTGACTCTTCCTCGTCGTGGTGATGAGGTCGATTTCGCCTTCATGATCTCAAACGTTTCTGTAGCGAATTTGCCAAATTTTTAGCATAAATTGAAATTGGCCCACTGCTCAAGCTATGACATACTCAAGTTCCGCCACTTACAATGAACTACCGTTCATAACGGAGACCACAGTTCATCTTGCACTATATGTACGTAACTACCTCCTGCTCAGACTAGCGAAGAGCTGTCACGGCACAGTTCTGTGGTGCAACCAATCCCCTGTAGTGCACCGCGGGGACACTAGCTGGCCAGTGCACGAATGTAATTACTCTACAATGCATTTCAGTGTCGTTTGCTTTGCCACGTACGGTACTTCAAAGACTCTCAGCTATTAGACCATGTGGAGTACTTTCCGTGGTTCAACAGCCCATTAGGACCTCGGGCTGTCAAGACGACTGCTGCCCACCATGATGACCTGCATGTAACTGTTCAGCGTGACGACACCCCGGTCGTATTGCATAACATTCTTTATGAGATCCGCTGCCTTTCGTATCAATAGAGCTTCAGGTTCTACGAGGCTGAATGAACGCTATTCTAGTCCTCATTTGAGAAATAAAATCCCTGAACTGGCTGAAAACCGAACTCTAAATGCACTCTGCTCCTTTATCACGTGGTAAGCCGAGTGCATATAGTATACGCCAAAGCGAAGCCAAGTAGGCTACTGAGTGAAAGGCAACGGTATTTACATTATTAAACGTCCACAGTGAGAATTAATGGTAGAATGTGTTCTTGGTTCAAAATAGTTCACAGGATTTCATTTTTATTGTTCATAGTTTACATGGGTAATTTACTGAATGGTATAAAATGGAAGGGAGGGATTTAGTTGTGTAGAAATATAGTAAGCAGTTTGGGCTAATGCCGAAGGCTAGTTCTTAACGGCAGACAGTGATGTAAGCCTGCAATCTAAAATCTTGTTAGCTTGAAACGGAATGCAGCGATTATGATATGAACATTCGCAATTTCAGTACTGTCAGTACCGAGCTCGATAGCTGCAGTCGCTTAAGTGCGGCCAGTATCCAGTATTCGGGAGATAGTAGGTTCGGACCCCACTGTCGCCAGCCCTGAAAATGGTTTTCCGTGGTTTCCCATTTTCACACCAGGCAAATGCTAGGGCTGTACCTTAATTAAGGCCACGGCCGCTTCCTTCCCACTCCTAGCCCTTCCTTGTCCCATCGTCGCCATAAGACCTATCTGTGTCGGTGCGACGTAAAGCAACTAGCAAACTAGTATTGTCAGTTGGAAAGAAATCTAATTCCTATGAATTTCAGGTAGCGGTTGTAAAGCTGGTACCCGTCGACTATTTCAAGTATAATGGATGGTTATTCTCCAAGAACTGTAGTATAGTAAGTGAAATAGGATCAAGGTGCAGCAATGCTAATGGACGTTACAGCCCTGAATGGCCATGGCTCATCAAGCGACCGCTCTTCAGCCCGAAATCCTACAGATCACGAGGTGTCGTGTGGTCGACACGGCGAATCCTCTCGGGCGTCATTCTTGTCTTTCTAGACCGGGATCGCTACCTTGCCGTCAGATAGGTCCTCAATTGTAAAAACATAGGCTGAGTGGACTTCGTACCATCCTTCACATCCAGGTAAAATTCCCTGATCTTGCCGGGAATTTAACCCGAAAGCTTCAGATAATTGCGATCAACAATTAATGCCTGCACAATTTTGAAATCTTCCAATAACATATAATTTTTTTTTTACACTCAACGAGAAACTTATGTCTAGAAATCAGCACGAGCCTCGCCTCATTAAGTGTAGCAGAAACATAATCTATTTGAGACAAAAGGCATGGTTTTGTAGATACAAAGAAAGTTCGACTTGAATTGAGAAGAACAGCTTTTGACAACTGGAGCAAGAAAGAGCATAAAGGCATGGTCCTATTTAAACTCCAGCGAATGCATGGATTCGTGATCATAAAGTATTGTCTTGCAGTGAATGGTGTGATGCAATAAAAACGAATGCTAATGTCTCTGCTGTGCTTACTGTACCTGGCAGATCTCAAGGCAACAGCCTCTATTGGCGTTGCCACAGAGAGTTCAAATTCTTTCACATGTGATGAGAGCCTGTCCACATGGTGAATTACTACGCACCTCATGCCATTATGTAGCTAGGTCAATGTTAACTAACGCTTTGAGAGGACCAGGTTATACTGTCTATGAAGAACTACACGGTCTCCCCAAACAGGGGTCCCGGGCTCGATTCCCGGCGGGGTCGGCAATTTTAACCTTAATTGGTTAATTTCGCTGACACGGGGCCTGGGTGTATGTGTCTTCTTCATTATCATTTCATTCTCATCACGACGCGCAGGTCGCCTACGGGTGTCAAATCAAAAGACCTGCATCTGGCGAGCCGAACTTGTCCTCGGACACTCCCGACACTAAAAGCCATACGCCATTTCATTTCAACAGAGGAAGCAATCGACGCATTGACATTATTGCTTTAAAGCCATCCTGTTCTGAAGGTTTCATCATTGATCCACCAATTAGATTTGAGACCAACGAAAACCAGCCAGAAGAGGTCGATGAGGAAAAAAAGAATTTATGAAGAAACGGTGGATTTCTATAAGCAAAATTATAAGCTCTCAACCATCTCTGTAATCGGCTTGATGTTAGGTGCTCGAGGAAACATACCTAAATTTGTTGTCAACTTCTGCAATACCTTTTGGCTGAATAGTGATTTCATCTATAACATCGCCATTATCGCACGCAAGAATTCAATGCTTGCGGACCTCAAATAAATGTTTGACGTGCCTCACTCTTTTGCTGGCACTTAACCTCATACGATCTCATTATCTACTGTATCTATATCCATTATTGTTGTTAAGGTACTCTTTGGCCATGGACAACTTGCAGCTGTTGCAGGAAGATTGTATAAAAATAATAACAAGAAGTGAGCCCCCGGTTTAAATAAACTTCACATACCCTGCTGTACAGAACTGAGAGTAGGGTAGACTCAAGATATCGTATTTATGAGCTGGAAATAAGATACATTACAAAAGAAAAATGACTGTTGGTACAAACAATGGCAACGAGGAGATAAGGGCTACGTTAGCAATCAACTCGATGGATAAAGATGTACGTATGAACATGATGTTGTGGTGTAGTTTTGTAGGACGAATGGAAGAGCCATGTATGGTAAGAGAATTAGATGGAAACCAAGGAGATGAAATATGTTTCAGTTTCAAATGATTTAATCCTTAACGGGCGAGTTGGCCGTGCGGTTAACTCTCCCGTCAGACCTGAGAGATTTATAGATACTGCATTCTGTAAATAGTCTTAGTCTTCGTGTTCAGACGCGTAAATATCTTCAGAACAAGTAATCGCTGTCGTTACTGAGCAACTACTAGCTAATAGGTAAT